>NC_045436.1:155369908-155403095 GCF_002776525.5 Piliocolobus tephrosceles
GTCAGGACCCTCAGCTATAGGTCTGTTGGAGATTGCTTGAGGTCCACTCCAGACCCTGTTTGCCTGGGTATCAGCAGCAGAGGTTGCAGAAGATAGAATATTGCTGAACAGCGAGTGCACCTGTCTGATTCTTGCTTTGGAAGCTTCCTCTCAGGGGTGTACTCCACCCTGTGAGGTGTGGGGTGTCAGACTGCCCCTAGTGGGGGATGTCTCCCAGTTAGGCTACTCAGGGGTCAGTGACCCACTTGAGCAGGCAGAATGCCCCTTCTCAGATTTCAGCCTCCGTGTTGGGAGATCCACTGCTCTCTTCAAAGCTGTCAGACAGAGTCGTTCGCGTCTGGACAGGCCTCTGCTGCTTTAGCTGAGCCCTGTCCCCAGAGGCGGAGTCTACAGAGACAGGCAGGTTTCCTTGAGCTGCTGTGAGCTCCACCCAGTTCGAGCTTCCCAGCGGCTTTATTTACCTACTTAAGCCTCAGCGATGGCGGGCGCCCCTCCCCCAGCCTCGCTGCTGCCTTGCGGTTAGATTGCCGCAGACTGCTGTGTTAGCAAGGAGGGAGGCTCCGTGGGTGTGGGACCCTCCCAGCCAGGTGTGGGATATAATCTCCGGTGTGCCGGTGTTACAGCGCAGTATTGGGGTGGGAGTTACCCGATTTTCCAGGTGTTGTGTGTCTCAGTTCCCCTGGCTAGGAAAAGGGACTCCCTTCCCCCTCGTGCTTCCCAGGTGAGGTGATGCCTCGCCCTGCTTCAGCTCTCGCTGGTCGGGCTGCAGCAGCTGACCAGCACCGATTGTCTGGCACTCCCGAGTGAGATGACCCCAGTACCTCAGTTGAAAATGTAGAATTCACCGGTCTTCTGTGTCGCTCGCGCTGGGAGATGGAGACTGAAGCTGTTCCTATTCGGCCATCTTGCTCCGCCCCCCCGAACTCATCCTTTTTTATGACTGCATAGTATTCCATGGTGTATATGTGCCACATTTTCTTAATCCAGTCTGTTACTGATGGACATTTGGGTTGATTCCAAGTCTTTGCTACTGTGAATAGTATGCACAATAATCTTTAAAGTCTGTGTTAAAACATATCTCTTAATCACCAAAATAAACATCTGATCTGAGAGACATGATAGAGAAGCTTTCTTGAAAATAATTTTCCTTCCTTCCTTCCTTCCTTCCTTCCTTCCTTCCTTCCTTCCTTCCTTCCTTCCATCCATCCGTTTGCTCTACAAACATAAATTGGCATCTGTATGAACTGCACTATCTCAGGATGAAAACCCAAGCAATGTTTGAGAGGAAGCTAAAATGTCACATATGAAAGCACCTGGACTACATATGAATAATGTAACCGTATTGAAGAATGTGGGGAAATATAGACTTAACCAAATTACTTTGAGGAAGGGCTTTCAATTTTTTGTCATTCAATATGATGCTAGCTGTCGGTTTGTCATATACGGCCTTTATGCTATATATTGTTTATATGCATAGTTTGTTGAGTTTTTATTATGAAGGGTTACTTATCAAATGCTTTTCCTGCCTCGACTGAAATGATTATATAGTTTTTGTCTTTAATTATCTTTATGTGTTTTATCATATTTATTGTTTTGTGTATGTTAAATCATCCTTGTGTCCCTACTAAAAGTATTGTTTGATCTTGCTCTATTGTCTTTTGAGGTGCTATTGAATTCAGTTTGCTAGTACTTTGTTGAAAATTTTTGCTTCTATGTCTCTCAAGGATATAGGCTGCTAGTTTTCTTTGAGGTGCATGATTAGATTATTTATTTGAAACTTTCCACTTTTTTGATATGGGCATTTATTGCTATGTACTTCCTTCTTACTACTGTTTCTCCTGTATCCCACAGGTTTTGATATGTTTTGTTTCCATTTCATTTAAGAATTTTTTAAATTTAATTTCTTAATTACTTTTTTTGAAGGTGACATCACCCCCTACCCAGTGTTAGAATGGCAGCAAGACTACTGCCATTCCCATTAACTCTATGATATTAACTCTAAAATGTCATTAACTCTAGACATCTTTATTATAATGTGCCATGGGAAGACCTTTTTGCATTTTATTTGTTCGCTGTTGACTGGGCCTCCTTTACCTGGATATTTAAATTTCTTCTAGATTTAGATAAATTTTTATCTATTATTTTGTTAAATTGGTTTTCAAAGCCTTTCATGTCTTTTTGCTTTCTGGTATACTGATAATTTGTATATTGTTCACTTTATGGTGTTCCATATATCACACAGACTTTGTTCATTCATTTTTATGTGACTGGCTTATTTCAAAAGACCTATCTTCAGGTTCTGAGATTCTTTCTTTTGCTTGATTTGGACTGTTGTTCGTGTTTTTTAATGTATTTTTGCAGTTTATTTAATAAATTCTTCAGTTCCAGATTTTGTGTTGATTCTTTATTTTAATAATATCTATATCTCGGGCCGGGCGCGGTGGCTCAAGCCTGTAATCCCAGCACTTTGGGAGGCCGAGACGGGCGGATCACGAGGTCAGGAGTTCGAGACCATCCTGGCGAACACGGTGAAACCCCGTCTCTACTAAAAAATACAAAAAACTAGCTGGGCGAGGTGGCGGGCGCCTGTAGTCCCAGCTACTCGGGAGGCTGAGGCAGGAGAATGGCGTAAACCCGGGAGGCAGAGCTTGCAGTGAGCTGAGATCCGGCCACTGCACTCCAGCGCGGGCGACAGAGCGAGACTCCGTCTCAAAAAAAAAAAAAAAAATAATAATAATAATATCTATATCTCTGGTAAATTTGTCATTCATATCCTGAATTTTTTCTGATTTAATTGTATTGTTTTAAAAAATTCTCCCATATCACACTGACCTTCTTTAGAATCAATAATTTATATTCTTTTTCTGGGTTTTTACTAATTTTTAATATTGGGATCTGTTTCTGAAGAATTATTGTGTTCCTGTGTGTAATAATTTTTTTTCATGTTTATTGTATCCTTAGATTGATATCTGCACATCTGATGCATCAGTATTAAAACTTTTGAACTTGCTTTTGTAGGGAAGGGATTTTTCCTGAGAATGAATGTATGGTGTTAATTGAATAGAACACTTTGGTCTTGATTCTAGGTGCATTCCATAGTTTAGTGACTGATCATTTATTTGTGTGTAAATAGCATCATTGATTCCCGAGATTTTCTCAGTGGTTTAAGGTGCAGTTATTAGCAAAGGCTGTGGTGCAGTTTTACTGGGGACTGGGACACCAGGTAGGCAAACTCCAGTGTTGACAGCTGTTAGGTTGTGTGCCTGTCCTTAGGCCCCAGGTGTCATACACTGTCACCAGTGTTAGTAGTTTCAGGAAAGCTGATTCTTGGAGCTCTAGGTGGCTCAGATAGTGGTAGCTATGGGAAGAGCAAGTGGGCAGGTCCTTTGTCGCCTGAGCAATCAATGTAGCATAGACAATCACAGTGGCAGTGGCAGGATGACCTTCTCAGTCCTGAGTGGTGTATGCTTGTGTTGGCAGTGGCTGTAATGGGCTAGGCAGGTCAGTCTCCAGGCATGCAGGTGGTGCATGCAGGCAGACGCCAGCTATGGAAGTAACAGCAAAACCTCAGGTCCCCAGGAGAAGTGTTCAGGTACCAATGGTGATGATGTGGGCTGGGCAATCCCTGGGTCCCTGGATTATATGCCCTGGCATGTTGGGGAAGGGTGAAGCCAGGCTTGTCCTCATCCACATCAATGGTATGTACAGCTACTAGCCATCTTAGTCAGTGGCAAGGTGATCTTCAGGCCAGCAGCAGAATGCTCAGGCTGGGGATGGCAGTGGTCTTGCTGCCATTCTAACACTGGGTAGGGGGTGATGCCACCTTCAGGGACAGCAGCCTAAACTGGTGGGTAGGGAACACACATACTACTCATACCTCAGACCCAGTGGTGCTTGTGCCTCAGTCCTGGGTGTAGTAGCCCGATTTTACTCATGCCTAAGCCCTAGAGTAAGCAGCCAGCTCTTCTCTTGTGCCTCAGACCCAGTGAGACAGGGCTCCAGGACAGTACACTATCTGTTGGGGGCAGAGCTCTAGAATGGTACCTTACTCATTCCTCAGTCCTAAAGGTGGTGCAAAGGTCTGTGGTGTACTTCCACCCCTGGTGTGGTAGCTTGTGGCTGTTTATATCTAAACCTTGGTGGCAGCAGCTCATGCTTCTTTTGTACCTCAGTCCTGGTACCACTGGAATCTATAATAATGCACAGTATTTTGGTTGTAGAGTTTTAAAATGGTCTTTTTCTGTAGCTGCTACGTACGGTCTCAGAGAATGTGAGGGTCTCAGCCTGAGTTTTCTCCCTGGGACAGCGCCATCATAGAATCTTCCAGTAGCTCCCTATGTTAGTTGCAAGGCCCATGAGGGCCAAGGGGCTTTTCAGTGGCTAAGATTCCAGGAGTGAGAATGAAGCTCATTGAGGGTCTCTCACCCTTTCCTGGTATTGAGGTTTCTCTTGGCTCCCAGACAATCTTGATCAAGCGGTGATTTTTGAATCCGGATTGTAATTTTCCCATGGGTCCCAATGTTTTATTTGTACTTTTAAAAGTTAGAATCATTTCTGCTCAGCAAAATGTACTATGTATATTTCCCATTTGGGAAATTTTTCAGAACAAAGAAGAAACATGTAAGCTCTCCTGGAGACTATAACTTGACTTTGATATTTTATTCACTCTTGACAAATTTTTCAGTTGGAAGAAATATTAATAATTAAACAATATGTATTAGACTGCCTTCTTCTATCAATCCATCAAGAATTAGCAATTCACCCACCTATGATTAACTGCTACCTTGATGAACTACTTAGGTTATTGAAGATTTGGCTAATAAACTCAAAAACAAATTCAAATTTCTGCAACTAATTGTTGATGAACTAACTAGTGGCTATCTTAGTATAGTAAAATTCCTTGTTGGTTACAAAGCTATTAACACAAAATATAATGAATTTTATAACTATGAAAATATTACTATTGTGAAATGTTGAGTGAATCCTTAAGTCATCAATCCTTTATCTGGAAGTCTTACAGCAATGTCTCTGGAATGCCAAAATGGTGAATAGGTGTTTTATAATTAGCAATAACAAAATCCTTAACTTATGAAATGCTTACTAGTGTCAGGACATAGGTCAAACACTTAATATACTATCTTTAATCTCTACAATATGACATGAACTAGATATTATTTGCATTCAATTCCAAAAAATAAGACAGATTAAGCAGTTGATACTAATCACATGATGAGTATGCAACAGAATCCAATTTCATCTCTAATATGTCTAATCCCAAATCCTATGCTTGTGGCATTTATGCTGAAGTGCTGAAATAATGAAGGGAAATATCATATTTATGCAAACAATCAAATGTTTTATATCAATTACTTTAATAATTTACAGAAATAAAGTGTACTATTATATAGCATTTTTGCATTTTGTTTATTTAAGAATTAATGGAATATCTTCTACATGTAGATGATTGTGCCATAATAGAGAAATAACATTAAGTTGACCATTGAACAATGCAGAAACTAGGGGCACTGACCTCTTGCACAGTGAAAAATCTGTACATAAGTTTAGATTCCTCAAAAACTCAAATAGCCTACTGTTCATCAGAAGCCTTACTGATAACATAAAATGTGTTAAAACATTTTTTGTGCTATATATATTATATAATGTATTCTTACAATAAAGTAAGCTAAAGAAAAATATTAAAATAATAAGGAAGAGAAGGTATATTTTCTCTTAATTATGTGTTAGTGGATCATCATAAAGGTTTTCATCCTCATTGCCTTGAGTAGGCTAAAGAGGAGGAAGAGGAGGAGCTGGTCTTGCTATCTTGGGAGAAGCAGAGGTATAAAGTGGAGGGGGAGACAGGAAAGGCAGCCACAGTTGATGTAACTTTATGGAAATACATCATAAATTTTGTTTGAAATTTTGGCTTTTTCATTTCTCTAAAAGTGTTTCCATATGATACCAATTATTCCCCCACTATTTGCTTTAGATTCAGTGCTTGTATCATAGAAGAGTCCATGTCGTAAAACAAGTCTAAGACAGGCTTGGCTAATCAGAACCCTTCTGCCAGGTTGTCTAATATGAATTCTTTTTCTAGCTCTGCTTCTTGTATGTCTTCTTCTTCATTGTTTGGCACTGGTTAGGAAACACTCATTTCCCTCAAGTCATCTTTTACTAATTCCACTAGTGTGGTATGTAATTGATTTTGAATTTCTCCAGGATTAATATCTCTAAAGATTAATATCTACCCTTAACCTTTTTGTCATATCCACAGTCTCTTTCATAATTTCTTTGATTGGCTCTATTTGAAATCCAGTGAAGACATGCAGAACATTTGGACCCAGTATTCTCTAGCAGGACTTTATTGTTTCAGGCCTGATGGCTTTCACATCTTTTTGTAACACTTATTGTAGCTTCAATGGTGTAATTCTTCCAGACTTTTATGATGAACTATCAGAGTTCTCTTCCTTATGGTTGGCAATCCTTTCCATGGAATACTGTATATAATGATCCATAAAACCTTTATGAGTTCCTCTTCTATAAGCTGAGCTCGAGATGTTGTATTTGGGGGCAAGTAGACCACCTTGACATCTTTGGTGTTGAAGTCATGGAATTCTGAGTTGCCAGGGGCATTGTTCAATACCAAAAGAGCTTTAAAAGGCAAGTCCCTTACTGGCAAGATACTTCCTGACTTCAAGGACAAAGCATTCATGTAACCAATCCAGAAAAACCTTTCTCATTGTCCAGGCCTTCTTGTTGTACCACCAAAAGACTATTAGCTCAAGGGTAAGCAGCTTTATTGATAAGAGAAATCCTGATCATAAACTGGACTGTATTTGCACAAAACAGTAATGTTAGCCTATGGCTTCCTGCCTTAAATCCTGGTTCTTGTTTCTCTTCCTTACTAGTAAATGTTCTTTGTGGTATTTTTTCAAAGAATAGGGTATTTCCATCTGCTTAAAAAAAAAAAAAAACATATTCAGGTAGCTATCCTTTCTCTTTGATGATTTCTTAACATCATCTGAACCATCATCTGCTGCCTCTTGGTTGCCAGAAACAGCTTCTCCTGTTATCTTGATATTTTTAAAGCTAAACCTCTTTCTAAAATTATCAAACCATCCTTTGCTGGCATTGGAGTTATCCAGCTTCAGAGCCTTCACTTTACTTTTTGCTTTAAGTTGTCACATAATAGTTCTATTTTTCTTGAAACATATTAAAGTCTATAGGTACTTGTTTCTTATAGCAATCTTTCACTCATATAAAAACTTTTCAATACATGATAAAAAGGTATGTCACATAAAGTACAAGATTTTTACACCTGCTGATACAGCTGCAATGATGGCTTCAAAAATATTTTTGTACTTTTTCGTAATGATTCTTATGCTGGATTCATTTATCTTGCAATGGCAGGCAATTGCAACTGCAGATTTCAATCTATGGTATGTAACAAGCAATTCAACTTTTTCTTGTGAAGTTAAGACCTTTCTCTGCTTCTTGCCATAACTTCCACCATCAGTAGTGGTGCTTCATATGGGTCTCATTGTATTATTCAAGGTTTATGTTATTGCACTAAATATGACTTTAAAATATGTGAGAACTGTGAGAGATCACTTTTTACTGCAACATGCAATTTACTGGAGAGACGAACTGCTCATATGAAGATGATTAGCAAATACTTGCAATACTGGGGTTCACAGCAATAGCAACAGGAGGTGACTATGAAATTATTACAGTAGCATAATATGTACTATAGTTATTTTTAAGCAGTTATTATTTAATACTCTATATTTGTTTACATTTCTCTCTACTAGTCAATGGCACCATGTAGAGTCTGCATTTATGTGTCTAAGTTTTGATCGATGTTAACTTTTCATAATGAATTTGTGTATGGTAATAAATAATAAAATACACTACTATGCATACATATTTCATGTCTTCACGGCATACACTTTTCTTAATTTTCAAAAATATTTCTAGGCTATGTGGTTTGCCTGCACATATTTTCAGATTATTACGGATCCCCAAAAAGTTTCTAATATGTTTATTAGAAAGCTGCATTTAAGTGTTCTATACATTTTAAACTCATATTACTCAAGAATTAACTGTATATTAATTTTACAAGAATGTAGATTGAGGTTTAGAGACGTTAAATGATTTACCTGAGATCTTATAGCCAGTAAGTTCTGGAAATATGACTCAATCATGCCTGTATTTCAAAATGTGCTGATACTTGCTGCTAAAAGTGCTTTTTTAGTTGGCTGGAAAAATAAAGGCAATGAGTGGATGTGGTAAATGGATTTCTCTTCTATCTGTGCAAGCAGTTCACTTGAAAAGCTATTAACAAATACTTCCTTAGGCAAGAAATCTATTTATTGAAATTGACAGAGTAGGGATTAATGACAACAATACTCACAAACAATCCTTTCTGACTAGCACTTTTTACCTATCATCCCATCTACCTTGGGCCTCAGACAAGAGGCCCAAATCCAAAGTTGTTTGAACTTTCTTTTTAAAATAAATGAGTTCAGCTTTTTATTCATTTATTTTTCATTTTTTTTAGTAACTTAGCTTAGTAGTTTCTTTCGGAGGAATGGCTGGGCCTTTGACTAATTTCTGTCTATTCATCTATCTTGATTTAGAGACACTTAAGAATCAAGTTGCCTCTGAAAGCATGTTCATTTGAACAACATTGAGATTAGATATAATTTTGTAATTTTTTGTTCTTTCATCAGAAATAAATCTTCCTTTACAGTAGTTCATTATACCTCAAATTGGCACATCAGAAGTGAATACACTGTTCTCATACTGATGCAGCAAAACTAGAAAAAACTAAGATATTTGTTGTAGTTAGCAATTGTAGCTTGGAGTAATGCTACATTTAATTATGTTATATAAAAATGCTTAAAACTTAATTTGTTTGTTTATTTTCTAAGACCATGGAAACCTGGATGCTATGTTAGCAAAATTTCATCTTGTTAGCTCCTCTAATAATTTAGGGGAAATAATAAAGTTACTCTAATTGGTAACTTTCCAAATGGAAAACATAGTTCTATTGTTGGAGATGCACAAGAAGGATTTTCTTCTTGTCTCTAGATATTATGCACATTTCAATTTCTCTTAAGTTGAACATTACATTAACTACATATTACATTAACATTTTAAAAATTTTATTTTCAGCAAAAATAATACTCTCCCAAAGTGACTACACATGACTCAAATTTATTTGACTGAGCAAAGTAGAATCAGGCAGATATTTGAGTCCTGTGATAGTTCAAATAAACATAAAGGGTTATAGGTTTTTTTTTTTTTTTCAAACTACTTAATGTTATTAAATTGGACAGAATGGGGATTAATGACAAGAATACTAACACAGAATACTTTTTTTTTGAGATGGAATCTTGCTCTGTCGTCCAGGCTGGAGTGCAGTGGCCGGATCTCAGCTCACTGCAAGCTCCGCCTCCCGGGTTCACGCCATTCTCCTGCCTCAGCCTCCCGTGTAGCTGGGACTACAGGCGCCCGCCACCTCGCCCTGCTAATTTTTTGTATTTTTTAGTAGAGACGGGATTTCGCCGTGTTAGTCAGGATGGTCTCGATCTGCTGACCTCGTGATCTGCCCGTCTCGGCCTCCCAAAGTGCTGGAATTACAGGCTTGAGCCACCGCGCCCAGCCCAGAATACTTCTAAATCAACATTTTTTTTTTTTTTTTTTTGAGACAAAGTCTCACTCTGTCGCCCAGGCTGGAGTGCAGTGGCGCGATCTCCGCTCACTGCAAGCTCCACCGCCTCCTGGGTCCCAGCCATTCTCCTGTCTCAGCCTCCCGAGAAGCTGGGACTATAGGCGCCTGCCACCAGGCCTGGCCAATTTTTTTTTTTTGTATTTTTAGGAGCCACGAGGTTTCACCGTGTCAGCCAGGATGGTCCCAATTTCCCGACCTCGTGATCCGCCCGCCTTGGCCTCCCAAAGTGCTGGGATTACAGGCGTGAGCCACGGCGCCCGGCCTAAACCAGCATTTTTTAAATCAAGTGTTCCACACACCCTGGGCTTTGAGATGTGTAATTTTTCAGTTGATTAGGTACATTTTATACCTACATTACTCTGTTAAGTTTATTATTTGCCTCATAGGAGAATAAGATTCCTTCTTTATTAATCATAATGATCATACAGGAGATCTTATTTATTTATTTAATTTTAGCTACAAACCCGCAGGTCTATTTTGTATGGTTGTGCCGTTTGTGTACCACACAAAAGAGCTCAGATAAAGGAGTCTCTGGAAGCTCAGATAAATGAGTCAACTGCTAGAATTTTCAGTTCTGGTGTGAGGACTACATATTTATAGAAGATGTCCAGTGTTGCTGTTTGTAATTCACACAAAGGAGCCTATGAAATCAGTGTTTGAAAGATGGTAACTTATCCTTCTGTGTTTCCTTAATTTTGATTCATTTTTTCAAAATGTGTTTTTCTTCTAGTCTTCACCATTGTAATGAGGTTACATTACATCTAGTTGTTCAGACCACAACCTGGAATCACATTAAACTCCAAAATTTGTTCATGCTCCTCATCCAATCTACCAATAAATATTATTGTTTCTGCATTTAAAAAATCTTGACTTTGATCTTGTTTACCTACCCCAGTGCTACTTCTCTAGTTCATGTCACTGTCCTTTCTTGCCTGGAGTATTTCAGTAACTATCTGAGTAGAGCTCTCCCTTTCAAATTGCTCTTTCTCTTAAAAAAAACAAAAAACCAAAAAACAAAAAAAATGACACATTTTACATACTCATAGGGGACATATGATAATTAGTTACATGCATAGAATGTGTAATGATCAAGGATATTTGAGGTGTTCATCACTCTGAGTATTTATCATTTCTATGTGTTAGGAACAATTCAAGTTCTCTCTTCTAGCTACCTTGAAATATACATTTGTGTTAACCATAGTCACTCTACTCTTCAGTAGAAGGTAGAAAGTACTCCATTTTTTTGTCTCTTGGTCTCACTCAAATCATCTACTACAAATGAGCCAGCGTAGCATACTGAACATCTAGGTTTCATCAAGCCAACACTAATACCAATAGTTTCACAAAGCATGTAGATTGAAGTTCAAAGTCCTCCCTTTACCCTGGAAGATCTTGTAATAAGAGAGGTAAACAGAAGCAAATTTTGTAGAAAAAGAGAGCTATTGAAAGACATCTGTTTTAAATATAAATGAATTGAAGACCTACCTATTACTTAAGGTTGCTGTGAGGCTGGTGGGGAGAGTGTGTAGGACGATATTAAAGGAAAAATATTCAAACACTTGTTAAAAAGGGTAAAGAAGGCTTTAGTCAAAATGATCACAATAAGGGTCAACTCTACTGCAATAAACAGGAGATTGAGTTCAACTCTGAAAAAAGCAAGGACAAATAGGGACGTATGTAGCCAAAGACTGAGAGGATGGTCAGTGGATAAAAAATTACAGAGAAGAGACATTAAGGGTAGGGTAATTTTTGCTAAACTTGTCTAACAAGATTCTTGCTAAAATCAGGCCAAAGACTTAGACCTCAAAGGTAGGGGTTGAAGAACATGATTAGATATCAAGGGTGGGTTCAGGGTATGAATAATTGGGATTCTTTGTTAAGACTGAGCTGGTCAGGCCAAAGACAGGATGAGGGTCAAGGTTGAGGGCTAGTGAAAGAGGGCTCAGAGAGCTAATATTTAATCAAGGAGAGAGTCTATGTCCATAGTTAGGTTAATTAGGCAATCTGATAACAGTCCTATTTGTGACTAGTTACTCTGAGTACAGCTCAGGATAATATAAGCTGAACATTGACACTCCATTTTCAACCTGTGAAATGTATGTAGGTAGATATGTGTTAGGCAAAGCTCAGAGTCTCATATATCTCTATGGGGTAAAAAGGAGTAAATGAAAAGTTGCTGTGAGCTGGTAGGTCCAGAAGGTACCAGCTGAGACAAGAATTCAGAGTGTATGGCTGACTTTGAAGCTGATGGCCACTGATGGATCCATGGACACAAACCACAGTTGTCACACTGCCTAATAAATCAGAGCAGATAAAACAAAAATGCAGTATGGGAGAGGTCAGTGGATAAGAGTCAGTCGTGGTACAACTGTACAACTCTTTAATGCCAAAATAATACATATGTACCACCCCTGGCCACAGACTTAGAAAACCCCAAGGAAGCCAGAAGAAATTAAAAATGAATAAACTTGAGTTGAATCAATTTGATATCTGAATTGATCATACTCAAAATGGAATTGCTTGCACGACCTTGAATTGGCAAGATAAAGTTTTAGAGATTTTTCTGTATAGGAAGAAATGAAGGCTTATATGTTCGGTTCATTTGAATAAAGTTCTAGAAAAAATAGTTTTATTTGCAACACCTGAATACTGTATTGTAATTGTAAAATATGAGAAATGCATTTGTAAATGCAAGAAGAAATGTTGTTGGAAATAAGAAATTAAGATTTTATTTTAGCAATATTAAAGCCAAGCATTTTAAAATGTGCAATATAAAATGTGGCAAGGTTTACCCAGATTTTTCCTTAAAGCAATGTAAACACACCCATGACTAAAATTTGCCCAAAAGTAATATTTAGGACTCAAATTTGTTTTTATTTATAGTAGATGTCTTTCAATAACTGTCTTTTCCCTCAACATTTAGTGTCATATCTGAAAGAAGTCTCTGGCTAGTTTTTAAAACCACTGAAATATAAGTAAGCTAATCTGTAGCAATAATCCATTATTTCTGATTTTCAGTGTTTTTTTAGTGCTTATCAAAGATCATTATGTCAGTGGCACTTTGTGAAATCATAAAATGTATGCGTAAAAAAAGAATGTATTTTATTTTAAAATATATTGTTTCTCCTGGCAACATTACCACTCACTTCCTAAACAGGAAAGAAGCTATACCAATCCAAAGACAGTATAAATGCTCTTATAAAATTAATAATATCTGAGAATCTGTTTTTGTTAATGGTTTGCCTATAAATATGAATGTTGCTAGGACTTAACTTTGGTTACTAAGCAAGACTCTTTTATTTAAGTAATTTGTGAGCACTGTAGTTAACAGTTAAATTTCTCTTGGGAGTAGTGAAAAGCCTGTGTCCTCTGGGATAATAAAATATCTTCTTTATGCTTGAAAACTTAATGTATTCAGGCTGTGTCTTCAGGGACACTACACAATTATAATCTTAACCATCATTCTACCATGAGAGAACAAGCCTGTAAAACTAAGGGCAGCTTTGATGGATGGTTGCTTAGGATGAAATGCTATGTCTGTCCTGCTTACTTTTCCTTCTAAGAGGCCTCTCTTTCAAGTGAGTAAGGAAAATACTGAGACAACAATCATAGTTTCTATGTAGAAGCAAGCTTTCAAAATCACTTTTGAACTTAAAAAGAAAAAGCAAGAAAAACTACCCAACAATATGAGAAATATCTCAATCCAGTTATGACTTAATAATTTTGAATTTGAAAGACAAGAGTCAATGATCTTCTTGGGGATTTACAGGAGCCAATGAATAACAGAGCTCTATTTTCGTGTTCCAGTTTTAAATCAAGAAGACAGAATGAACGCAGACAGAACTCAAAATACCACCTTTCTTTTGATAACTTTACTTGTAGTGTGAAGCTACAAATGGAATTCTGCTGTTACTCTGAGTCTGAGAATCTGTATTTAAAGGATCATGCTTTACCCAGAGCTCCTTTTAACCAGAAAAAAAAACATTTCCTTGTCCTTGACAGCATGTATTGGTTAAAGTGTTCCAGACTCACTTGCAGGTGTGATTGATATTAGTTAGCAACTATTCTTTTTAGATGTCAAAAGTATATGTCAGGGTCCTGTTAGTCCCAATTTATTCCCGTCTGTTAAAATGCCAACATTTGATGCACTGGTATGCCATGCTAATTCCATGAAAGTTCTTACGACTATTCTTTATTGGACAATAAGATATAGCTGAGAAACATTTTATGTTTGTGTCAGGACAGAATCACCACACTTCTTCATATGATTTTCCTAAGGTTGCTGGTCAAATTTTCTTTGGCTAGGGTATTAAATGTGACTCAGGTCTGAAAAATGATGGTATCTTTGAGCCCTGGGAACCCTGATGAATCTGCAGATTGACCTGTGATCTAAGCCAAGAATTACAGACAAAGACAAAGGAGGAGGAGAAAGAAAAAGGGGTTGGGGGGCAGCAGTGGGGAGCGGCATAAGCCTGGAAATAATATTGATTTGAAATTGTCATAATTGCTGCCAGGTGAGAAGCATTTGTCAGAAATAATAAAGAATGAGGCCAACATATGGAGACAAACAGGGAAAGGAGGAAGTGCTAGTAAACAAGTATGATGACAGAGGAAGAGATTGCATAACTAGTTGCTTATTGTTTGAATTTCTGGATCCAGCAATACCAAAAGTCACCTCTACTTCCTGATTACATAAAACTAGTCAATCTCCTATTTACCTACTATTTGGACACAGGGACTACTTTTGTTTAAATTGACACTTTGATCATTTGTGAGTGAATTATGAAAGATTTCTTATTGTTTAGTGGAAGGAAAGAGCAATAAATTAATAATAAAAACATCTGGGTACTAGTCATGGCTCTGATATTTATTATTTATATGATTATTAGCAAGCCACATATTCATTCTCAATATGAGTTTCCTTATCTCATGTGAGAAAAACACCTTACCTTTATACTTCATAACATTTGTTTAGAGTCAAATAAAATAAAATTGGTTAAAATGTGAGAACTGACTCTGTCAGACTCAAAGCCTATGGTTTTTTTCCCCCACTTCTCTGCAGTGTGTATGTGTCTATCTGAGTACAAGGCCATTACTAATGAGACTATCTAGTGTCATATCCATAATCCTTGTATATAAAAAACCTTTTTGGCTTAGAAACTGTCTTTCTGCCCTTCCATATTCAAAAGTACTATGTCATGTCAACAATCTTTGCTCAAAGAGAATTAGTAACCTGAATCATTAGCACCGTAAGCTAGTTGCCTGCTTCCAATGGAGAAAGGTTAAAAAAAAAAGGGATGAATGAATGAATGAATGAATGAAAGAAAGAAAGAAAGAAAAAGAAAAAAAGAAGAAATTAAATAAATAAAAGAAAAGAAAGAAGGAAGGAAGAAAGGAAGGAAGGAAGGAAGAGAGAGAGAGAGAAAGAAAGAAAACCAACTCGGATTCTCTGTAAGTAGTTATTTGCTTTGACAATGCATTTATGTATTAAAAGTCTTCTATAATCCTGATGCCTCCAGCTTATTTCATTGTCGAGTGTACTATCTCTCAGAGCAGAGAAGGTCAGAGAGCTCCCAGGGCATAAACAGAATAATGGAACTAATGAATTACATGACAGTTAAACTGCACATATTTCACATTAAATGGATAGCTTCGTTGGTTAGTTCAGTCACACAGCTGGTCAATTCACTGCATTAATCAGCTATATTTGATGTTCGAACTGACCAGTATGATAAGGCAAATGGCCAAACTGATTGTTTAATGTAAACACTGTTAAAAGAACTATTTTTTCTCAAATTCTGGAGACTTAGAAATACATTTTAATTTATTAGAACTTTTCTGAAAATTGAAAAATTTGTGTATAACCCAACCCATGGAAAATGCTGCACATAACCCGTTGGTGATGCATTTTACCATGCACTGTACCATGAGCTTGAGAGAACCAATTTATAATATTGAATGGATTTTGGTAATTCAACTAATTTGTAAATTTTATTTTTTAATTTTTATTTTATTTTATATTTGGAAACAGAGTCTCGCTCTATCCCCCAGACGGGAATGCAGTGTCATGATCTCAACTCACTGCAACTTCCATCTCGTGAGTTCAAGGGATTCTCTTGCCTTAGCCTCTGGTTTGGGATTACAGGCACGTGCCACCACACTTGACTAATTTTTGTATTTTTAGTAGAGATGAGGTTTTGCTATGTTGGCTAGGCTGCTCTCGAACCCCTGACCACAGGTGACCCGCCCACCTTGGCCTCCCAAAGTGCTAAGATTACAGACATGAGCCACTGTGCCTGCCATAATTTGTCAATTTTATAATAAAATCTGCACTCTAAAGCTTTTTTCAGAGACCTTTATCTTTTTTATGTAGGCAATAAACTCGAGAAAAGTACTTTAGATAGACTCATGATAAATTCCAAAATGTTGCTGCCACTGCTATCTCCTCCTAATATCTAAACAATTTCAACCCTAAAGATATTAAGAAAGTGAAGCCACAGGTCTTAATAAAAGTAAATGTCCTGGGTAAGTTGCTGTCACATCATACCTTTTGAACAGCCAGAATTTCCTCACTATTGTGCTTCTCTAATAATCACCTTCAAAATAATGACTTCAAGATATTTTCATCTTTTTTCTTTTAAGACAGAAAAACAAGTGCACATAACTTTGCAGACAAGTATATTTTAAACGTTTATAGAGATAGACAACAGCATTTCTCCTACAAGATTGTTGCAAGAAATGTCCAAGTTTTAAAAGCACTATGAAGAGAGTTTCAAAATATTTATTGATAATTTGTGATATTATTTTAATACAAATCTGCATTGGTATATGGATTTTCTTTTGGAAAATGTCTTATTTCCTCCCTTATTTCTGTGCATGTTTAATTAATGAGTTCTAATTTAGCATTTTCTTTCCATAAGCTAATAGATCATTTGAAATACTTTCTTTAAATATTCCTTCCTGGTACAGTGTAGCCAGAAGACAAGCCTGGGATTTTAGAACTAGAAGCACTTGAAAAGATCATTTAAGTCCTCTCTGATTTTTAATTGCAGTGAAACTTAAGTCCCAGAAGAATTTAATGAAGTGCCCTTTTCTAGTTAATGGCTGCACAAACATAGGAATTCATACTTTTACCCATCCTTGTAAAATATCTTTTCAATTAAAATAATTTTTAAAAATTCTGTTTAAAAGCTTCCTTCAGGTTTAACAAATAAATATTCTTAGGGCAATGAAAGAACAGTTTTGTACCTCAATGCAGTTTTAGTCTCTGAACTAGGAGGGAAAGTGATTGAATTGAAGAAGAGACTGAAAAAATAATGTAACTTTTTTTTTCCTTTCATAAACGTTTTCTGTTGTCACTGGTGCTGGGAAGATTAGGTTTAATACCTTTTGTGTATGTATATACATATGTTGTGTTGCAAATTTGTGACTAACTGACAATGAAACCAGGGATATCTCTTTGTTGATATGATCATAAATTAAGTAAATATATGTCACATATGAGGGGTAGAATAAGAATGTATCTGTAGATTAAGGAAAAAAAACTCTACGTGTGAAATTAGAGTCATATTCATGTCTGCTGAAAAGTTATATTTATCTACTTATGTATACATTTGGAGATATAATGGGTTATACTTATTTGCATTTTATATTAAATAAAAGCCAGAATATATATAATACATTGCTTTTCCACAAGTCAATATAATTCATTTTATACAGAAAATTGAAATTTACTTCTTGGTTTCTCTTAAACTCAGACATTACACTAAATACTATGAGCAGTAGGAGATTCAAAACAAAGAATTACTGGAAAAAATAGGCTTTGAACTACACTTTAGAATACTATATGTCAAACTGACCAGCCAAAGAAGCTGTAGCCTCTGACCCAATGAAGAAAGTGGAAAATCATCTGGGGGCTACCACTGGACCTCTGAGTTTGGCATCCTGTTCTTAATGGAATCAGAAGGTGGCTGACACCCCAGAGCTATACACAAATGCCAGCGAAGCTGGAAACTGAACTCTCCAACATATCTACACACACAATAATCGTATTTTCATAACTTGCTTGTCATCAAATAGCCAAAAATCCCTTCAAAACTCTCGTATGAACCTATCTAATTGAAAGAACCTCCTTCACATCCAGTACTGCAAGGGACTCTATGAAACGAAGTCTTTAATTTTCTGCCCTTACCATACAGAAAAGTGCTTTGAGGAGGTGGTAGAAATGAATCAGATCAATGGACTATATCCAACACAGTGTCTTGAAATTCCTCCAGTGCATGTGTAATTCTAAAATCCTGTTCTGATTTGTTTGTCTAAACTACTAATAGCCTGCTTAGCTGCTTACATTTTCAAAGACCAGATATACTCTTTATATACAACCAACCATTTTCCTAATAGGAGTTGATATATATCAAACTACCCATGATTTTAAGTTTTCTTGCATTCTACTTTCAAACCCTGACAGTGTATAGAAATCCATGGTTGCCCAAGATTTCCTATATCTTATTGTGCTTTATTTTTAAACAAGAAACTAAAATATCTGGCTTTCCTGTCTTAGGCAGTCATTTGTCTGAGATGGAAACTTAATACCTTTTTGGTTTCAGGTATATATGTGTTTTGAACTTTTAAGCAAAAGTAACAAATCACAGATTTCTATATGTAGCATTTTCCTTGTCCTAAAAAAGAAAAGTTACCAACTTGGGTTTAGGATTTTGTATTAGTTTGCTAAGCATGCCACAAGAAAATACCAAAGATTGAGTGGCTTAAACAACATAAATGTATTTTCTCACAATTCTGGAGACTGTAAGTTTAAGATCAAGATGTTGGCAGATTTGATTTATTTTGAGACCTTTCTCTTCAGCTTGCATATAGCTGCCTTCTCACTGTATCCTCTCGTGGCCTTTCCTCTGTATATGCCCATGCCAGTATTTATCTCTTCCTCTTCTTATAAATACACCATTCATACTGAAATAGGGCCCATTCCTTCTGACCTATTTAACATGTATAAAGACCCTTAAACAGTCACATTGGCGTTTAGGGTTTCAATATATACATTTGGGGAGAATACAGTTCAGTCTGTAAAAAACTTATGCAGGGTATTGCAAATAAAGTAAAAATACAAATAATTATTAATATCAAATTTCAAATGTAAAACTTTTAATTATAAATAAAACCTATTAAATGCATGATTTACTATGAAACAGGATTGCACTGGATAGATGTGGCAATATAAACTATAATTATAATATTATTTAAACTTCTACCACTATTTCTAATTATTTTTGCGATTACAGTCTTTTAAATAAAGTATTCAACCCAAAAGACAAATTTTATTTGGAATGTGATAAATAGAGCATATTTAACATCTTAGTTAAAAATAAATGGAAAGTTCATATTTTAACTTTTATCACTACATCTAGTCTAATCAAAGTCTAATTCAAAATGACTTCTAGTTTGTTTATATTTCTGGTGTGTTCTGAACATTAAGGTGTTCAGAAAAACCTTAGATAAAATCTACCTTTTGTAACTATTGATCTAAGAAAATATATTCTATTGGATTATTTAATAAATATAATTTTAAATCAAATATTTATTTAGATTCCTTTATACAAAACTAATTTTAATTATTTTCTCAGATAATGTTTTCCTCTCATCCACATAATAGTAATAGTATTTTTTAGCAAACGACTAAGATGTAATAATATTGAAAATACAGATTTCTTTGTTCTCACTTTTCTTAGATAAATGTAAGTTGTAGAAATATTAGAGAAGAGATTGAAGGTATTTAAAATAAAGCATTTGTATGATATTTTGCTCTCTTGCTAACAGTTCTGTTTTCAATTATGTTTTCTAGTTAGAAGTGTGTTATATATATACCTTCGCCTCATCACAACCTTTGTTTAGGCATGGGAATTAGCAGGTTATATACAGTGTGGTAATTAAAGCAAGTAATGTAAAATAAGACAATTATTCAGGTTATCGCCTCTCTTCCACAGAAGTAAACATATGTCACATTTCCACAAGACAACTAGAGATGTGTTA
This sequence comes from Piliocolobus tephrosceles, assembly GCF_002776525.5. Classification (NCBI taxonomy): domain Eukaryota; kingdom Metazoa; phylum Chordata; class Mammalia; order Primates; family Cercopithecidae; genus Piliocolobus; species Piliocolobus tephrosceles. Next base: position 155,389,689 of record NC_045436.1, read on the forward strand.
ATTGCTCCTTGTGACTGAATCCATCTAGTTCTTACCCTTCCTCTTCTATTCCTCTCACCATATCCACAACACATCCTTTTAACATTTTTTTTTCAGTTATTGTATTTCAGGGTAATCTTCAACAAACTCCTACACATTTATGTTCAGTAAACTAGGTAGACACTTGATATTCATTAAAGATATTTCAAGATCATAATTCCATGCAAAAACATATTTTTTTTAATGTTAGCATTACCCTTCCTCAGATAGAATGACATTTTCAGACAATTTAGATGTGCAATGACAGAACTACATTATGAGAAGAAAACTCAACAACACCTAGAAATATTGATGCTGGGAAATTAGCTAAATGAATTCGGTAGTGAACGTACTTTCTCCCGAATGTTTTCTTTGTAGTCCATGTATTTAAAAAGATAAAACGATTTGTTAAAAAATAGAGTAAGTCAAATACCTTCAACATTTGTCACAAATAATTGGAAGTTGAGATAGATAAAAGCAAGGGAAAAGTAATTTCGTTAGATTAATTTGGAGAGTTTAATAATAACAAAGGATCTCACTAAAGATTTTTACAAGATTATGCTTGTAAAAATCTTTCTGGCGGTTGGTTAGAAAATACTTTAAATAAGACTTTTCTATAACAGTTGATATTTGTGCACAATCATATCAAAGTATGTGTATGGCTTGTCATCTTGGTATTTATGATGGTGTAGTTAACCTAGTTTAATATGGTCTGGGTTCGGAAAATAATCAGTTGAAGTGAAAAAGGCATTTTTCCTTATTTCGGAAAATAATCAGTTGAAGTGAAAGAGGCATTTTACAACTCAAGGTTTCTTTTACATGATTTAAATCGTTGTTTCAAGAGAAGTACATTAGTAGTGATGAGAATGGGCAACTATAAGAAAAAGACAATAAAAAATGGCTGGCAGAAAATGTCACTTAAAAGCTTTATCCAGTGAAGGGATGTTGTCAGGTACATTTGCTAATTAATAACTGATTCTGAGAGGTAAAAGTCAGCTTCCCGAGTTTTGGTTCCTGATGGTCTTTGTAGTCTTGAATCTTATTCATGGACTTTTGACAGCTCTGCTCCATGAAAAATTTTCCATTACAAGCAGTATTTCATCAGAGACAGTACTAGTGGAGTGTTTTGACTATGAGACTGTGAGACTTCTAATATGGAGATTCTTTTTTATATTTCTGATGAAACTTGTTAATTCTGCTATTTGCTTTCACATGTGACATCAATTTTTTTCTTTTATAAGCTCCGTACATAATAATTTTAAGCCTTTTGCACATAATTGTGTGTTTTATTGCTCCCCTTTTATATTATGATATATTGGTAAATTTAAAAAAATTGAAAATTCCAATGTTATCAGAAATAATATTTTAAAGAGTATCAATGGTTCTACAATTTAAATAGGAATAGAAATTGTTTAAAATTTTTTTGACAATCCCAATGTTTTCAGAATTAATGTTTTAAAAAATATCAATGATTCTAAAATTTAAATAAGAATAGGAATTGTTTAATAATATTTTTTGCAAATTCCAATGCTATCAGAATTAATATTTTAAAGAATATCAATGGTTCTACAATTTAAATAGGAATAGGAATTGAAACATATTTCTTTTAAATTAGTGAAAAAAATATTTGCACACTTTCAAAGAATTTACACATCTGTAAGAATAAATAAATCAACAAGATTATATGACAGAAACTTAAACTCATTTTTATGCCTTTCTATATTTTTTCCTAAAAATTCACCACTTTAGATAACACACTCATAAGAAATATGAGAAGATTGAGGACAAATTGCATAAAGCAGTAAGCAACATAAATGATTAAGAATTTCAAATAACAGATTAATTAGGGAAAATTAAAATTTAATGCAAATATGAAAATACTGGTGAAAAGGTAGAAATCAGAGAAGCTTCTGTGAATTTGAATACTATACTCTAAGAAAAAGTAACTATAATTTATCACTGAAATATTTTTAAACTAATAAAACGAACCAAAGAATAGTATTTATCTTGAATATCATACCTCGAACATTATACTATTTCATTCTTTTTTTATATAAGAAAAAGGGTAAACACGAATTCATAATCATATGAAACAAGAATCAAAATTTTAAACAGTATAATGTAGGAACATGTATTATCCTTCCAAAATATAAATAAGATATTCAAATATATCTTCTCCTAAGTTGTAATGTACTTCAATATTTGTTTTATTAAATTTTAATTGCCCCAAAATGAGAGCTATGATATTTAAATATATGAAATACTTTACTGTTAATAAATAAGATATATGATAGTAGGGAAATAAATAGTAAAACCCATTTTAAGAGCCTAATCTTGCCAAAACAATGAATATGTAAACCATGCCAAGAGAGAGATAAAAAAAAGTAAATGTGTTCAATAAACACCAAGAGATAAAGTGGTATGTATAGAATACAGGCAAAGTAAATACTAGGTACAAATATTTGTAGTCTTTGGAGAGGTAAAGCAAAAAGTCATGGAAGATAACAGATCTTTACAGATATAATTCAATACAACTCAAGAAATAAAAGAAGGTTTGAACTTATAATTCTAAAGACACTGCAATAGGCCTGTGAAACCGTTCTTGAATGGACAACACAAACGTCTAATCTAGGAAAAGTTTGAGAGCATTGCTCATCTACTTTGCTATTCATCTTTCTTTTCCATATGTTAGCACAGTCAGGTTATATCTATGTACTCAACATACTTTGGCTGATTGACATTTATACTTGAATATTGTGTGGGTAAGCTTACTTACCCTGGAGGCAGACTGGCTGGATTCAAATGCTAATTTCATCAACTACCACATACGTTGGGGCAAATATATAAAGCTTCACGCCTCAATACTTCTTCAAAATGTGAAAAATAATAATACGTATCTCATCAGTTGGCATCAATAGTATCTGTTAAATAAATAATAAATATAACTAAAATGTGTGCTTGTGAATATTGAAAACATGAGATGATATATCTGGAACAGTTTGAATATTGTTAAGCTAGACAAACCTAAACTGGAAATACATTTCCTATTAAGAATATTAAATAAAAGTACTTAGTAAAAAAGAATCCCACCTTCCTTAGCTAAATACTTTTGTGGAAATAAATGGGGAAAAGAATACTAACTTTGGCTTAAAAGAACTTTTACTTATTATCAGATGAATATAACATAAGCAGCTCAAATGTTCTGAGTCTTTACTCTTATCTGTAAAATATTAAAATTAAAAGCCAGGTTAAATTGCAATTTTCCTTTAGTACATATCTTAAGACTGACAAACATGCTTCACTTAATTTTAGCACAGTATATAGAATTTTAAATATTATATTAATTTGGAAGAGTGTACATCACAATCACAGAAATCTTTCAAGTTAATCATCACAAAATTATGTAAGAATAAAAATATTAATATTAAATTTTTTTTTTTTTTTTTTTTTTTTTGAGACGGAGTCTGGCTCTGTCGCCCAGGCTGGAGTGCAGTGGCCAGATCTCAGCTCACTGCAAGCTCGGCCTCCCGGGTTTACGCCATTCTCTTGCCTCAGCCTCCCGAGTAGCTGGCACTACAGGCGCTTGCCACCTCGCCCGGCTAGTTTTTTGTATTTTTTAGTGGAGACGGGGTTTCACCGTGTTAGCCAGGATGGTCTCGATCTCCTGACCTTGTGATCCGCCCGTCTCGGCCTCCCAAAGTGCTGGGATTACAGGCTTGAGCCTAAAATATTTAAGGCTAATCCATATTTTATTCCCCAAATTAAGTTGGATTAAGAAAATTTGAGATTATTGTTTTGAACATGTACATGAAAAATTATTGATTAATCCATTAACATCTTTTAAAGGAACCATGAAGTAGAAAAACCACCGTAAACATTTTGGAAAGTTTCAAATAGATAACTCTGCTAATGTTCTCTGCAACTTACTTTCCTCTTATCTTTGTCTATCACTGACCTACAAACCTTAAACTGAGCTCTTATATTAAGTTAAATAAACATATAAAGCGTGTGCAATTTGCAATAATTATTGGGATTGAAGTAGCGTATTATTTTATAAATCATCATTGCTTATTTTTAAAAAATGAGTTAGTGAATAATTACCTTCTACTTTCATCGATGTTAAATAAAAATAGGTCATTTCTGTAGGCTAGGTATTCAATAAAATAATTAAAGGCATATCTTTATAGATCCATGCATTTTTTACAAGATTATAGCATCACCTGTAGTCCCAGCTAAGCATGAGACTGGGGTAGGAGAATTGCTTGGGCTCAGAGGTTGAGGCTGGAGTGAACCGAGATTGTGTCACTGCATTCCAGGCTGGGAGGCAGAGTAAGTCCCTGTCTCAAAAAAATAAAATAAAATAAAGTTATAGCAAACATATTGTCATAATTATCCAGGACTCCCACGTGAAAAGTCTTCTTCAATGGCACTGTAAAAGCTGCAGAAACATTGAGCATTTAAAGAATTAGGACTCACAAATGTATTACCTATTGTTACGGACAGAATCGTCTCCTTCCCAAAATTCGTATGTTTATTGAAGTCCTAACCACCACAGTTTGTGACTATATTTGGAGATAAGGTTTTTCAAGAAGTATTTGAGTTAAAAAGAGGTCATAACTCTGGGCTCTAATACAATACGACTGATGTTCTTAAAAAAGAAATGATTAGGACACAAATACATACAGAGGGAAGACCATGTGAAGACACAGGGAGAAGATGGCCGCCTGCAATCCGAGACTAAATCGGATTCAATTCAATCCGAGATAGAGAGTTCAAAAGAAATCGGCCGGGCACGGTGGCTCAAGCCTGTAATCCCAGCACTTTGGGAGGCCGAGGTGGGTGGATCACGAGGTCAGGAGATCCAGACCATCCTGGCTAACACAGTGAAACCCCGTCTCTACTAAAAATACGATAAACTAGCCGGGTGTGATGGCGGGTGCTTGTAGTCCAGCTACTCGGGCGGCTGAGGCAGGAGAATGGCGTGAACCTGGGAGGCGGAGCTTGCAGTGAGCCGAGATGGCGCCACTGTACTCCAGCCTGGGCGAATGAGCGAGACTCCGCCTCAAAAAAAAAAAAAAAAAAAAGAAAGAAAGAAAGAAAAAACAAATCAACCCCGCCAGACACTGGCGGCTCATGCCTGTAATCCCAGCACTTTGGGAGGCCGAGGGGGCCAGATCATGAGGCCAGAAGATCGAGACCATCCTGGCCAACATGGTGAAACTCCGTCTCTACTAAAAATACAAAATTAGCCAGGCGTAGTGACACACGCCTCTAATCCCAGCTACTCAGGAGACTGAGACAGGAGATCACGAGAACCCGGGAGGAGGTTGCAGTGAGCCAAGATCGCACCACTGCACTCCAGCCTGGTGACAGAGCGAGACTCAGTCTCAAAAAGAAAAAAAAAGAAAAAGAAACCAACTCTACTGAAACCTTCATTTCAGACTTGTTGGTCCAAAATAGTAAGAAAATAAATTTATCTTGTTCAAGCTATCCAGTATTTTGTTATGCCAGCCTTAGCAAACTAATGTACAGTCACGGATTACTTAATGATGGGGACACATTCTGAGAAGCATTCATTGTTAGGCAATTTCATCCTTGTGCAAAGGTCATGAGTGTACTTACCCAAACCTAGAGAGTATAGCCTACTACACATCTAAACATGTGGTATAGCCTCTCATGCTCCCAGGCTGCAAACCTGTACAGTATTCTACTGTAGTGAATACTATAAGTAATTGGAATGTAATTATGCTTTTGTATCTAAATTTAGGAAAAGTACCGTAGAAATGTGGCATAAAAGATTAAAAACATGATTTACCTGTATAGGTCACTTACTATGAATGGAGTTTGCAGGACTGGAAATTGCTCTGGATGAGTCAGTGAGTCAGTGGGCAGTGAGTGTGAAGGCTTAGGACATTACACTACCGTAGACTTTATAAACACTGTATACTCAGGCCACACTAAAATTTATTTTTAAAAATTTCTTTCTTCAATAATAAATTATCATTAGCTTACTGTAATTCTTATAAGCTTTAAAATTTTTTTTTAACTTTTTGACTCTGTTGTAATAAGCTTAAAATACAAACACGTTTTACAGCTGTACAGACATATATATGTATATATTTATGTTATGTTACGAAATTTTTTCTATTCTTTTAATGTTTTATTCTTTACTTTTTAAGCTTTTTGTTTTTGTTTGTTAAAAAAGAAGACACAAACACAAACATTAGCCTAGGCTTACACAGGGTCAGGAATATAAATATCACTTGTTTTCCACTTCCGCATCTTGTCCCACTGGAAGTTCTAACATGTTACTAGGTGAGAGGAATTTCTCACCTCCATTATAATCCTATGAAAACACTGTCATACATACAGTTGCTGATTGTCCAAAACAATGTATATGGTACATGACTTTACCTGCTTGAAGTACCTGCTTTATGTGCCATTGACAATCACTTCCTTTTCCTCTTATGCACTCTCATCTTTTTTTCTGCTTCTATTTCTCCTTTTCCTGTAGTTCCTCTTTTTCATCTGATTTAAGTAAACAAGAGAATATTCTCTTACTCATCTCTTGTTATTATGGTAATTCTTCCACTTTATGAATTTGTACATACTGCAATGAAATATATGTTCAAAGTGATTTTCAGAATAATTGCATTATTTATTTTTTTTAATGGCACGGGTCACATTGACGATAACATTATCCTTTATTTTGGTTGTTGCTCTTGTTATTAAGTGCAATTGGAATATCACTTTTTCTATCAATTTCTTCACTATTTTTACAAACATAGCTATCTCGCCTATCCCTTCCTGTAACAGTATTGCTGGCTTGCATGGCTCCATATGAAAGGTTTAGTTATGTGAATATCCTTTATATTAATAACTTAGTAATAATAACATACTGTGTAGTGACCCATATTATAATTCCCACCAAAATTATAGCAACAAAGTTTTCCTTCCAAACTGTCCAACCAATGCAGTTATTTGAGGCTTTATATTTAAATAAAACGTTTACTTTTAGTCATAAAATCTAAGTTTCTGCCTCGGGTCATGACTAGATAACTGCTACCAGCGATTCTTTCCATTGTCAACAACTAATAAACTGGAGAAAAGAATAAAACAACTTTTTTCATATTTGGACAACTGGCTACGAAGAAGTGATTCCTGAAAGAGGGAAACAAATGAGATGAGCCCCCGCAATTGTCCAGGATTTTTACTTGGAGGTATTAACCATATCATAGCATCAGGAGGGGAGTTAAAACCCAAAATTACTTTCCAGACCTAAGCAAAGATATATAAGATTGAGAGAGTGACATGGCCAGAATTTGTGGAGTAGCACTCTAGAGAACATAAATCTATTCAGAAAAAAACCGGGAATCTGTTTAAGTCTTGCTTTGTGTGCTTGACTGAATGCCAAGATGTGCTGTAGAGAATCAGATTCCACAAGATTCAGAAAAAATATGACTACCAGGGAAATAACATCTACTGAGGAGCTGGTACAAGATTAAGAGACATTTTGTTTCCAATTGACAAGAATTGAAGTCTTTAAGTATCAGCTAATGTATTCAGTAGATATACCAATAAAACTAAGAGAAGAACTGAAGTTTAACTAGACCTAACCTGTATATTAGAAGTTATTTTAGATCTACAAAAGCATACCTTCAAAAGATCAATCTGATCTGCCAAGAAATAAACTGCCTGGTTTTTTTTTTAAATAGCCTAACATTCTTTAAACAAAAGTTTAAACATTCAAAGCATAATTTGCAATGTTTAGCGTATGATCTAATATTACTAAACATGACAAAAAGAATAAATACATCCCCTGTAACCAAAAGAAAAATCAGTCAATAGAAATATTTAGGACTGATAAAGATGAAGAAAAAAATTAACAAAAAAATTTTAAAATGTCGGAGGGGCGCGGTGGCTCACGCCTGTAATCCCAGCACTTTGGGAGGCCAAGACAGGCAGATCACGAGGTCAGGAGATCAAGACCATCCTGGCTAACACAGTGAAACCCCGTCTCTACTAAAAATACAAAAAAAATTAGCCGGGCGTAGTGGAGGGCGCCTGTAGCCCCAGCTACTCCGGGGGCTGAGGCAGGAGAATAGCATGAACCCAGGAGGCGGAGCTTGCACTGCACTGCACTGCACTCCAGCCTGGACGAGTGAGCAAGACTCCGTCTGAAAAAAAAAAAAAAAAAAAAAAATTTCAAAAGTCAATTATAGATAACTTTTAGGTCATTAAATAGATATTATCCACAGAATGAATAGAGAAATGGAAGCTCTGTAAAAACTAAAATGCAACTTCCCAATGGAAAAAAGCTCTCCTATTGAGCCTAAGAAAATATCAGACACTTGGTTGAATTTGACAACAGTGAAATTGAGAACATAGCAATACAAACTGTCCAAACTTTTGAGGAATGGAGAGAAAAATATGAGTCGGAAAAATTAAGAGACATGTGAGAATATATCAATCTTTCCAATATACGAATAATTCAAGTTTAAGTATTTCAAAAGAATTGGAGAGAAAAAATATTTAAAGAAATGATACCCAAGATTTTTCTAAATTTCATGGAACCTGCATAAATAACATTATAACTAAATCCCCCAAAAACAATACTGAAAGCAGTCATACAAGTAGTATGGGGAAAGTGAAAGATTAAATAAAGGGAAACAAAAATAAAGATAATTGTGGACTCATCCTATAAAGTGTATTTTGGAAGACAATGGGATGACGTATTTAGATTGATGGGAAACTTTGTCAATGATAATTCAATATCTTCTCAAAATATCCTTAAAAAATGAGTGGAAAGTAGAATACAATAAAAGATGAGAAAGTTTGAAGCACTCACTGCAAGGGCTGTTTAAATATGTATTTCAGGCAGAGGGCAAATTATTTCAGGTGGAAACTTATCTATAAAAAGAAATAGAGAGCACCAACACATAAATGTATAGGTTCATTTAATATTTTCCCAGTCATTTTTAAAATTCGTTTACGGAATACTTGACTACTCAATAAAAAGTGGCAACTTTTACTGTGGCTCTTAATGTCAATTCGTAGAAGCATAATGATTGCAATAATAAAATGATTTGCAAGTAAATTTCCCAGTAAATGGCTGGGGATGAGAACACGTTTGTGAGGTTCTTATACATGAAATGGTATAACATTAAAACATTATTTCAAGTACTTTGACTCACCCTTGAAATTCCATAAAATTCAATATTTTCTGCATTTCTGATTCTTCTTCTTTTTTTTTTTTTTCCCCTTTGGAAGATCTTCCTGCCTAAGATTTCTTTTAGCTGATTTTTTTGAATTTTCAAAACGTTTCCTTCATTCAATTCTGAGATTAATGGGAAGAAAATAAAGAATTCTTAAAAATTTGGAAAAGGATAATCCCAGCACTTTGGGAGGCTGATGCAGGTGCATCATGAAGTCAGAAGATCGAGGCCATCCTGGCTAACATGTTGAAATCCCGTCTCTACTAAAAAAATTACAAAAAAATTAGCCGGGCATGGTGACAGGCGCCTGTAGTTCCAGCTACTCGGGAGGCTGAGGCAGGAGAACAGCGTGAACCCAGGAGGCAGAGCTGGCAGTGATCTGAGATTGCGCCACTGCACTCCAACCAGGGTGACAGAGTGAGACTCTGTTTCAAAAAAAAATAATAATTTGGAAAAGGATTATGTTTCAGTAATTATATTTTGTTAAGATTAATTTTATTGTAATGTTTATTATGAGTTTATTTAGGGACTGCCTTCGATTTTCATGTCCCACTACAGAAAAAAAAAAAAAAAAGAAAGAAAGAAAATGAAAAGTCTACTTTGATCCACCAGAGGCCATTTCATTCTACTTGCCTTGATTATAGATATTTGTGTTTCTTCAGATCATCATTCAATAATATTTAATGTTTTGGCCATTAGACCTTCGATTTATCCATATTTGGTATTCTTGCACAAACAGATGTAAATGTGTTTGAGATATAGTCATGGGTTTCATTTTGCTTCTTATTCCAGTATGTAGAAAAGAAGAAAATATGCTTCCTTTCTTATTAAAGCAGTCTTGGTAGATTAAATAAACAAAATAGCATTTAAGTAGGAAATGTATTTAGATCTGAATTGCCTTAATTGGACATTTATGTTGATCAAGTCGAATGTCTAATGGCTCTATTTTATAGATTGAGAAAATAAATTTAATGACTCAGTCTCAAGAGAGGATTTTGCTTAATACAATTAACAAGAAAAAGAGCCATGTTCATTTTATTAGAGGGAGCTTTTGTCATTCACTTTAATCTACTTAATGATATTCAAGCATAGTTGGGTACATTGATATATTAATTATTTCATGACACAGATGCATATGAACACAGACTTTTACAAGGAAGAAAAAGAAAGGAAAAGTCTGCACATAAGTACCCAGTGTCAAAAACTCTACTTAATATCTGCAATAAGTGAGAATAAATTGTATATTCATAAAGAAAGAGTTTTTCCTCCCTCCAGTAGTAACGTTTTCCAAATATTTATATTCTTGTAATGCTATTTCACATTTTTGCATTTCCATACTTTACTAAGTGCTTTGTATTGTCAGAAATATGTATTGGATCCTTATGCATTAATAAAATCTCTTATATTTGTTGCATGCCTCTCTCCAAGTGAATTTGTTGACTAAATCACAATTGCTCCTTGACATGCAAGACCTGTGAAATTAAAGCAGACACACATTTTAAAAAAATGTAATGGATACAGTAAACAAAGTCTCTTTTACAAGTCATTTCAGATCAAGTATGAACTATATTCAGTCATTAATTTGTCATATTTACTCTTACTCTCATCTTTAAATTCTAAATATGTGTCTTACATGAGTTACTTTTTGATCTTTCAGTGGTCATGTGTTTCTCCAAAGTCTCCTTATGCCTATGCAGTGCTTTCATAGCAGTATTTTCTGACATTTGTTATAGAACTTTCATATTACATTATAGTTTGTAGTGCAAGTGCATGTTTATTCTTAGTTAACACTTTAATTTGTTCTTTTACTCTATTAGCATTTCTTGGATAAATTATTTGTTAGGTACTCTGCTGGAAAGTTCTTAAGAAAAGAAAAAGAGAAACATGTTTGTCTTTCTAATACTTGTAAAGTTGTAATAATATCTTTTAATGAATGACTGGAAAGATGGATGGATGAATCAGTAAATATCCACCCCTGCAGTGTCTTTCTGCATTGATAAGGAGGTTTTTAAATAGTTACTAAAAATTAAAAAAAAAAAAAAGAATTGTGTTTTCTTTAACAAAATATCATGTGTGCAGAGTCATAAATGAGTAATGACAAGAAAGCTCAAATTAAACATGAAACAATTACCTTGTAACTCGTTATTTAGTCCTCACAAAATTTAGTGTCAGAGATTTTTGAAATTTTCTTGGAGTTATAGATATATTCATAATTGTACTATCTGATTTGCAATGATCACTATCTTTTCATTTATCATTTATCTTTCTAATTTTATGCATTTTACAGACAAATTATTTAGTGAAAATAAAATTATCTAACTCCTGCATTTATTACATTTTTCAGCTGAGAAAAAAAAAAAAAAGAATGCTGAAATCAGAAATAAAAAGCCAGAAAATATTTTCTACAATTAAAACTATTTATATTAAGAAATGTGATTGGTAAAATCAGTAACATGTGCAAAATAAAAGAAAGAAAGTAGAGAGGTGATCCCCAAGTTTGGGAGGAATGGAAGTAGGAATTACTATGAAAAGTGTATGGAGTTTCAGTGTTGCAAATTGAAAAACTTGTACAATAATCTGAATATAATTAACACTACTTAAAATGGTCACGATGCTAATTTTAAATTATGTGTTTCTTACCATAACAAAACTATAATAAAAATTGTTGACATAAATTTTTCCAAAATATATTCCTAGCATTCATTAAAGAAAACATTTCTCAAATTATCAGTTTTGTACACTTGGCAAGTAATGAATGAAACAGAAAAATACCAAAACACAGTTAAAAATCCCCAAATAGTTTTTTATGTGAACTACTTTTGATAGTAAACATTTATATATAGTCTGCAAAGTCTTCATTAACTATACCCATTCCTCCATGTTGGTGTTATTTGAAATTCTAAATTCGATCTCTCTGGAATAATAACTTATCTTTGCTCAATGTCTTCAAATATTACATGTTTTTATAAATAACTTCCAATTCTTCTCTTCTGGTTTTTCAAGATGACTAGAGACCTCAGAAGCCTGTTATCAGAAAGAAAGATACAGCTGACTCTTACTTGTAAGCACCACCTAGTGGCCTAGAGGTTGAACTGCACAGCCCAATGCAAAACCTGCTAACAAGTGCAGCGTTAGGGAATGAAACAACCTTCCTGATTATCTGCCATCCCAGTTCTAGAGAAGGCAGTGAGCATGATCACACATCCCATACATCGCTATTACAGTCAGCATTTAAGAAAGCCTCTGCCCAAAGACCATTTATAATCAAGGAACAAATGTGGAGTCATTGCCACTGAAAGCACCCAGGACTGAAACCAAACAATGACACACAACATACATTATGGTCACATTTTCAAAGGAAAAAAAAAAAAAAAAAAGAAAACAAAAACTCATCCACATGAAAGTAAATTCAAAAATAAGAAGAAAAGATAGTTTAGCCAGATGAGAAGGAAACAGAGAAACAGTTCTGGTAATACAAAAACAAATAAACAAAGTAAGTGTTATTACACCCCCAAAGGATGGTATTAACTCCAGCAATAAATCCTAACCAAAATGAAATATTTGAAATATCAGATAAAGAGTTTAAAATATTGATGTTAAAGATGCTTAATGAGATCCAAGAGAAAGTTGAAAACAAACACAAAAAAATCAGAAAAACAGTCTAGAATATGAATGAATATTCACTAAAGAGAGAAGTATTAAACAAAACTTTGGGAATTAAAAAAAATTGAAGAAATTACAAAATATAGACAAAAACTTTAACAACTAGACTAAGAAGAAGGAAGAATATCAGAGCTCGAAGACAGGTCTTTCAAATTAACCACATCAGACAAAAATAACAAAATAAATAAATAAAACAGTAAACTAAGCTTTGAGAAATACGGGATTGGGTCGGGCGCGGTGGCTCACGCCTGTAATCTCAGCATTTTGGGAGGCCGAGGCAGGTGGATCACGAGGTCAGGAGATTGAGACCATCCTGGCTAACAAGGTGAAACCCCATCTCTATTGAAAATACAAAAAATTAGCCGGGCGTTGTGGGAGACGCCTGTAGTCCCAGCTACTCGGGAGGCTGAGGCAGGAGAATGGCTGAACCTGGGAGATGGAGCTCGCAGTGAGCTGAGATTGCACCACTGCACTCCAGTCTGGGCGACAGAGTGAGACTCCATCTAAAAAA
>NC_045436.1:155403195-155406821 GCF_002776525.5 Piliocolobus tephrosceles
ATATATACACACACACACACACACACACACATACACACACACATACATATATTTGTTTATGATTATATAAAACCTCCAAAACTATGAGTCCTAGGTATTCCCATAGAAATGCCCTAACTGAAAACCTGTGATTTACTGAATCCTTTCTGCAAAACTTTAATTAATCCATAAAGAAACTGACTTCAAACAAAATACAGTAATATCACAGACAGGAATTACAAAATGAATCATAAACAAAAATCTTTTACTTCAATATCCACCCCAATTCTATTTTCACTAAGCAATTATGCTGATACAAATTATATTTGTCCTCTTCTATCTTTCAAAATTGTTGATAAAGAGTTTGGGAACATGATAAACATAATATATTATTTCACTTCTAAACCCTCTCACCTTCATCCTTAGTAGAGAATCTGACTTGCTTTTTAGGTTCCAAATAGTCCTGTGCTTTAATGGAATCTGTGTCTCTCCTTTGCCTCATGTAGTGAATCAAGCTAATTATTGACAGCAAAATGGTTCCATTCTTCGTCTTAGTAGTTTGGAAATGAGAATATAATACAATTTTGATTACTGGTTGATTTTTAACAGGAGATTTGAAGAAGAAATTATTGCACTTAAAAAGGATCACAAATATATCATATTCTGGTTTGTGGCTTCTAACATTATTAGAGTGAAGTAGATGATGGTTGGAGATCATGATCAATCTTATAATAATGAGGGCAAGCATGATCACCAAGGCCAAATTGTCATGCGTCAGATCTATATGTGAGAACTTCCTTGATTTCTGACCATTTCAAGTTGTTGAATGACTAGACTTAAACTGACAAACTTTCAGACTGTGAGAAGGTTTGAGCTTATGAATCCATTTACTGTTTAAGCCACTTTCAGTTACATTTTCTAATATTTTGAGACAGGCAACTGAAACATGACATAACATGGTGAGCTATTGGGGGAGAAGAAAAATATCCCTTTTGTTTATTCTGGTGTGCCTCATTGCTGTGGTTTAACATTTAAATTCAACACATATACCTCACACAAATTGTTTCTGTTTTGTTTTGTTTTGTTTTGTTGTGCTGGTGATTTGTGTGGTATCTACACACATTTCTTACAAGAAAAAATAAAGTAAGTTTATAAAGGGACACTAATTATCACAAAAGAAGTAAAATTAAATATGCTCTATTTGACAATAACAAAAACGATACACATTCTTCAGATATCTCTGAACCTTATCCAGAGCCTAAACCCAGTGCCAGTTATCCATTAATCCCGAATGTCATTTCCTAATTTCTGTGCACCTGAATTTGGTAGGTGGACAGAATAAAAGGCAGAAAATCCAATCCCCCAGGAGAAAAAGCTCCGACTACCATCTCAGAACAATAAGAGAAAATAAATAGTCCTCACTTTTTTATGCCAAGTATTCCACCAAGTGCACAAAACAGTTATTTTTCAATTGTTATATTTTCTTATAACCCATAATTATTAAAGAGCCTCCACTGTATAATGAACTACACATTATTAAAAGAAAAAACTAAAACCAAATTCTCTATTAATGATTCATATAAAGCAACTAAAAGATGAAATTACAGGAGTTTTCAGAACTGATTATAGTTGCTATTGCAGCTAAAATGAGGAAAAGAGGAATGGTCTGAATAGTTGTAGAAGACTATAAGAAAGAAAAGAATTATATTGGATCTTGAGGTTAAAAATAGGTTTAATTAGGGAGTAGAGGGAAAACTTATGAAGAAGAAGCTTTTGTAGTGTGCTAACCTATTTGAAGCAAAACACATAAAGGTGGGATAGTAGAGATGAAAAACTAAAATATAGGTAGCAGAGAATGAGGAAATAATCAACTAGATAGTTAAAAGTATCAGCATCAAAAATGTTTACAGAAAAGAGGGAAGACAGCCATATCCTGGTACTATCTCCATCCATTCAAGTTGATGCAATAAGATCTAGTGCTTTAAGTGATGCTAACAATGTGATGAAATAATGATAGAAATGAAACATGGAACCAAATCTCCAGACGACCATGCCATGGTTCTTTATATTTAGCAAAGAGCACAGTGACACATACTGAATAAGATGAGGGAGAAAAGAAGAAAAAGTAGATTTGGAAGCTCTGTCAGAAAGCCATTTAATACAGTTGCGGACCATATAATTTAGAGTCTTGATTACAATAGTGGGGGTGGGGATAGAACACAAAGGGTAAATATCTAACACTTGCTAATGATGAAAAGGCAAGCATTGTTAAGAGAGTGAATATATGGCTTAATTGGAGGAGTCCAAGATGAGAATAGAAGGCAATATTACTGAGAAAAAATGGCTTACAAACAAGGATAATAGTATTTAATACCTTTTGGCATACATGTAATATCCACTTATTAAAAAATAGATATGTATAAAGAAAATTTTGGAAAAAAACCCCTCTATTTTAGTCCCACTTACTCATTGTCAATCAGAGATACTCAGAGGAGTGCCTGGAAAATACTGTACCTCAAATATCTCAACAAATATTTATTTGTTGAATAAAAACATTGTATTATTGGTAGTAGTATTGGAACTATGACTAAATGGTAGCAAGGATTCTTTGACCAAACTCTAGCCAAGTTCCTCTAAAATCTTTTTCAGGTTGATCCTGACTTTTAGACTTTTGTGTTCATTTCTGCATTGTCCACTATTAGCAAGAATCCTGCTAAGTCAGTTTAGCCATCCTTGATATCACAATACCCTCGTTATCTGATAAGGCTCCTCATACTCCACCATTCCCCCGGTGATACCTGATCATCTTTGCCTGCCTTCAGCAAGAATCATGATTGGTTGGTTTAGCCAGAATTCCCTTTTACCCTTAATGTTTGCTGTTAGCAGTTTTTCATCCATTGATCTCCACCTTGTTTCTTGGCTGTAAATCCCCACTTTTACTTGCTATATTTGAAGTTGAACCCAATTTCTCTTCTGCACTGCAACAGTCCAGGGCAGTAGTACCTAAACCTAATTTGATTTTTTCCCCATAGAATAAAATCTTCTCTACCGACCACAACAAGTGCCATGAATGAATAATTGTTTTTAAACAATGTCATAGCAGGTATTAAAGGTTTGTGTACTCTGTGAGAACATTTTTTAGGTAAATATGATCCATGACGGTGAAACAAAAATCTATGGAAAAATAAGTAGTAATGTTCTAGGGCCTAATGTATTTTGTATAAGAAGAATTTTACATGTGTATAGCTTGTACATGTAGAAGCTTAATCTCACTTTTCTAACTTGCTTTTTAAACCTTTTTTGGTTATTCTAAAATAATGTGTAATTGTAATTATAATCAAATTTATAGAAAAAACTTAATAGACAGTTTTAATCTCTTAATCATTTTTGGAAAGTTAATTTTCAAAAGTAACTTTTTCCTATGACTGTTAATTTTCATATGGGGTGACCTGAACTATTACTCTGGAATCTGAGAATGACAACATGAGCGGCTGAACACCTGGTGAGAAAAATAGTTGGGGGATGTCTAGTTCTCTTGGAAACTCTTCCTACTGGCCAGGCACAGTGGCTCACACCTGTAATCTCAGCGCTTTAGGAGGCCAAGGCAGGCGGATCACCAGAGGTCGGGAGTTCAAGACCAGCCTGAC
>NC_045436.1:155407221-155451079 GCF_002776525.5 Piliocolobus tephrosceles
ATATATATATATATATATATATATATATATATATATATATATATACACACACACACACACACACACACATACACACACACATACATATATTTGTTTATGATTATATAAAACCTCCAAAACTATGAGTCCTAGGTATTCCCATAGAAATGCCCTAACTGAAAACCTGTGATTTACTGAATCCTTTCTGCAAAACTTTAATTAATCCATAAAGAAACTGACTTCAAACAAAATACAGTAATATCACAGACAGGAATTACAAAATGAATCATAAACAAAAATCTTTTACTTCAATATCCACCCCAATTCTATTTTCACTAAGCAATTATGCTGATACAAATTATATTTGTCCTCTTCTATCTTTCAAAATTGTTGATAAAGAGTTTGGGAACATGATAAACATAATATATTATTTCACTTCTAAACCCTCTCACCTTCATCCTTAGTAGAGAATCTGACTTGCTTTTTAGGTTCCAAATAGTCCTGTGCTTTAATGGAATCTGTGTCTCTCCTTTGCCTCATGTAGTGAATCAAGCTAATTATTGACAGCAAAATGGTTCCATTCTTCGTCTTAGTAGTTTGGAAATGAGAATATAATACAATTTTGATTACTGGTTGATTTTTAACAGGAGATTTGAAGAAGAAATTATTGCACTTAAAAAGGATCACAAATATATCATATTCTGGTTTGTGGCTTCTAACATTATTAGAGTGAAGTAGATGATGGTTGGAGATCATGATCAATCTTATAATAATGAGGGCAAGCATGATCACCAAGGCCAAATTGTCATGCGTCAGATCTATATGTGAGAACTTCCTTGATTTCTGACCATTTCAAGTTGTTGAATGACTAGACTTAAACTGACAAACTTTCAGACTGTGAGAAGGTTTGAGCTTATGAATCCATTTACTGTTTAAGCCACTTTCAGTTACATTTTCTAATATTTTGAGACAGGCAACTGAAACATGACATAACATGGTGAGCTATTGGGGGAGAAGAAAAATATCCCTTTTGTTTATTCTGGTGTGCCTCATTGCTGTGGTTTAACATTTAAATTCAACACATATACCTCACACAAATTGTTTCTGTTTTGTTTTGTTTTGTTTTGTTGTGCTGGTGATTTGTGTGGTATCTACACACATTTCTTACAAGAAAAAATAAAGTAAGTTTATAAAGGGACACTAATTATCACAAAAGAAGTAAAATTAAATATGCTCTATTTGACAATAACAAAAACGATACACATTCTTCAGATATCTCTGAACCTTATCCAGAGCCTAAACCCAGTGCCAGTTATCCATTAATCCCGAATGTCATTTCCTAATTTCTGTGCACCTGAATTTGGTAGGTGGACAGAATAAAAGGCAGAAAATCCAATCCCCCAGGAGAAAAAGCTCCGACTACCATCTCAGAACAATAAGAGAAAATAAATAGTCCTCACTTTTTTATGCCAAGTATTCCACCAAGTGCACAAAACAGTTATTTTTCAATTGTTATATTTTCTTATAACCCATAATTATTAAAGAGCCTCCACTGTATAATGAACTACACATTATTAAAAGAAAAAACTAAAACCAAATTCTCTATTAATGATTCATATAAAGCAACTAAAAGATGAAATTACAGGAGTTTTCAGAACTGATTATAGTTGCTATTGCAGCTAAAATGAGGAAAAGAGGAATGGTCTGAATAGTTGTAGAAGACTATAAGAAAGAAAAGAATTATATTGGATCTTGAGGTTAAAAATAGGTTTAATTAGGGAGTAGAGGGAAAACTTATGAAGAAGAAGCTTTTGTAGTGTGCTAACCTATTTGAAGCAAAACACATAAAGGTGGGATAGTAGAGATGAAAAACTAAAATATAGGTAGCAGAGAATGAGGAAATAATCAACTAGATAGTTAAAAGTATCAGCATCAAAAATGTTTACAGAAAAGAGGGAAGACAGCCATATCCTGGTACTATCTCCATCCATTCAAGTTGATGCAATAAGATCTAGTGCTTTAAGTGATGCTAACAATGTGATGAAATAATGATAGAAATGAAACATGGAACCAAATCTCCAGACGACCATGCCATGGTTCTTTATATTTAGCAAAGAGCACAGTGACACATACTGAATAAGATGAGGGAGAAAAGAAGAAAAAGTAGATTTGGAAGCTCTTTCAGAAAGCCATTTAATACAGTTGCGGACCATATAATTTAGAGTCTTGATTACAATAGTGGGGGTGGGGATAGAACACAAAGGGTAAATATCTAACACTTGCTAATGATGAAAAGGCAAGCATTGTTAAGAGAGTGAATATATGGCTTAATTGGAGGAGTCCAAGATGAGAATAGAAGGCAATATTACTGAGAAAAAATGGCTTACAAACAAGGATAATAGTATTTAATACCTTTTGGCATACATGTAATATCCACTTATTAAAAAATAGATATGTATAAAGAAAATTTTGGAAAAAAACCCCTCTATTTTAGTCCCACTTACTCATTGTCAATCAGAGATACTCAGAGGAGTGCCTGGAAAATACTGTACCTCAAATATCTCAACAAATATTTATTTGTTGAATAAAAACATTGTATTATTGGTAGTAGTATTGGAACTATGACTAAATGGTAGCAAGGATTCTTTGACCAAACTCTAGCCAAGTTCCTCTAAAATCTTTTTCAGGTTGATCCTGACTTTTAGACTTTTGTGTTCATTTCTGCATTGTCCACTATTAGCAAGAATCCTGCTAAGTCAGTTTAGCCATCCTTGATATCACAATACCCTCGTTATCTGATAAGGCTCCTCATACTCCACCATTCCCCCGGTGATACCTGATCATCTTTGCCTGCCTTCAGCAAGAATCATGATTGGTTGGTTTAGCCAGAATTCCCTTTTACCCTTAATGTTTGTTGTTAGCAGTTTTTCATCCATTGATCTCCACCTTGTTTCTTGGCTGTAAATCCCCACTTTTACTTGCTATATTTGAAGTTGAACCCAATTTCTCTTCTGCACTGCAACAGTCCAGGGCAGTAGTACCTAAACCTAATTTGATTTTTCCCCCATAGAATAAAATCTTCTCTACCAACCACAACAAGTGCCATGAATGAATAATTGTTTTTAAACAATGTCATAGCAGGTATTAAAGGTTTGTGTACTCTGTGAGAACATTTTTTAGGTAAATATGATCCATGACGGTGAAACAAAAATCTATGGAAAAATAAGTAGTAATGTTCTAGGGCCTAATGTATTTTGTATAAGAAGAATTTTACATGTGTATAGCTTATACATGTAGAAGCTTAATCTCACTTTTCTAACTTGCTTTTTAAACCTTTTTTGGTTATTCTAAAATAATGTGTAATT
The DNA here is from genome assembly GCF_002776525.5 of Piliocolobus tephrosceles. Classification (NCBI taxonomy): domain Eukaryota; kingdom Metazoa; phylum Chordata; class Mammalia; order Primates; family Cercopithecidae; genus Piliocolobus; species Piliocolobus tephrosceles. The sequence continues at coordinate 155,410,566 of NC_045436.1, forward strand.
GTAATTATAATCAAATTTATAGAAAAAACTTAATAGACAGTTTTAATCTCTTAATCATTTTTGGAAAGTTAATTTTCAAAAGTAACTTTTTCCTATGACTGTTAATTTTCATATGGGGTGACCTGAACTATTACTCTGGAATCTGAGAATGACAACATGAGCGGCTGAACACCTGGTGAGAAAAATAGTTGGGGGATGTCTAGTTCTCTTGGAAACTCTTCCTACTGGCCAGGCACAGTGGCTCACACCTGTAATCTCAGCGCTTTAGGAGGCCAAGGCAGGCGGATCACCAGAGGTCGGGAGTTCAAGACCAGCCTGACGAAAATGGAGAAACCCCATCTCTATTAAAAATACAAAAGTAGCTGGGTGTGGTGGCACATGCCTGTAATCCCAGGTACTTGGGGGCTGAGGCAGGAGAATCACTTGAACCTGGGAGGCTGAGGTTGCAGTGAGCCAAGATTGTGCCATTGCACTCCAGCCTGGGCAACAAGAGGGAAACTCAAAAAAAAAAAAAAAAAAAACAAAAAAAAAAAAAAAAAGAAGAAGAAGAAAAGAAAAGAAACTAGTGACCTTACATCATGGGAATTTATCTTTTCTTATAGCTCTGAGATGGTCTGGCTCTGCTGGTTGCTCTCCTCAGGTGCTTCACTTTCAGAAATTGTTCTCAGAAACCACTTTCCTTAGAGCTCAATCTAAAGTAAATTGAGAAAATATGAATAGAAATTTATCAGAGAATGAATGCAAATGCTCTGAGCTTTGATGAAAGAAGGCATTAAATTGAGCATTTCTTAAAGCTTTTTACAAACATTAGTTTGTATAATTAATCCTCCCAATTTCCCCATAAATCATATTTCATTATCCTTGATTTACAAGCATAAAACTAAAATGTAGAGGAAATGCATAGCCTGCATTGGCAATTTTTTTTTCTAGGCACTACTTTGATCACGCTATTTCTGTTCACTGGAGCCTTCATGTTTTCTCCTCTATTACTTCTAAATCCTTCTACTTCTGCTTCCGTAATCTAACCTCTAACTATCTAACCAAAAGGTTCTAATGCTATCCAACATGTGGTTTTCAGTCTAGGAAGTCAAGCCTCTTGATTGTTCCCGAGACATAACAATATCCTTCCCTTTATAACTGACTATTTTTATGAAGAATGTTGCTTTGTCATACATTCAGATTCTGGTGTTATCCCCCTCCAGTCCATTTTTCTAGGCTGTTGTACAGTGAATATACTAATGAGAAATTCTAATGATAATATTTGCCTCTTTTTTCATTTATTGGGTAAGAAGGACACAACTTATATTTGATTAAGATCTGCTCTAATGACCACATTTTAACTCAATTACCTCTTTAAAATATCTGTCTCCAGATTCTAAGACACTGGAGGTTAGGGCTTTAATATATGAATTTTGGGAAGACCCAATTCAACACACAACAACAGACAATTAAGTAGTTAAATATAGATCTAACTTTCTTCCAAGGAATAATTTATATACTGAGGGAACTTGTTTAAATATTCTTTCTGAGCAAGTTGCTAATATATTAATTCTATGAAATGGAGATATGCCAGAGAAGATAAAATTCAGCGAGAAAATTGACATAGGAAGAGTTAAATTTGTGCCAGAATTTTTTTTCAGTTTTCTACAGAATTATAGTTTCATTTGGCAGAAGACCAAACAGGAAGAAGAAGAAGAAAACTTAGGATGTTATTTTGCTTTTGTTCATTTATCCATCTGTCTGCATGAAGCCTATGACATTGTTTTCCAAATGGAGGACTCCTAATGCCAGAAACATGGTACTTGGCCTGAAATATTCCGTGCTTAGCCAGTTTCAGTTTAAGAGAAGATTATATTCCCGGCAAATTCCTTCCTTAAATATGGTTAAACTTGCCAAAAACAAAAAAATTCAGTAACATTGCTCAGGATATAGTCTTTAGCCTTTGAGTCTATTGTGTTTTATAAAAGGATAGATATTATATTTCCTTTGGTTCATGCATATTTTCAATGTTACTGAAGCTATTAATGGCATAGCAAATATTAGTTTTCAAGATAGTTTAGTAGAGAAAAAATTTAAGGATTTCTCAAGAATGTCCTGCTTTCTCTCATATATTTTTAAACAACTACATTGAAAAGGAAATATATATGAGTTGCTTAATAAAAATAATTTGCAATTTAATTTTTACTTTTAATTTTTTCCAGCTTTACAGATGCATCGACAAAAATTGCTTACAGTTAAGGTACACAACATTATTGTTTTATTATATGTATACATTGTGATATGATTAGCATAATCAAGCTAAGTGACATATCCATCACCTCACATAGTTACCATTTTTTAATGTGTTTTTGGAGAGAATATTTAGAATCTATTGTCATAGCAAATTTCAAGTATATAATACAACATTATCAACTACAGTCACCATGCTGTATGTTAGATCTCCAGAACTTATTCATCTTATATAACTGGAACTTTATACACTTTGATCAGCATTTTTCCATTTTTCCCCCTCATAACTACCAGTCTACCATCTGCTTCTTTGAATTTCACTTTGTTAGATTCCTCAAATAAGTGAGATCCTTTAATTTTTTTCTCTGACTTATTTCACTTAGCATAATGTCCTCAAGATTCATCCACGTTGTCACAAATGATTGGATTTTTAAATTTATTTAATGCTGAATATTCCATTGTGTGTGTGCATCCATCTACTCCATCTATCTATCTATCTATCTATCTATCTATCTATCTATCTATCTATCTAGCATCTATCAATATGTCTAATCTATCTAGCTATCCATCCATCTATGTATGTATATCACAGTTTCATTATCCATTCCTCCAACAACAGACACGTAGATTGATTTCATGTCTTATCTATTTTGAATAATGCTACAATAAACATAGGGACAAAGATCTATCTTTGAGATACTAATTTCATTTCCTTTGGATATATACCTACTAGTGGGATTGCTGGATCATGTGGTAGTTCTATTTTCAAATCTATGTGGAGTCTTCACAATGTTTGTCATAATGGCTGTGCAAATTTACATTCCCATCATCTCTGAACAAGGGCTCCCTTTTCTCCACATCATTGCCAACAATGATTATCTTTTGGCTTTAAGATAACACTGGTTTTGTAAAAATGAGTTTGGAAGAGTTTCCTTGTTTTTATTTATTTTTTTCTTTGGGAAAATTTTGAAAAGGATTGGTATGACTTCTTTAAATGTTTGGTAAAATTCACCAGTGAAGCCATTTGATCCTAGGATTGGTATTTGCTGGGAGGTTTTTCATTACTGTTGTTGGTCTGTTCAGATTTTCTATTTCTTCATAATTCAGTCTTGGTGAGGGTTTTTATTTTAGAAATTTATCAGTTTTTTCTAGATTATCCAACTGGTTGGTATATAGTTGTTCATAAAAATCTCTTATAATCGTTTGTATTTCTGTGGTATCAGTTTTAATGTCTCCTCTTTGATTTACAATTTTATTTGTGTCTTCTCCCTTTTTTTCAGGTAGTTTTTCTAAGTGCTAATTTTGTTTATCTTTTTAGAAAATAAACTCTTAGTGTCACGTATCCTCTCTATTTTTTAAAAAGCTCTGCTTCACTTATTTCTATTTTGATCTTTATTATTTCTTTCCTTCTGCTAACTTTGGGCTTACTTTGTTGCTCTTTTGCTAGTTCCTTGAGATGCAAAGTTAGGATGTTTCTTTATTCTAGATACAGGTAGTTATCACTATACAATTCTCTGTTAGAACATCTTTTGCTGCACCCCAGACCATCAAAAAACACAGACTATTTGAAAGGATTTTCAAAAACAAGGCCCAACTCTATGCTGAATATAGGATATTCACTTTAGCTTTAAGGATACACATTGGCTATGAAAGTGAAGAGATAGTTAAAGATATTCCATGCCAATAGTAAACAATGGAGAGCAGGGATGGCTATATTTATAGGAGACGAAATAGATTCAAAGTCAAAAACTGTCACAGAGACAAATAAATTCATTATATAATGATAAAGGGTTAACTCATCAAGAAGATATACTAATTGTAAACATATATGCACCAACATTGGAGCAGCTAAGTCTACAAATATTAAAAGAACTGAAGGAAGAAATAGATAGCAAAACAATAATGGTAGGAAACTTCAATAGCCCAGTTTCAACAATCTAAAAACCATGCAGACAGAAAATCAATAAGAAAACAGCAAACCTGAACAGCAATATAGATCAAATAGATGGGCCTAAAGTCCTATCCAGAACATTCCATCTGATAGTGACAGAATACACATTCTTCTCAAGTATGCATGAGTCTCCAGGATAAATCACATATGTTAGGCCAAAACACAAGACTTAATACATCTAAAAAGATTAAAATCATATCAAACATATTTTCTAACTACAATGATATAAAACTAGAAGTCTATCACAGGAGGAAAACTAGGCAATTTACAAATATGTGGAAATGAATCAACCCTCTCCTGAATAACCAATTGGTCAAAGAAGAAAGTAGAAAGAAAACTAAAAAAAATCTTAAGCCAAATATGAAAACACAAAAAAATCAAAAACTTAGCATTTGGCTTGATATTTCTGAGTAATATATTCATTTGAAATGTCAGGCTCTTATTCTATTTATTATTGTATTATCATATGGGCAATGGATATTTTTATTTGATTCTCTTTGTAGCACTCAGATGTCTTACCAGCAGTATGATTGCATGATTTGTTCAAGCATAAATGCCTGTTAATAAATTATTATATTTTAATGTCTACATATGTATCATTTATCCACACATACATTTTTTCTAAAATAAATGTATTATGTGTTTCCTATTATTTTTATTTTTTAATTATTAAAGGAGTAAATATATATGTGATAACATTCATTTATATCATAGTATTTAATATATGTATTTGATGTATTGAAATAATCCTATTTACCTTCCTAGTCTAAATAGAGTTTTTAAAAATCTACACATGTATTTATTTATTTATTTATATTTTGAGACAGAGTCTAGTTTTGTCTCCCAGGCTCAAGTACAGTGGCATGATCTCAACTCACTGCAACCTCTGCTTCCTGAGTTCAGGCTATTCTTATGCCTCAGGCTCCTGAGTAACTAAGATTACAGGTGTACGTCATCACGCCCAGCTAATTTTTATATTTTTAGTGGAGATGGGGTTTCACCATGTTGGCCAGGCTTGTCGCAAACTCCTGACCTCAAGTGATCTGCCTACCTCAGCCTTCCCAAACGCTGGGATTACAGGTGTGACCCACCCCTCTACCCAAAGATCTACAATATTTAACAACTTTATGAAGTAAAAAAGCTCACTACTCAGAAATTAGACGCCAATTTTTGTATGCCACTTATTTCTATCCATATGCTTATAGTCGTATTCAGCTGGAATTGAGACGGGAGAATTCCCGCGACCCCTTGGCAGGACTTGTGACAGGGGTCTGACTCGCTTACTGGGCTACCACCAAGCTCAAACCCTTTGTGGGAGAGGGAGCAGGCAGGTGAGCGGGTGCCCTGGATGGCGCGAGTGCTTCTGGGCTCCGGTCCCATGGCAACGTCTAGAGGTGTGTTACAAGCGATGCTCTTTTAGCAATTGCCTTCCGTGTATCGCTAAATGTTAAACAGATCAGTTTTGGAGTCAGGATGACAACCTTTCACACCTTGCCCTCTTGGTATCCGGGTTTTTGTTTGGCATCCAGGAAGAATCAGGTCGAATGACCAGTATGAAAGGTGATGAATACAGAAGATTTTATTAAGCGGTGGAAGTGGCTCTCAGCGAAAGGAGAGCTGGAAAAGGGATGGTGCCAGGAAAAGGTGATCTTTCCCTGAATCCTGGCCATGTGTGGCCGGGCTCCTCCCAGAAGTGGTACCATCTGAAGTTAAGGCACGCCCATCCATAGTCTCTTGACGCTCAATTGCTGCTTCTCTTCTGGACGTTCAGGTGCTTTTCTCTCTGCCAGCTGAGGTCTGCGGTTTACATGGGCACAGGATAAGGGAGCCGGGTGGGCCAAAAAAGTAACATTTGGGAGGGAAGACAGGCATAACTGTTCTCATTTAGGGCGACAGTTTCCAAGCTTGAGGGTGGGACCTTGGCCGGAGAACTGCCCTCTTCTACCCAGTATTTCCTTGCTTCCTGTTCCTATCAGAAGCATTCTGAATGTATCTTTTTTCTCAATTGGTATTGTTCTCATTTCCCAGTAAACTGTTGGATCGATGCCTGTTGGTATAATATGACCAGAATTTAACAGTGCATCATTTTCCTCTCTTTCATCTTTATTATTTATACATTGATTAAAGCCTCCAAACTCTCCAAAATCAAATAAGGATGGGTACATAACTTCTGGAAAAGTTGATAATTCAATACATATTTGAAATAAATGACACTTTCTTTGCTTTTGGTTAAATGCATAAAAATACTTCAAGTCTGGGCACTGTAGCCTCATGACTGTAATCTCAGAAATTTGGGAGGCCCCAAGCAAGTGGTTAGCCTGATTTCAGGAGTTTGAGACCAGCCTGGGCAACATGGCAAAACCCTGTTTCTATTAGAAAACAAAAACAAAAACAAAACAACTTCTTCATGATTTTTTCAATTGATACTAATATTAGAAGATATTTTCTGCTTTGGAGATGAGCTTTCCGAGGCATCTCTTTCTTTATTTGTCTTTATGTGTTATGGCTAATTTTTAATAAGATAATAATTTTTAACCTCTGAAATTTATTTTTGTTTATAATGCCAAATGACCATGTAATTTCATTGTTTTCAATTAGAAAATCAATTTTTCCAGCATTGCTAATTGACTTCCTTGTTAATCTAAAATGTCATATCAGTGTATACTAATGTCTTCATTATAAAAATATTCCATAATGGACTGCCAATTCTCTATAATTAATTCACTTATTGATTTTCCACAATATTTTGGTAATAATGAATGTGTTGTTTTAATAAGGCTGTTATATATCATTTATAATGACTACCATGATTTTGCATTGTAATCTGAAGTTAAATTTTCTTTTTAGTTTTTCCATCTAGAGAAATTTAGAATCAACTTAAAATTTTGACAAATATTTGTATATTTTTGTTGGGGTAATACCAAAAGCATGTACTATTGTTGAAATAAATGATATCTTTGCAATAGATTTTTCACTTAAAAACACCAAAAACATGATTAATTTCTAATTTTACTTAATTTTCTTAATCCTAAAGTTTATACTTTTCAGATACCTATAATTCAAACATCTAATCTACATTACTTGAGTGAAATTATGTTTTCTGTTACTGTTTCTCTAAGTGTTTTTAAATTATGCTTTTATTTTATTTTAATAGTTGTAGCGACACTCTGTCACCCAGGCTGGAATGCAGGGGCACAATCATAGCCCACTGCATCCTCAAACTCCCGGGCTCAAGTGATCCTCCTGCCTCAGCCTGCCTAGTAGCTGGACCTACAGGCGCAAGCCACTGTGCCTGGCTCAAGTTATACTTTCTTATGAGTTATTTCTGATACAGCGCTAAACCACAGGTATTTATGTATCATTTATGTTTCATTGTGTCCTTTTATTAGACATTTGCATTGGATCTTTTAGGTGCCTTACTAAATACGCACTTAATTTTGCTTATTAACAACCCTGAAACTTTATTTCATATATTGATCATCCATCCACTAATGGCACATTCACATAATCTACGTGACCCTGACTACAACTCCAAAGATGTCCCCTTATTGGTGTTATCAGTTTACAAATTCCACTTTGCATGAAACTGGTATTGGTTTACGAATGTGCACAGCACCAGTGATGAGTTCTATCCCAGATTCTACCAACTGCGAATTGAAAATATATTTTTAAAAATACAATAATAAAAATTAATAAATATAAAACTACAGCAGAATCACTAAATAACATTTACATTGTATTAGGTATTATAGTAATCTAGAGATGATTTAAAGTATACATGAGGATGTAAGTTATATGCAAATGCTAAACCATTTAATGCAAAGGATGTAAGTATCCCCAGATTCCGCTATCCATGGGAGAGTCTAGGAACCAACACCCTGCAACACTGAGGAAAAATCATGTATAGGTATGGATGTGTGTATGTGTGTACTGGCATACATATGCATGCTAATAATACTGATTTCCCTCTTTTTCAATAGTTATGTCTGAAATATTTTGAATAAAAAATTATGTCCTAAAATGGTAATAATAGATATTAGTTCCTCTTGTTTTTCTAACTTTTTATAATACATCTTTAGAACTCTATTATTAAGTATAATAATTATCATTAGTCTAAAGTAAGTGTCTTCCATGATAGGAAACCTTCATAATAGAAAAGTTTTCTTGGAGTAGTTTTAAGGTTATATTATTGTTATTTTTTTTTTTTTTACAAGTAATGCAGTGATTTTGTTGAACTCATTTGAGCCCCATTGAGGCCACAGATAGAGAGATACACTAGTTTCCAAAACATTCATTTTCCTCATGATAATAAAATAAATAAAAAAAATATATAAGTATGGTAAAAAAAAAAAAAAAACTTTCTTAAAACTAACATGCTGCTGTTTTACTTAGGGATTTTGCATGTATATTCTTAAGTATGACAGAAAAAAAGTATACATTTCTAGCTATTGATGTAATCTTTAGGTGTGTTATTTTAAATTTGCTTTATAATTCATTTATTTTGTAATGTTTTACATAAACCAAAGAATATATGTAATATAAATGATTGATATGGATGCGGTAGCAAGAGATGCAAAAAGGAAAATCTATTTATAAATAGAAAATCACTAATTATGAATCTAAGCATGTGTACATCTCTTGAAATATCTCATTATCCACCCAGCTTGCAAAGAAAATGACTAAGTTGAACATTGTGCTTATCATTTTTTAAAAAATTATTTAATTTTATCTTGTTTTATTCCATGATAGGAATTATTATTTTATAGGTATTATTTACTTTTGCTTGAGACAGAACTTTACAAAAGTGATATTGCACAGAATCTTCTTCAGTGTAACTTTTTCACTGAAAAAAATATTTCTGAGCTTCGTATCAATGCATATATTCATCCCCTTTTGTCATATGATTTATCCTAAAAGTGTTATATTTTCCCTTTTATATTTAAGTTCCCTTTAAGTTATTAACCTAGATAGAATATTTCTGTGTAATATGTGGTGGAAAGGATTAAATTTGTTTTTGTTTGATGTAGATAATCAATTGTTCCAGCATTATGTATTAAATAATGTCTTATTTCCCAGTTACTTACAATGCAACTCCACTATGTATGGAATTTTCTTTACTGTTTTGTTTCCTTTTACACATAAGCCTGTTTCTAGCCTCCATGTTCTATTTCATTGGTCAATTTGATTATCTCTGTACCATTTTTTCCTTGCTTAAAGTAAGATTTTAGGCATGACATGAATTATACTAGGGAGTTGTAGATATGTAATGATTAATAACTAAGCTATTGATGGGAATGATTGAGAATGTTCTGGAATAGAGTGGGGATAGGAAAGAAAAGAGGACGAAGGAAAAAGCTTTTGGATTATTTAAGATCTGCTGATGAATGAGAAATCAGCAAAAGACAATGAATAGAAGTGATTATTTAATTCAATATAAAATTCACAAAAGTGTGATGTTACAAAAGGCCAGATAGTAGGTAACAAATAGCTGTGAGATTTTAATAGATAAGAAAGGCCTGTGAGGAACAACAGAATGATCAAATACTCCTGCTGACATGAGAATTGACTCTGAGAATGTTGCACCTTGACAATTCTAAACCTGACTTTGGGAGAATTTTGAAACTGTGAATCTGTGAGATTGTAATAACATAGACCTGTTAGACTTTGATATTTTGATATTTTGAAATCGTGAGACTGAGATTGTAAGAGCTCTTTCTCTTGTCTTGCCCTACTCAGCTCCTAATTACTTTATGAAAAGAAGTATTTAATCATCCCATAATCTTCTTGCTTCAAATATGAAAGTGTTGTTCTTGCTGTAAAATTGAAAGTGTGTTCCAAAATATTGTCTGATGTTTTCCTGGTACCTGCTTACGGGAGCAAAGACAATCCTTTTCTGTCCATCTTTCATGTTCACCATCCCTGCCCAAACTTCAGCAACTGACAGGAGCGTGTCCTTTGCTCCCCACTCACCACTGTACAGTTTTATCTTTTAAACTTCTTTCTAACTCTGATGGCTTAAAAAAATGTACTTTTGGTATATCTTGTGATTTCTTGTTATTTTGATGAAAGTTTATTATTCTGTATATTATTCCATATCTTATCTACAAACAGAATACTTCCACACAAACTTTTAGAATTATTCCATAGATTGTGTTAAGTTAGACAGAAAAATTTTTATTTTAAGATTTCATTAAAATTTCCATTGTAGGCTGGTATACCTAACCTATTTTTAATTGTTCCATGATTACTCTTCAGGTTTGTGGAACATAAAATTAAATGCTTAAATCACTAAGTTTGAATATATCTAAGTAGTAGAGTTTTTATGACTCTAATTAGATTTTTAGTGGATTTGTTATAGACTGATAGTGGTATATAAAAGTTCTCTTCAAAATTTATTGTTTTGTCTGGTCCTTTCACTGCAAACATTTTTATTTTTTTTAAGTTGCCTGGTGCTATGTGTTTTGACACAGAAATCCAAACCTTTAGCACATATTACATTTTAATGCAAATAAAAAAGCTATATACTTTTTTGCCTTGTATTTTTTGTCTTTAATTTTTTTGATAGTAATAGAGACATAAGAGCCTCTCTCTCCTTTTTTTTTTTTTTTTTTTTAATTTGGTGGGAGCAGTTGCCTTTTTTTCTGCTTTAAGTTTAAATTATCTTTTTCAATTTGCTAGAATTATCATTTGTCACTAGAATATACTTAGAATTTTCCTACTTAATATCATGACATTTTCCTTTTAATAGTATTATTTCTATAATATTAATATCTATTTTCATTAGAAATATATATTGAGATTTATCTTCTGTACTTCTTTATTCTTGTCTGGATTCTGGTACAGTTCTTGAGAATACATTTAACTACGACTTTTATACTTGATTTTATTAGACATATAACAGGCCATTTTTTACGTGAAGTTAGATAATTTTGAGACGAACAGTTTATTCTACTTTTTCTTGATTATTCCTTTGACTTGGAATTTGTATATTTTACACCATATTTATTAAATTGTGGGTTATGATTATAGTATCTTCTTTCTTTGCCTTGACTTCTGTTTCCAACTTCACAATGTTGCCTTTTATATACACATGTATTCAATTTTCTGCAGTGTCCATTTTGTTCTTCAATTCCTCTACCTCAATGGTTTTCAAGTAGAGGAAATTTTGTCCCCTCAAACAGCATTTGGTAGTTCCTGGAGATCTCCTTACTTTTCACAATTGAGGAGTGCTACTGAGGAGTGCAAGGAGAAGATACTGCAAATCATTCTACAACTTACTGTGCAAATCCCCAAAATGATTATCAGGATTGAACTGTCAATACTGCTGAGGTTACAAACTCCTGTTTTAATCAGATATTGAGTTCTGTTGAATTATTTGTTCACTTCAACCAATTTTGTGTTAATCTTAGACTTTATTTCAGCCTATTCGGATTTAGAGAAGATATATTTCTCATATTACTGAAAGCACAAAGAACTTTTCTTGATTGTTTATGTCACTATAATTAAAATCTTTTCCCTTAAAAAATACTTAGGTTATATTTTACTAGTTTAATCTTACTTAAAATTAAAATCAGCATATCTTTTGAATGAGGACATATTGTTTAAAACTTATAAAGAATAGAAAACAGGGTCAATGTGGTTGAGACAGAAACCACAGGTCTCATTGCTTGTAAAAGAAATTTCTATTATTTATTTGGCCTATTAGATTTTGGGGAAGTACTATCCCTAACTATCAACCCAAAGATAAAACAGAAACCTATGATGTTTCAAAATCTTTCTCTTAGCTAAATACTATTTGAGTACATGAGATAGAATATGATTAGAGTATGATTTTGTTATTCTGCCCAAATACTCTACCAAAATTAAAGAATACTTAATTTTCTTCACTGCCATCTGAAGTTTTGCTATGATTTTTAAATTTCCTGTTGGATTAGGTTGGGAGTCGGGAAGATGTCACATCGTGCTCTCTTATATGATTCCACGTTAACTTCATAAATCTATATTAAGGGAAACTACCAATGTGTCTACTTTTTGAAAAGTACTACTAAATATCAGGCTTTTGATAAGAACTATGCATATGTGATTTCTAGATATTTTTCATCAATTCCTGGGAAAGAGATTGCTTATACTCAATTTACAAATTTAATTCCTATCTCTTAGTTAACTTTTCAAAAATCACACAGTTAGTATGAGGCTTAGCTGGAATTAGAATCATGTCTAATTGACTTCAGGTCATGGGCTATGTCACAATATTACATAATGTTAGCATTTATACAGAAGCGTGTTTGACAGGACATATAAACTCCCAGTAGCAAATGCAAATTGTATGCCTGCCTCCACCTAACCCTCTTTGCATTCTGAATCTCCTTTCTTGTCAAAACATGATATTTGTAAAATATGGCCATAAATATAGATGTTACCATACAAAACCAGATTGAGCTCTTGAAAGTGGTGGATATATATAGTTCTCATTTCGTGTGCTTATTTCATATTTTAATATATCAATAATATTACAAAATGTCAAGCTGAGTTTGTGGTTTGATTTGAATTTCTTTTTTTAAGTAAATACGGAAAATGCCTCCAGCAGTCAGAGGGTCAAGCCATCCTTCATTCATGTTCTTTCTATTCCAGGTTAAAAGTGATGCTTCTTTCAGAGCACTGAAATGGAAATGTTTTTGTGGGAGGAATAATACCTATTTTCTTGGGAGGAAGCTGTTCTGGATAATTCTTTTCAAAGATAATAAAATGAAGATTTCCTATCAGGAATGTATTCCAGAGATATTACTGTCAGGATAACACCTATGACATGAGCCTCTTAGGATTATTGCAACTACTTTGTTAGAATGTTTTATTGATGGCTTGCATTTTCTTTTGAGGATAGATAATGTAGTAAAGATTTTCTTGTCAAGTAGATTTTTATTTGAATGGGTCCAGGTTCTGCTCACTGGGAGTGGTTCCCCAGTTCATTGTTTACACAGCTGTTGGTTCCATGTGGTGGTACCAACTTCTTTTTCTACAATTTACCCTGACCATTCCAGAAAAGGGCATTGCGATACATATCATTTTTGGCAGCCTATCAAATCTCATTGTTTATTTTCTGCCTTGGGAAAGTTGGTGACCTAGAAGTCTTTTTATGGATAGTCTGAGTTTCCTGCAATTTAATACAATGTTCTCATTGTGTGGACTTTCTATGCATTTGATTCCTATCTACAATAACTCTTTCTGCTAAAAGCCACACACACCCCCAATCATATTTAAGACATTCTCTAATTACTATGTTTAATTAGGTCATATTATATTATTTATATAATATTATCTATATTTATATAATATAATTATGTAATTTATATGTAATATAATATTTATACATATATAATGTGTATTTTACCTTTAACTTTCTATCACACTTTTCTAACTTAGAGGTTTTATTAGATCACATGACCATATTTCTTTCTGAGGTCTTAACAAAGAGTGCTATAATCTTATCACATATTTTATCTTTCTTCTGAGGCCATGTCATACCTAGATTTTGGTTTAGCCTTGAGTTGTATCCTAAATCAAGAATCTATTACTGTCTGGAGAAAATGGAGTTTAAAAAATAGTTTTATTTTCTGTTAAAATAAAGCTCACCTAGAAAGTTCTAACCCTCTAGTTCTGAATACAAACTCCCTACTTCAGAGACATGAGCCAAGATGGCTGATTAAAAACACAGCCAGGAGGAATAACCCCCACCAAAAGACTAGGACATTAAGAAGACAGGCACACTCTGAGCAAATCTTTGAATGGAAGACATTGCAAATGGATAGAAGGAGGATACAGTCGCTGCACTGAAGGGAGGGGAAGCTGGGAATGCTGCACGGGATTGTGGAGCACCAAGACTCATTCGTGGAACAACTCCTGGGGAAGGAGTGAGTTTAACAGGTGAGGAGTGGCCCACTCTCAACAGGAACTTCAAGAATCTTAGAAGTAGGAGACTCCCATGGACACTTGAGCTGATAAGTAGAGCTGCTTAAAGAGGTAGCAGAGGAAGGACTCTAGCTTGTGTGAAGCCCAGAGGATTTGATGCAGGAATGGCTACAGTGAGCACAGCCAGGCATGCCCATCCTCCAAGACTGACCATCCTCCTCTCGGAAGCTTTACCCTACAGGTGACTGTCACACCTGGACAGAGCAGGGCAGTCTTGCCCATGGGATGGGGACAGTCTGATCTGAAAGATCCCTGACTGCCGTACTTTCCTGATACCCTAACCTGGCTGTGTCCACTTGCATCACAGACTCAGATCTCAAACAGGGTGCTTACTGGGGGTCTTCAAAATAGCTCCTTTGCCAGTGGACATGCATGATCATCAGAGAACTCCTATATTCCGGCGCACACTGACATGCTCCAGCTCACTTGCAGCTTCCCCCACCACAGCCTCCTACTGCTGCTTTCCCAGGATGCCTTCAACCACAGCGCCTCCCACCACTGCTTTGCCAGCACATGCATGTGGCAGACCTTGACTCCCCTCCCAAACAGCATATGCGTGCATGAGGCAGCCCACTGTCCCACCACTGCCAGTGGTGCAACCCCTCCTGAAGAACAGGTTCCTGACCTCAAAGGGCCAGAGAATAAACCTGAGGACTCAGTACCAAAACCCCAGAGACAGAGTATGTAGCCCAGGAGTGCTAAGCTGAACTGTGGTCCCCTAAAACCTTCCAAAATGAACCAGTTGACTGAGCACATTATACCATAATTAAATCCCTAAGTTTATCAATGAAAAATTAAAAAAAAAAAAAACCCAAAAAAACAAACAAACAAAAAACACCCAAAGGACAGCAACTTCAAAGATTAAAGGAATGTCAGCTGACACAGATGAGAAAGAGACAGTACAAGAACTCTGGCAACTCAAAAAGCCAGAGTATCTTCTTAACTACAAATGACTGCACTAGATCCCAGCAATGGTTCTTAACCAGGCCAAAATGGCTGAAACGACAGACACAGAATTCAGAATATGAATAGGAATAAAGATCTCCAAAGTAGAATCCCAGTCTAAGGAATCTAAGGAGTACAATAAAATTATACAGTAGCTGAAAGATGAAATGACCATTGTAGGAAAGAACCAAAGTGATCTGATGGAGCTTAAAAGCTCACTACAAAAATATCCAAATGCAATCAAAATTATTAACAGCAGAATTGACCAAGCTGAGGAAACAATCTCAGAGCCTGAAGACTGGTTCTCCAAATAAACTCAGTCAGAAAGAAATAAAGCAAAAAAAGACAAAAAAAAAAAAAAAAAAAAAAAAACAACAACAAAAAAAGAAAAGAATAATAAAATCTTTGAGAAATATGAGATTACATAAAGAGACCAAATCTACAACTCATTGGCATCCATGAAAGAGAGAGAGAGAAGGCAAGCAACTTGGAAAACATATTTGAGAATATCATTAATGAAAATCATCCCGACCTTGCTAGAAAGACCAACATTCAAATTCAGGAAATACATAGAACCCCCGTGAGATACTATATGAGATAACCACCCCTAAAGATATATAGTTAGCAAATTCTCCAAGGTTGACATGAAAGTAAAAATATTAAAGGCAGCTAGACAGAAGGAGCAGGTCACCTACAAAGGGAACCCCATCAGGCTAACAGTGTACCTTTCAGCAGAAACTTTGCAAGCCAGAAGAGATTACAGGCCTATATTCAGCATCCTTAAATAAATAAATAAATAAATAAATAAATAAATAAATAATTTACAAGAATTTCATATTCAGCCCAATTAAGCTTTCTCATATTCAGCCAAATTAAGCTTCAAAAGCAAAGGAGAAATAAGATCTTTTTCATTCAAAATAATGTCAAGGGAGTTTGCTACCACTATACCAGGAGGACTTTAAGGTTGTAGTAAATACGGAAATGAGTAACTATTACCAGCCACCACAAAAACACAACCAACTACAAAGACCACTGACACTATAAAGAACTACACCATCAAGTCTGCATAATAACCAGTTAACAACATGATGACAGGTTCAAAACCACATATATCAATATCAACCTTGGAAGTAAGTGACTTAAATTCCCCCAATTAAAAGGCACAGAGTGGTAAGCTGAATAAAGACCCAAATTCTTCACTGTCTTCCAGAAATCCATCTCACATGCAAGGACAATCATATGCTCAAAGAAAAGCAATGGAGAAAAATTCACCAAGCAAATGGAAAATACAAAAAATAATGGTTGTTATTCTAATTTCACACAAAACAGACTTTAAACAAACAATGATCAAAAAAGGCAAAGAAGGGCATTATATAATGATAAATGGTTCAATTCAACAAAAAGACCTAATTTTCATAAATACATAGGCAACTAACACAGAAGCATCCAGATTTGCAAAACAAGTCCTTAGAGACCTACAGAGATACCTAAATAACCACAGCATAAGAGTAGGAGAGTTCAACATTCCATTAATAGTATTAGACAACTCATCAATGCAGAATACTGACAAAGATATTTGGGACCTGAACTCAGCAGTTGACCAAATGGACCTAACAGACATCTACAGAGCCCTCCACCCTAAACCAACAGAATATATGTTCTTTCATTTGCATGTGTCACATACTCTAATATTGACAACACAACTGGTCATAAAACAATTCTCAACAACTTCAAGAAAATCAAAATCATACCAACTATCCTGTCAGACCACAGTGCAATAAAAATAGAAATCAATACCAAGAATATTTCTGAAAACCTTGCAATTAAATAAAAATTAAACAATTTTCTCCTTATTGACTTTTAAGTAAACAATGAAATTAAGGCAGAAAGCAAGAAATTATTTTAAACTAATGAAAAACAAAGATACAACATACCAGAATCTCTGGGACACAGCTGAAGCAGTATTAAGTGGAAATTTATAGTTTGAAACACTCACACCAAAAAGTTAGAAAGATCTCAAATTAACACCCTAACATCACACCTAAATGAACTTGAAAAACAAGAGTAAACCAATGACAATGCTAGCAGAAGACAAGAAATAACCAAAATCAGCAATGAACTGAATGAAATACAGATACAACACACACACACACACACACACACACACACACACACACAGAAAATCAATGAATCAAGGAAAAGTTTTCTCAAAAGAATAAATAAGATTGATAGATTGTTAGCTGTACTAATAAAGAAAAAAAAAAGAGAAGATCCAGGTAAATACAGTCAGAAATGACAAAGAGAACACTACCATTGACCCCACAGGAAAACAGAAAAACCCTCAGAGACTATTATGAACACCTCTATGCATACAAACAAGAAAACAAATTGTAGAACAAATGGAAAAATTCCTAGAAATATGCAACGACTTAAGATTGAACCAAACTGAAAGAAATCGAAACCCTGAACAAACCAATAAAGAGTTCTAAAATTGAATCAGTAATAAAAAGCCTACCAACTAGAAAAAGCCCCAAATCAGAAGGATTCACAGCTGAATTCTACAAGTTGCATAAAGAAGACCTAGTTCTATGCCTATTGAAACTATTCCAAAAAATTGAGGAGGAGGGACCCCTCTTTAACTCAGCCTATGAGGCCAGAATCATTCTGATGCCAAAACCTGGCAGAGACACAATAGCAGCAATGAAAACTTCAGGCCAATATTCCTGATGAATCCTACAATACAACATAGAAATACCATCCTGGATATAAGACCCAACAAATATTTCATGACAAAGATGCCAATAGCAATTCCAAAAAAAAAAATTGACTAATGGGACCTAATTAAAGAGCTTCTACACAGCAACGAAAATATCAACAGAGTAAACAGACAACCTACAGAATGGGAGAAAATATTTGCAAACCATTCATCCTACAAAGGTCTAATGTCCAGAATCTGTAAGGAAATTAAACAAATTAACAAGAAAAAATAGCCCCATTAGAAAGCGAGCAAAAGACACGAAACAGATAATTTTCAAAAGAAGACGTACATGCAGCCAAGCATATGAAAACTTCGCTAATCATTAGAGAATTACAAATCAAAATCACAATGAGATACCATCTCGCCCTAGTAAGAATGGCGATTATTAAAAAGTAAAAAATCAAGTGCTGACATAGTTGCAGAGAAAACGGATTGCTTATACATTGCTGGTGGTAATGTAAATTAGTTCAGCCATTGTAGAAAGCAGTTGGTGGTTTGTCAAACAATTTAAAATAGAACTACCATTTGACCCCATAATACCGTTGTTGGGTATACAAACACAGAAATGTAAATTATCCATCATAATGACATGCACACACACGTTCATCACAGCACTATTCACAATAGCAAAGACAAGGAATCAACCTAAATGCTCATCAGTGGTAGACTGGACAAAGAAAATGTACATATGCACCATGGAATACTACACAGCCGTAGAAAAGAGTGAGATCATGTCCTTTGCAGCAACATGAATGGAGGTGGATGCCATTATCCTAAGAGAACTAATGCAGGAACAGAAAACCACCTACCACACATTTTTAGTTATGAGTGGGAGCTGAACGTTGAGTACACATAGAGACACAAAGAAGGGAAAAATAGACACCAGGTATGTATGCTTGAGGGTGGAGGATGAAAGTAGGGTGAGAATTGAAAAACTCTTTGTCAGATATTATGTTTGTTACCTGGGTGTCAAAATAATCTGTACGCCAAACCCCCATTAGATAACATTTACCTATATAAGAAACCTTCACACGTACCCCTGGGCCTAAAATAAAAGTCAAAAAAAAGTAAACCTCCCTACTTCTTTTCTAAACTCATCTCTCCTCCTCCTCCTCCTCCTCCTCCTCCTCCTCCTCCTCCTTCCCCTCCTCCTTCTTCTTCTTTTTCTTCCTCTTCTTCTTCTTCTTTGGAGTACTTAAATATATGGAATAAAGAGCAAGTAGCTCACATTTTCAATATTTTGCACAGAGATAACCTTGTCTAAATCCAAAGATTTGTTAGATAATATAAGACAACAATTTTACTTACACATATCCACCGCTTTATAATACGTGTCACTACTTTTTCAGCCTAAGTCTACTCCGTCTTCCAAATGCTTTGGATTTCAAAATTTTATTTACAACAATTGTGGATTTTTGCCTTTTAATATATATTAAAATGTTACTAGGCAATGATTAAACAGGATTAAAGAAAACAATTTATCTTTATTATAATAGCATACGGTGAGGAAGATAACCGTTGGAAAAAGAGTTTAATGAGCATCAGTCAATAAGAAGAAATGTTTTATTTTATACCACTCTCTAGAATATGATGCTTTCCTCAGAGGGATTAAGGAATTTTTTTTTTAGTTTTTGCATATTTATTTTAAAGAATAGTGTAAGTTGCCAATTTTTATTTCTGTGTTTTTATTCTTTTCTCTACAGGAAAAGGCAGAAAGTCTCCAGCCAGCAAAACTGTATAATCAAATGTAAATATGAAGACACAACCTTACAAGAATTTACTTACTTTACAAAAGAAAAATTCTTAACCCTTTTTAGTTTTAAATAGTTTTCTTACTATAAAAATATGTCAGATAAAAATAGCTAAGCATATTAATAGATAAACAAGAATAACTTAAAATAAGTCCTGGAAATATTTTTAACATCTGGTCATATATATGCAATTCTGTGGATTTTACAAATTGCCTCAGATTTGTCTTAAAATAATAATACAATTTAATTTACAGGAATGGGTAAAGCATGAGATATAAGCATGTCATTTTTAGCTTACAATTAGGGAAGAAGTTTTTAAATTAATATAATATAAAGTAATAACCATGGACTATATCTATAAATTAGATACTTAGATTATGCCTATAAAGTTAGAAATTATAATTAATTAAAGTATTCATTACCTCAGAGTAAAGAGATTTGTTTCATAACCAAAATAGAATCATGAAACTCTGGAGAGATTTCAAATGCATTTGAAAAATTTTGGCAATTTTTTGAAATGAACCTCAAAACCGAATACTAAATTTTGAGATTGCAAAATAACAGGTTATTTAATGCAAATTAATGTAAGTGTACTTACATTAATTAATTTTGAGAAAAACTCAAATCTAAATAAAAAGCTACTATGTCACAGATGTGCTTCTCTGTTCTTTAAATTTTTTATTTAAATTATTATTTTAATATCCTGTGTTGAAGAGTAAGTGGCATAGGAATTGGAAAGGTTAGAACTTCTATGTTAAGTAAAATTCATAAACATTGTGACTAGTAAAAAACAAAGAGTACTTCACTGTTCTTTCTTCTTTTTTACGCCATCATATTCTATATGTTCATGTCTGATTTCAGCATTTAACAGAAAAATAGTTTTTTTATTTAAAATGTCACCATTCAAAACCTAACATGTCTTACTTTTGAACTGAGCAGTTTAAAATTTCCAGGTTTCCTCTGGTTAAATGGGTTTTCTTTTCCTTTCTCAGGAAGAAAAGAAACAATTCTTTACATTTTGAAACCTTGCCTAACTATCTCATCTGACATTTGATTTTAGTGTTGCATTAGTAGTTTTTAAAGATGGTAGTATTGCCATGTTCTGCAATAGAGGTTTGTATAAAGTTACATGCTGTAGTAAAAAGATGCTTGGGAATGGAACATAGAAAAGAAAATACAGAAAAACATGTTCTGGTTGAGGCTATATTCTTGGCTGTGAAATGTTGAACACTTCAATGAAGGGTTAAATGGTCTCTTCTATTCCCATGACATAATTCTCCCTGTTTTCTTCATTTTGATACAGATAGAAAAGAAAAAGAAGCATTGAAAGACGAAAAACTAAAACTTTAGCACTTCCTTTAAGAAACTGCACATGGGATAACAATAATTATATGGGGTTGGCTGTTCTGTTGCCAAAGCAACAATATAAACCTTAAAATAATGTTATTATTGTTTCTATTTTCAACAATTTGTATACTATCTATTCAAGTCAGTCCCCAGGACAGTTTAACTTCTAATGTCGTGTATAAAGACAATAAGTTACAGAGGTAAGGTTCTGTCCTTGTCCATTTTATTGAGTCTACCTGGCAGTAGAAAAAAAAATCAATGATATTTCTGTTCACAAAAGAAAGAATTTACTTAGGAAGAAATTGATTACTTTAAATAGAGTATGCAAGGTATTTCTAAGTTGAAACTATGCCATAAAAACAAAGATCTATACCTACTTGCTACTTTACAAAACATCTTGTGCCAACAATGACATTTGGTCATTTAGGGGAACTTTTGTATATACTTTTGTTATGCAGGCATATCACCAAGTGTAGTTGAGAAGCACTATGAAGGAAATGATTTTTTTTTTTTTAAAGGCAAACATTTTAAGATCTCCTTTTGGGGAGAGAAAGTCTTATTTGTGAATATAAAATTCTATCACTTAAAATTCAAACTATAGGACAAGAATTCTAGCTCTCCAACTTACTAGCTATATGATCTTAGTCAAGTCACTTGACTATCTGAACTTTTTCATGCAATTAAAACTTGTTAACACTATTGCATGCTTAGCAGCCACATTTACAGAGTTATTTGATATAATACATGTACATGCCTGGCACAAATAGAAACGCAATAGCTATGGGCTACTATTATTAATGTTGTTTTTGCTATTGTTATCATTATTCATAATAGTAATCGTACTAGTGTGTGCAGAGCAAATATCTTACTTTCATGGAATAGTTTGCGCCACAGATTTTGCCTCTAGGATTTTTTCTTTACTTATACTGCATGGTTACGGTCAGAAAAACAGCACTTTATTGTACTTTGCTAAAAATGAGAAATAATCATGAAGACAGAATGAGAAATCAGTATGATGATAGTAAGGGGGGCTCTTTTTAAATGTGGGTAAGTTTCACCAAAGTTCAAGTATTCTAATAACTGCATTTTTATCAAATTTATCTAAGATGATATCCATACTGTTCATGTAAGTGAAACTCTTAAAGAATAAACCTTCCATTTCCTTTAAGTCTCTACACACATACTATGAAATTGGAAGCCATGAATTAAAAATCCAGGTTTATTTCCTCAAAAAAACAAATGTGAAATTGCTAAATAAAATGTGATACAATTGAGGATAAGTGGTATTCACAATTAGTATTTATTATACTAATAAGCTAAATCTCTTAACAGTCAGTACATTTGTGCAGTAGTTTGAATGAGAATATGTTACGTCTCTGGAAAGCTGTTTGATTGATGGTTTCATAATTACAAAGATAAGTTGTCCATTCCAAAATTTAGCTATAAATGCTGACATTGGGGAAAGAGGTGATATTTGGACAAACTACCACACCCATCTCTTGTCTCTCTTTCACTCCTTCCCTTTATTATCATTAATGGAATTTTAACTACATTTCTCCAACTTCTTGAGATTCAGTGGAAATATTGATATACATCTCAGCTATCTTGAGAGTTGCTCATGTCTAGTATTACTATCCATGGTGCATTTTTGGAACAAATATAACTTATTATTTATGGTCAAGGACCAGCTTTGAAGACATAAACTCATAGTTAGACAAAAGGGGAATAACCTCTATAACATCTCTAGAACTCTAATTATTTATTTATTTATTATTATTATTTTTTTTGAGATGGAGTTTTGCTCTTGTTGCCCAGGCTGGAGTGCAGTGGCTAGATCTTGGCTCACTGCAATCTCCGCCTCCCGGGTTCAAGAGATTCTCCTGTGTCAGCCTCCTGAGTAGCTGGGATTACAGGTGCCTGCCACCATGCCCAGCTAATTTTGTTGGCTAGGCTGGTCTCGAACTCCTGACTTCAGGTGATCCACCTGCCTCGGCCTCTCAAAGTGCAGGGATTATAGGTGTGAACCACTGCGCCCGGCCTGAAAGTCTAAATTTTTTAAAGATAGAACTTGCCTCTACTTTTCTGACAATGTCTGCCTATCAACAAAACTCTTTTTATAAGAATTTTCAATTTATTCAAAATAAATAGAAGATATAGTTTTTCAAAACATTCTAATGAATCGGCAGGGCACGATGGCTAACGCCTCTAATCCCAGCACTTTGGGAGACCGATAAAGGTGGATCACGAGGTCAGGAGATTGAGACCATCTTGGCTAATATGGTAAAACCCCGTCTCTACTAAAAATACAAAAAATTAACCGGGCGTGCTGGCAGGCGCCTGTAGTCCCAGCTACTTGGGAGGCTGAGGCAGGAGAATGGTGTGAACCTGGGAGGTGGAGGTTGCAGTGAGCCGAGATCGTGCCACTGCACTCCAGCCTGGGCGACAGAGCGAGACTCCATCTCAAACAAAAGCAAAAACAAAAAACAAACAAACAAAAATTCTAATGAATCATATCAATGACATTGCCTTAGAAGTCATGTCAAAATATTATCCTCTGTTGTGTTACTTGTCTGTACATATGTAGAGTAAGGAGAGGATCAAAAAGAATCCTTAAACCAAACATTTGCTAGGTCATATGGTTTGTTTTTGGATGTCCCAGTCTACTAGTTAATTCTTGTGTTGCCAGTAAAAAGGAAAGAAGACTAATAGAAACAAAACAAAGAAACAGTGTTAGTCTGCTTTGCATTGCTGTAAAGGAATAACTGAGAATGTTTATAACGAAAGGATGTTGATTTGGCTCAGGGCTGTGCAGGCTCGGCAAGAAGCATGGTGCCAGCTTGGCACCATGGTGAAGCCTCAGGAAGCTTTTCGTCATAGCAGAAGGCAAGGGGAGCTGGTGTGTCACATGGCAAGAGGGAGAGCAAGAGAGAGAAGAGGGAGAGGCCACACTCTTTTTAACTACCAGCTTCAGTATAGACTAATAGATCAAGAACTCATAACAGCAGGAACAGCACCCTACCGTTCATGAGTGATCCACTTTCATGACTTGAACACCTCACACAAGGTTCCACCTACAACACTGGAGATCACATTTCAACATGAGATTTAGGGGCATCAAATCTTCAAAGTGTATCAATGTCCTTCCTTTATTTTTAATTGCTCTTTCTAGGAGACTTTAGGAGACAATTTCCTGATAGCTTAAAGCAGCAAAATCTAAATTTTAGCAAGGCCCATCATATATTTCACCCTGAAATCAACTACTTTGAAAGTATATTCTTATCTGTAAAATATTTATGGGGAAATAGTTGCTGCCTTCTTAACAGTGTTTTGAAAGTTATTTGAAACTATTTGAAAATCTAGTAATGTAAAAATTAATCTCTTTGTTTACTATGTATTGCTATTTACATGATTATTTACTAAATGTAGATATGACTTAAGATAATTTTATCACCTCTCAGGAGGTAGAAGGAAATGGCTATTAATTAAATAAATAAGACTTTTAAGGCATGTTATAGATAAATATTGTGCTTTCAGTAACTTAATAAATATTCTGAAAGTAACAACTGCCAATGGCAGGTAATACATCTGGTGAATTATCTAGCAGTCTTGGTGTTTCCTATGCCTAAAATGACTCTTCTTTTGTTTCTCTGGAAACTCATTCTTCGATACCCTCCTCTTGAATTTCCTCCTCTGCATGAATGCCAGTGACTCCTCCAACCATTGTCTCATTTGTGCAATGGTAGAGCATAATATTATATAGCCTATCATTATTTATGAATGTGAACTTTTTGGTATGGTGAATTATCTAGAGGAGAGACATCAATGTTATTTATCTTTAAGATCTCAGCAATTTTGAGTTTCTGTAACATACCAGATGTTGTATGTTTTAAAATGAGATGGTCTCAGAAGATCCCCAGTTACACAGTCGACTAAGGATTATTCTACTCAGCCCAGGCCATAGGTGTTTGAAATATTCTCTCCTTCAGTGAAGATTATGATATGAGGGTAGAAACATGTGAGGGGTTCTTTCCCATGTTGTAGAAACAGATGCTGAAAAAAAGAAACACCCACCAAAAAGTTACGATTAGTATTTAAAGCAGCAAGACTCTTTGAAAATAGGTTATTCTGAATGACAAAGCTTCCTAGTTTTTTGTGTATTTTTTTCCTTTTAAAGTGAATGTTGGCACCTGCTTTCTTTTTCTAACATTTCTGAAGAAAACTCAGCTTAAATATCATTTTTAGGTAAGGTCTTTGAATTCTGAACAAAAAACATACTTTGCATTAAGTCTTAGTAGTTCTGTTAGGATACTAGTGTGCTTCATTTCACCAGCATCTGAGCTAATCAGAATCAGCTAGGTTGACTTTATTTTCATTTAAAACTGTACAGAGTTCTTTTTATTTTCTTCCTTGTATATATTGCACCTAAAATTTTAAAAGGCATAAAAGTTATGCTCAAGTGATTTCAGATTAAAACAAAGTAGTTTGGGCAGTCAAGCTTTAAACAAAGGTTCTGTCGCCACATATTTATGTGCAAAATTCAAAAGTAATATTTATCAAATAAGGAAATCTTAAAGCCTTTATTAACAGCTATATGACCTACACTTTTGTATGTTATATAGTATTTGATTCTTTTTGAGCTGAGAACTTTACTTTAGACAGAAATCTTTTCAATAAATATGGTCTTTCCAAGAGACTCCAGAAGCACTGGGCTACTCTACATACATACACACAGGTAAGTATTGAAGTTCTACCACAGAGAAGGTAATAGGTGGATTACGTGGACATACAAGAAAAAAAAGTGGTCATGTTTCTTGCCTTCAAGGAGGTTAAAAGCTGGTTGAACTGAAATGCAGTGCTTGTAGCCAATAGGGTAACTAAGGATGTAGAAATATGCAGAAGATAATAAGCAATAATTTTCATCAGTATTTCCAATGGAAATTGGAAAATTTTCCAATGGAAATGGAAAATTTTCTACTAACAGATTTGTTTCAACCATACAACTGAGAAGGTGATAGAGGTACACATTTCAGGCAGAAAAACAGAAAATGTTCAGTGCACAGATTATCACCTACTTTATCTCATCACAGTGTTAGGTTGTAGGGATTATGTCATCTAAGAGACACATGAGTAAAAATTTGAAGAGTATGAGCTTATGGGGCAGTACATTCCAGCAGAGAAAGGCAAGTTTGAAGACTTTAAGGTCCAGTATACTTGGTATGTTCCAGAGGCAAAATGATGCCAACATGGCCAGAGCAGGAAGAGGGATAGAGGAATGGGGATAAGGTCAGACAGAAGGCAGAAGGGGAGCGAATCCTGCAGGTAACTCCTGGTAGACTGTTTAGAACTTGAAATAAGCTGGGAAGCCATGGCAGGGGTGTGAACTTATGTGTCATGGCACATGATATCCTTGCTATGTTAACTCTTACATTCATGAAGTCAAATACAGCTTCAGCATAAACTTGTCTCAGATGACCTGGATGTAAGAGGAGAACTTTAAAAACTATTTATAAAACGATTATTATTGGATTTTTACATCTCACATATCTTTTTCCTGAGTTTTGTAGATTTTTCCAGAAAATTCCCTACCTCATTCTCCTGAGTGACTCCCATCCACTAAGTGACTTTATGAAGCTATATATTTCTCAAAGTTTTATACAAGGAGCAAAAACTGGCAAAAACTGGCATGAAAAGGGTATATTATCTTCACAGATATATCTTCATTTATCCTCCCAAGCATTGATTTAAAATTGGTAAATTTCACATAACTCTTTTTTTATTGCTTCTCTTGAAAAAACACATAATCCTCTGAATAATGAAATATTAAGGAAGACACTGGACTTCTGGAAGTAATGTAACATTAGACTGTCGATGAAAAGAGACAAACTCTAAAAAATATTTAAAGAAAGACCAGGCACAGGGGCTCATGCCTGTAATCCCAGCATTTTGCGAGGCGGAGGTTGCAATGACCTCAGATTGCACCACTGCACTCTAGCCTGGGCAACAGAGTGACACTCTGTCTCAAAAAGAAGAAGAAGAAAAAAAAAAACACATTTAAAGAGGTCTAATGTGAGGCAGCTATAAGCGGCCAAGGCCCATCATGCAGTTCCAGGAGGTCCTGATGACGTATGCCCAAGGGAGTTGGGTTACAACTTGATTTCATACAATTTAAGTGGATAGAAGTTATAGGTAGACATCAGTCAATACACATAAGGTGTACATTGGTTTGATATGGGATGGTGGGACAATTTGAAGCTAGAGGCTTCTAGGTCACAGGTGGATTCAAAGATTTTGTGATTGGCAATTGGTTGAAAGAGTTATTATCTAAAGACCGAGAATCATGACAAAGGAATATCTGTGTTAAGATAAGGGGTTGTGGAGATCAAAATTCTTATTATGAAAATGAAGCCTCCAGGTAGCAGACTTCAAAGAGAACAGATGGTAAAGGGGCAAAACTCACAGTTCAATCTCTCCTGGATCAGGAAAAGACATGGAAAGGTGTCAGAAGAGAAAAATTCAGCTGAATTAGATTTAAAAGAGTTTAACTGAGCAGAGGACAATTCATGAATCAGGTAGCCTTCCGAGCCAGAGTAGGCTGAGACTCCAGTGCAGCACCGTGGTGGAAGAAAATTTACGGATAGAGAAAGGAAAGTGGCACACAGAAAACGGATGTGAGATACAGAAACAGCTGGATTGTTTATAGCTTGGTATTTATCTTATTTGAACAGGGTTAGAACAGTTGGCCACATTTGGTTTGCCAAAACTCTATGATTTGCACAAGAGTAGGCTATGGTTTGTTTGAACCTACACTTGTTATAGTTGACTACAGAGAAACCTTTAGGCAGAACTTAAAATATGTAAGGAGGGAGCTTTAGGCTAAACTTAATTTAACAATTGGAAGGAGATTCTCTGTAGAATGTAGATATTCCCCACAAGAGACAGCTTTTCAGGGACATTTCAAAATATGTCAAAGAAATATATTTTGCTGCAAAATACTTCAATTTCTTTCAGTGCCTGCTATCTGTCATGTGATGCGATGCTAGAGTCAGGCTGGAATTTGGTATTTTATTGCTACAAAGAGTCTGTTTTGTCAGTCTTAAGATCTCTGTTTTAATGTTAATGTTGGTCAATTGTGCCTGAATTTCAAAGGGAAGATGGTATAATGTGACATGTTCAATTTCTACTTCCAGTCATGGCCTACACTAGTTTTTCTGGTTTACTTTGGTCAAAAGTCAGGTCCCTTCAGCCAGTCAGGGAGCTTAGAATTTTATTTTTGGTTTAGAACACTTATAACAGCAAAATGTAAAATCAGGATAGTATGTGATAAATGCTCTATTATCAAGAATTAATTATAATAATTATGATTATACTTTTAATTTAAACATAAGTATTTACATTTACTTATATAATAATACATAAATTTTTTATTTTTTTAAATTATTATTTAACCTTCCATGATATTCTCTCTTCCAATATACATTTCTCTCTCTCTCTCTCTGTCTCTCTCTCTCAGGTTTTGTTTTTTGTTGTTGAGATGCAGTCTGACTCTGGAGTGAAGTAGTACGAGCTTAGCTAACTGCAAGCTCCACCTCCTGGGTTCAAGCAATTCTCCTGCCTCAGCCTCCTAAGTAGCTGGAATTACATGTGCCCACCACCATGCTTGGCTAATTTTTGTATTTTTGGTAGAGACGGGGTTTCACCATATTGTTCAGGCTTTTCTCGAACTCCTGACCTCACATGATCCGCCCACCTCGGTCCCAAAGTGCTAGGATTAGAGGGGTGAGTCACCCAGCCTGACCACATTATACATTTTTGTTAAATTAATATTTACGATTTGAATCACTATGACAATTGTAACTACTGTCTAATGAATATATATTCCCTTTTCATTCCTTGTGACTTAAAAAGAAAACCTCATTTCTTGTGGAATTAATCATTAGTTTATAATTTTGCCACTTTCTCCCTTCTTCGTGAAAATTCTTCTCAAATATATTCCTAATGCTACTTATCCCTGTGTAGTCAAATATATCCAATAATCTATTGTTATTCTTCCAATTAATATTTCTTTCACGGATGAACTGCTTTTCTTGTTTCTTTAAAAAGTTGAATTGTAACGTATACATTTCAAATAATATATCTCATATATACACAACAAAATGGTTATCACTAAGTAAGCACACTCATTTTATATATGGATGGTAATTGCCATCCATATATAAATGACTATAATGTCATTTATAATGCCTTGATGGAATAAAAGTTTATTGGAATCTATTACACAACAAATTGAAATATAGTAATTGCCATCCAAATAAATAAATAAAATTCATTAGCAACCCTGAAGCCCCTAATCTAGCTCTATCCCCTAAAATAGCTAACATTCTGATTTCTATCACTATATAATGAGTTTTGCCCTTTTTGAAATTGGTAAATTTCAGGTAGAAAAACAGAAAGCTTGAATTGGAAAGTTTTCATTGCACACATGATTATCTACTTTATCTCGGGTGCATCATAGCACTGGGCTGTATGTATTATGTCAGCTAAGTGACATATAGGTAAAAATACCTAAAACATTTTTTGAAACACATAAAAACATAATTATACAGAATTAGTTCTCTTGATTTGGGCTTCTTATACTCAACTACCTTTTTTGGATTCATCCTCATTATTCTTGGTAGTAATTCTTTAGGAACTTTTAGTTCTGTGTAGCTGTGAGGTCCGATAGAGTAGCAATTTAGACATGTTTGGCTACTGAGCGGTATACTGCAAGTGGTCGCAGTCCAGTCCAGCCTAGTCTTCGACCTTACTTGGAGTGCTTTGTAGGAATCAATTCTGGTAGGTCATGTCTGCTCTGAACTCAGAGCCTACAGGGCACACTGTTAAATTCCATGATTAGTTAGTGTATTTCATTTGTGTTTATTTTATTATGTTTGCAAATATTTCTAATTTCACTTGGATTTTTTAATTCTTCCTTTTTATTATTTGTAACATGTTCAAAGAATAAACTTATGTCCTGTTGCCTGGAAATCACAAAATCTTTTCTGTGAGACATACAATGAATGAAAAACACACAAATCTAGTGAGGAAATTTACTAATATGGCTTCATGTGCCCTAGAACTCTTTATAAAGTGTATACATCTCTGTAATTCTATTTTTTTGAAAATGGTCAAGATGTCATAAGATATATAAAATCATACAAATTGATAGTCAAACTACAAATTAAATAATAATACCCTAGGCCGAATGAAGTGTGGATAGTATAGAAAATATTAGGAAACTAAGCATTAATTGTGTTCTTTGCAATATACAAAGTGCCTCACATGGATGACATAAAAATTTTTGATGACAAAAGTATTGTAGCTTTTAAAAATGAAATAGTCTATTTTTTTCCCCTTTTAGTTTGAGGATTCACAGAGGAGTTTTCTGAAGAAAATCTTGGAGTTAGCCAAGACAATCTTTTCAACCTTCCGTCTTGACAGAGGTGGCTTACTATTTACCTACACAGCTTTATGTTACTGGGGCTCTTTCCTCTTCTGGAAACATACAATCTTAAATGGAGTATTGCAGGAGACATGATAATTCTACCAAACATTACATTTGAAAATTAAAGGTGAAGTTGGAGAATTCCATCAGTTTTTCCTCCCTTATCAGAAGATATATATATATGTAATTTATATATATATGTAATTTATATATATATATGTAATTTATATATATATATATATAAATTTTTTTTTTTTGAGACAGAGTCTCGCTTTGTCACCCAGGCTTAAGTGCAGTGGCACAATCTCGGCTCACTGCAGGCTCCATCTCCCGCATTCACGCCAGTCTCCTGCCTCAGCCTCCCGAGTAGCTGGGACTAGAGGCATCCACCACCACGCCCAGCTAATTTTTTTGTATTTTTAGTAGAGACGGGGTTTCACCATGTTAGTCAGGATGGTCTTGATCTCCTGACCTCGTGATCCATCCCGCCTCAGTCTCCCAAAGTGTGGAATTACAGGTGTGAGCCACTGTGCCTGGCCATCAGAAGATATTTTAACTTGTTCTGTAATGGATTCCAATAAACTTTTATTTCATCAATACATTATGAATGAATATATATAGAGAGAGTATATGTGTGTGTATATATTACACATGTGCATACATGTATATTTTCCTTATGTGCAAATATTTAGTATATATATTGCAATAGATTGTAAAATCTAGTTCTGAATTCTTTGTACATATTTTATATACAACATATTTTAAATATATAAAAATTAAGTAAAATTTAGCTTAAAATTATCACTCCTAGAATGGATTAAACTTAGACAGCTTATCAATGAGATGAATTTTTAGCTACTGCTTAGTCTTAGAAGGGATTCCTGAGAAGGTAATTGATTAAGAATATGTCTAGGTGTGAGCAGAGGGTCAGAAGGACATGACTCTAAAAGAAGACAAGGAAAATGAACGTAACTTGTTGAAATAGGGAGAAACCATCAAAATCTAGCATTGCTTGCCGACAATTTTTTTCTTGAAATTAATAAGTGCATTTATCCACACAGTCTTTACTAAAAATTATTTAACCAGCTATATTTGGTAGGCTTGCCATATGCTACCAACTGATGATCTAGACTCTGGGAAAATTTTTGTGTATATGACTCTTTTCAATGTTGGAAATGCTTTTTCACACATTTTCCATGAAGTGAAATTCATAATGTTCTAAATACCTTCTAGGCAATAATTCTGCATCTGTTATCATGTCCCAGTATGTCCTTTACTTATCATAACTCTGTTAAGCCTTCTTAACAGAATGATTTGAAAATGAAAACAGTTATCATGTAAACATGTTTTGGCTTAGAAACTATGAACTATATGAAAAAGTAAATCAAATTACGTTGTCATGAACTGATTACATAAAACTGCCAAGTTTGTGCCTGGTACATTATAGTTACCAATCAAAATATTATTTTTCAGTCAGATATCATTATTACTAACATTAAAATGATTTATATAAACATTCCAGATTACATGACAAATTGATAAAAGCAATTGATCAGATCTAAACTTCTTAACACAAGGTTTAAACAATGAAAGGAGTATTACAGTTTGAATTCAGATTCGTGGTTTTTTCACTCATATTCTTTCAATCAACAGATATTGATTAATTTCCTAATAAATATCTGGCAGTGTACAAGGCATTTTATGGGTGCAAAGTTGAGTAAGACACATTGAGCTTACTAATGGTGACTTTAGAGTCTTAATTGAATATGAAATATGTCCATAAAAAGCTATAGAAAGTGGCATATGGACTATCTATACTGCCCTGTATTTAATCATTGTTTTGTCTACTTGCCACTCTATAATCTATTATGGTTTGGTTGTGTCCCCAACCAAAGATGACCTCAAAGAGTTATAATCTCCATGTGTAAAGGGTGGGGCCAGTTGGAGAAAACTGAATCATGGGGGCAGTTTTCCCCCTACTGTTCTTGTGGTAGTGAATAAGTCTCATGAGATCTGATGGTTTTATAAATGGGAGTTCTTCTGCACAAGCCATCTCTTACCTACTGACGTGTGAGACGTGACTTTGCTCCTCATTCACTTTCCACCATGATTGTGAGGCCTCCTCAGCCATGTGAAACTGTGAGTCCATTAAGCCTCTTTTTCTTTATAAATTACCCAGTATTGGGTATGTCTTTATTAGTGGCGTGAGATCAGACAAATACAATCTATCTGACATCTCTTGGTAATAAGATGGTCTCATAAATTGACTCTAGCATATTAAATTATATTTTCTTATGATAATCAAGTTCTTGATTTTTTCTGGACTTTGGAATTTATTTTGGGGACAACCATAAATTAACTATTGATCATACTGAACTTTAATTGTCGATACCATCAATAGTATTGGTTCTGATTAACACTGCAAAACGCTCAATCCCAATGTACTATTTCCATAATATTTATGATTTTTATGCATCAAAATGAGTGCTAGAATTTTGGTGCCACAATTCTTTTCAATTTTTTTTATAAGATTATTTTTCCTGGTGTGAAATAATTAAATGTACATTATTTGGTCATAGTAACAAGATTGGAGCAAAGGTTTTGTTCTAGATCGACTTTCTGTATGTTGCCAGTAATTACATTGTCTTGTAAAAAGGAATCACTTTTATGTAATTTTTATTATTTAATTAATTTTTCTCATATTTTACTTTGACTTTTTAAAATAAAACACTAAATGTTATATTAAATGTGATTTTAAAGACTAAAAGTGCCAGATAGTATGGCATTACGAAGAATAAAAAGGGTCCATTAAGGTTTCAATTATTAATATAAGTGTATATTACATTAGCTCAAATAGATTTCATTTAGGAAAATATAATAAATTAACTAAATCTTGTCCATGTGTGAAACTCAGTTATTCTAACTTTTAAAAATGGAAGTTAAATATAAATTAAAGTGTTAGAAAATGCATTATGGTATATTTCAATGAATGTGGCATACCACAGCATGAATTTGTGAGCTTCCAGGGTTATAGTTTGTAATGGTTCATGGCACTGCCAATAATAAGTCTGTAGGAAGCTGTGTTATAAATGTCCCCGTTCTTTCATTTGCCCTCTCCCACTGCATGCTGGGATGACTATCTGTGTAAAATCAAGCCACGGATTATCCATTTACTGCCACTTTATCCTAGGGGACATAAACTTGAAAACAAGCAGGCTATGCTCTGGTAATAAATTCAGAGTCAAATGTGTTTGTACTCTAGCAATAAAAATGACAAATCACATTTATTTTAAATTTAAAAACTTCACTTTTTGCTAAAGCCCTGTAACAGTGTTTTTAGGTTGAGTTTTGTAATATACTAAAAATATATATGTGTGTATATATACATTTGTGTATATATACATACATATGTGTATATATATATTTGTATATATATACATATATGTGTGTATATATATTTGTGTATATATGCATATATATGTGTATATGTACATATATATTTTATAACATAAAATTTGTATTTATTTGATATATTTATTAGAATTATCTATTGGTATTATTATTTGTATTATTTTTAGCGTACAGTCATCTTTCTGAATGAGAAGGATCAATCTTCTTGAAAATCTTTTATATTCAACAGCTATTCTGACATATAGTGAATTGTTTCACTTATTAAAAAGCCTGAGTCCATGTAAACTTAACACAGTAAGAAATATTGAGAAATCAGCTCCTTAGCAATTTTACAATCTAAAGTGCCAGTGCTTTGGGAGTTTAATGAGGCGTTTAGTTTGTTATGATGAATATTGTTACTATAGTTAGTATATGACTGGAGTGGACAATATCAATATGCAATTTTAAAATGACAATTAGTAAAATAAAATAATGTCCAGAAAACATTAGTCAATTTAAGTATCATATTAAAATATTCTGTATGCTGTATTTTTTTCTAGTTTAGTAGTGTAGAGATTAATAGACTAAATTGGTCCAGAAAGAACAAATTGACAAGTAACAGTTTTCAGAGATTTTGTGTAGAAATTATTTATAATAAATGCTGAATTTAATTTTTCTCATAAAAAAAGGACCACATCATTCAACATTTTGAATTTCAGTAACAGTTGATGGCTCAGCTCTCCAAATAAAGTCTTCTACAAATGTGATTTGATTTATTTAAAAGCTGCCTTTAAAGCAACTTCCCAAGGCAGTTTCTTAAGAAAATATATCTGAAAACTCTTGAATACAAATGAAATTTTCCTATGACAGGAAGCACAGTGTTTGGATTGCAGAGTAAACTGAGCAGAAAAAGTTCTGTGTCAATTCTTTAAAAAGTCTCATAGTTCCTGGGAGACTGAAAAATACTTCCTGTCACAAAATCTTCAATTATTTAAAAAGTATACTATGATGCTTACCTCATATAGAAAAATAACTATAGAAATGAGTGGGGGAATAAGGAGATACTTGTTAAGTTTTGGAAATTTAATTGAAATTTAATACTCTTTCTAGTTTCCTCTGAAATATTAATGCACTGTGAGATGATAGCATATATTTGTTTTATGTCAGGGAAATTATCAGTTAACATGTTTTTGCATGCAAGGTAGAGCAGTGCTATTGACTTGGAATGGAGACTAACGCTCTAAAGCTGGAGGAAAAAAAAAAAAAAAAAAAAAAGCTTTGTTCCTGCTACTCCCTAAAGGGCATTACTACAGGCCTTACAAGCAGAGTGCTGAACAGGTTTACCTTACAATTTTTTTCCCTTACTGCCCTCTGGCTTACTCCAAGTCTATTTAAGGAAGTAGAGAAATTCAAGGAGAAATGGCATAGAATAGAGTCTTCAGACTGGAGGAAGAAAGCAATGTCTTTTTGATCCTCCCCAGCAATGCTAAAAGACCGTTTACGAAAGTCACTTGCCGAAAGTGTGCCATGCCTATATGAATGACTGTCAGTATAACACGACCTAGTGGGACATTTGTGTAAGCAGGACACTTGTTGATCTGCCCTCGAATTTTATTGAAAGAAAACTTGATTAAGTGGGCAGGCTGGAAAGCGAGTGAAGAGGTTAGTCTCCCGACATTCAACAAAATTTTATATTATATATTCTAATTATTAAGCAAGTCAACTCACAATAAATACCCTCGTGTTTTATTGCTTTAACCACCATCTTGACACTTCTCATATCCTCTGTTATTTTCTCCTCTTATTACTCTGACCAACGACTTCCTTTTCCAGATATTTTTAATTGGTTTGACTTTTGGGTTTTTTATTTTTTCTTACTTGAAAACACAGTCCTCTCTGTCATATGGATACCAAAGCAATTATATAAAAAAGATAAATGAAGTTAGGTCTCGGGTGACGTGAATGTTTTAAAGTGAGTGCAAAAATCAATGTGTGAAAAACTTAGCTGTGGTAGAATGTGGCTTCTGAACAGTGGTCAATATCCTTACTTCTTGTTGCATGAAGATGTTTATTAAAAGACAATAGCCTTTTTCTAAATGTTGAAACTGTGTTAATGTATAGAGCTAAATGTTAGTTGTCAGTAATGAGAGTCTACAGCTTAATTTCTAGGTTAGTATTACAGGCACCTGAATACTGTACCTCCAAACCAAACCATTCTATAGACTTCAACCTGACCTGAGATCAAGTATAAGATAATCCAGTAATATATTTAGTATATATAAGATGTATGTTTAATAGTTGGCCACTAACTCAAGAATCTCACTCAGATAAAACTTAAAATAATAATAGCAATGAAGGCTCTTACATGTAATTTTTCTCTAAATAAAAATAAAAATAGTATTACCAATGAATACTCATACATATATAGTAGTAAACTAATTCTCACATTTTTATATAATGTATACAAGTATAAATATCTGAAAAATGGTTAACTCAAAAGCAATAACCTATATTCACATTTTTTCTATTTTAATAAAGAAAATAAAAATGTTTATGAAAGCAATTACAACAGAAACTTTTCTAAAAACATTTTTTGTGTGTATGTGAATAAACACCTCCTAACTTCCTCAGATATTTAATTTGAATATTCCACAAAAAGAATCCAGAATAAAACACTTGTACGACGTCACTTGAAAAACTCTCATATTCTTATGCAACATTTTTCCAAGGTGTATTCAGCAGTCCACGTGCCAGAGAACAGACACACACACTGACACATACACACTCACACACACAAACTCACACTCCCTGGCTTTTGTGCATAAATGACTCATAAAATAAATATACTATTTCTATCTTGGAGCTTTATAACCAGCTTTATTGCCATACTAAGAGTCAAAAAAATTATTCACTAAATAATTTTTTTTAGTTTTTGAAATATAGTCTTGCTCTGTCGCCCAGGTTGGAGTGCAGTAGTATGATCTCGGCTCACTACAACTTCCACCTCCAAGATTCAAGTGATTCTCCAGCCTCAGTCTCCCGAGTAGCTGGTAGTATAGGCACCCGCCACCATACCCGGCTAATTTTATTTTATTTATTTATTTATTTATTTTGTATTTTTACTGGAGGCGGGGTTTCGCCATGTTGGCCAGGCTGCTCTCAAACTCATGACGTCAAGTGATCCACCCACCTCAGCCTACCAAAGTGCTGGGATTACAGGCGTGAGCTACAGTGCCTGGCCCAGAAATAAGTTTGATTTAAGTTGAAATTTTAAAAAGATATATAGATATATAGAGAGAGGACTGTTTTACATTGTACATATTAAAATGCGTGGAGTTTTGAAACATATTTGACTTCAGATTTAGGGTATCATGGCAGTCTGTAACAGATTTGTTCATAGATATTACTTCTCTAAATATGAATTCTTGCAAGATTTTGTGAGAGTGACAGAATTCAGTTATAGGTTTTTTACTTAAATTATTCAGAAATATTATTTTGAATATGGTTTCTGCTAAAATTTTATTTACTGAAAGTAACATACATTTGTAAGTTAATTTCTTTTTTTTTTTTTTTTGAGACGGAGTCTCGCTCTGCTGCCCAGGCTGGAGTGCAGTGGCGCCATCTCCGCTCACTGCAAACTCCACCTCCTGGGTTCACGCCATTCTCCTGCCTCAGCCTCCTGAGTAGCTGGGACTACAGGCGCCCGCCACCACGCCCGGCTAATTTTTTGTATTGTTAGTAGAGACGGGGTTTCACCGTGTTAGCCAGGATGGTCTCAATCTCCTGACCTCGTGATCCACCCACCTCGGCCTCCCAAAGTGATGGGATTACAGGCTTGAGCCACGGCGCCCGGCCAAGTTAATTTCTGATATCTTCTAAAAAGGTTGCTGTTGTAGACCACCACCACCTGTGATTCACTTATGAAGTCTGTCATAGTCTAGGATTTAGAAGTTTTCTATAGGTTTGTAGCTCAAAAGTAAAATTTTTATAATGGAAAAATCTTGACTTATTATTCCCGTGCCTGGGGGCAAATCATTTTTATACATTTTTGTGAAAAGAATATTATACTTTGAAATTTAAAAAGGAGTCACTCCTTTAAAGCAAATAAATTATTCTTTCCTCTATTCATCTCTACAAGATGTCATACAAGAAACAATCCAAAGAATATGTTGAAGAACATGTTAAGTATGAGTTAGAGTAGAAAAATGCACTGTATTCCCTAGAATAATATTTGACAATATTTTCTAATGGCTTGTTAACGTTTTTAGTCTAGGTTTCTGTGCTTTCTCAGAAATAGTTACAAATAAATTGACATTCTTCATATAAATGAGCATTCAATACCCCTGAAAATAATGTAAACCTTTTCCACTTATTTTAACATGTATCAAGGAAAAGGAAGCCTAGCATGACTAACTTCATTTTGCTCCTAATCTCCCCGCCCCTGAAATGATCTCTTTTAGGTTTACTGCATTTGCTTATCTCTGCGGGTAGGCCAAGCTAACTATGGGAGGAATTTGGTTTATAGTTTAACTTTATTTTCTTGGCTTTCGTATTGGTTACAAAAGGCTTTAGTTGAATTCAAAGAACTAATTTTGAAAAAAAAAATTGGTAAAAATTAGTCAGATGGAAAAGATGTGGCTACCTTCAAATGTGTAATTATTGAATGCACATTTATTTTGTTTTCTGAATGCAACGGAGCATTGAAATATGAGCCATTAAAGACTACAACATGCACGTTATCAGAGACGTTAATAGTTTTGTTTTCATGCATTGAAACAAATGCATGTTGTCTATCTAAAGGAAACACAGTGGCAAAATTAATAGATGTAGAGAGTTTATTTGGGCCAAATTTGAAGACTGCAGCTAGGAGGATAGATTCAAGTTGCCCTGCATCTATCTAGGTTAACTTAGCAGAGTGAGTTAAAAGAAATAAAAAGAGATAGTTTCTAAGTTGTTTACAAGAACATACACTAAAATAACATAAGGCTATATTGATTGACTACACATTGTTCTTTGTGTCACAAATTCTAGGAACATGAAGAAAATGGGTGAGGCAGCTAGTCAGCAAACTACAAGGGAGATAAGAAAGAATAAAGTGCCTTTAAACAACAGCTGCAAAGCATGGTGGCCAGGGGCATCACTGAGGCCCCGTATTCATGTGTTTCTGGGCCTGATAAATTTTACTTACTTCACATAACTCACACTGCTCTGAGCTACTTTTCTGAATATTTTAATCTAAATTAGATATTTCTAAGTAATGGTTTGTTATTTTAATGTATATTCTTTTATATCCCTCTTTGATATTGTGAAATATACATATGGTCTTCCTCATTATTTTCTGACCTGTAACTCGCAAACTCCTTGAGATTTCTGGAATGGTAAGAATGCCTTTTTTAATGCTACAAATGTCTTTTTATGCTAATAAAATGACTTGTGGCTGGGTTTCCTCTATAACCTCAAAAGAGGAGTTGGTTGTCAGGCAAACCAACTATGTGATTAGAGGTTTTGGACTTTTGGTTCCACCTTTCACCTCCTGGGAGAAGAGAGAGGATAAAAGTTGAATTATTAAGCCAATGGCCAATCATTTAACCAATCATGCTTAGGTAATGAAGCTTCCATAGAACCCAAAAGGATTAAGTTCTGAGGGATTATGGGGAGGTTCCTAGAGAGTGGCACGCCCAGAGAGAACATGGAAGCTCCTTCTCCCATATCTCACACTAGGCATCTCCTATCTGGCTGTTCATCTGTATTCTTTGTAACATCATTTATAATAAACTGGCAAACATAAGTGTTTTCCTGAGTTCCATGAGCTATTCTAGCAAATTAAACCCAAGGAAGGGGTAGTGAGAACCCCAATTTATAGCAAATGGGTCAGAGGTATAGATGACAACCTGCTGCTTGTGATATGTACCCAAAGTGGGGGTAGTTTTGTGGGTCTGAGCCCTCAACCTGTGGCTCTGATGCTATCTTCAGGTAGGTAGTGTAGGAATTGAATTTAATTAGAGGACACAGAGCTGGTATTTGCTGAAGAACTGATTGATTGCTTGGTGTTTGGGGAAACAGCCATACATATCTGAGGTCACAGAGGTATTCTGTGTTGTGCAAATGTGGTAGGAAGGACAGGTATTTTTTCTACTCACCCTTTCTTTCCTTTTTTTTTTTTTTTTTTTTTAATACATCATCTTGCTTTTGTCACCCAGGCTGGAGTGCAATGGTGTGATCTTGGCTCACTGCAAACTTCACCTCCTGGCTTCAAGTGATTCTCCTGCCTCAGCCTCCCAAGTAGCTGGGATTATTGGTACTCACCACCACATCCAGCTTATTTTTGTATTTTTAGTAGAGATGGTGTTTCACCATGTTGGCTAGGCTGGTCTTGAACTGCTGACCTCAGATGATCCACAAGTGTCGGCCTCCCAAATACTTACCTTTTCTATTAGTTTTATGTTTACATAATTTTGTCATTTTTATTTTTACTTTTTAAATTTTTTTTAAATTTTTTCATCAGTGTTGACCAGGTTGGCCTCGAATGTGTAGCCTCGCCTCCCCAAGTGCCAGGGCAACCGGCCTGAGCCACCACAGCTCCCATAATTTTGTCATTTTTATACTGTATTCCTCTTTCAATTTTCTAGTTGAGTTGGGAAATAATCTATTAAATCAGATAAATCTTCTCATCTGCCAACTGTGAATACCATTACA
>NC_045436.1:155451089-155502327 GCF_002776525.5 Piliocolobus tephrosceles
AGAAAAAGTATTATAAATTTTACATCACAAATAAACCAAGAGGAAATTATTTCTATAAACATTGAAGAAGAATCTTTTAGTGTACCCAAAAAGGATTCAGATAAATTCCTAGGCAGACAGGGGAGGGTCCTCAGTGAAACTCAGCCCTCAAATCAAAGACAAATTAAAGCCTTAAAACCAAGCTATCATTTCCAAGTAAAGTCCCCGAACAGAGTGTGAACTTCCTCGATGCCTTTTAACCAATCAAGTGGTACTTTTTCCAGGCCGTCCATGGAACAATCAGCATGCACTCCCCCATTCGGAGCACATAAATTCCCTGGACTCAGTCACACTTTGGGACTACCCTCCTTCAGGTAGGGGCTACACACTTCAGGTCTCTTCTCTCCTGAGAGCCGTTCTGTCGCTCAATAAAACTCTTCTATGCCTTGCTCATTCTTCAGTTGTCCATGTAATCTCACTCTTCTTGGACATGGCACAAGAACCTGTAACCCACAGAATGGCCTGTGCAAAAGGAGCTGTAGTGCTGGTAGCCCTCCCACCCTTGCTGGAACCGGATGGCTGCCCCACATGACTGAAGCAGTGGCAGGGCTGGGCCAGCCTAGTAGCCGTGGGCTGCAGCACGCTGGTGGGACTGAATGAACTGGTACACACCCATTCACTGAAGCATGTGAACAATGGGAATGAATGAACTGTAACACAAATAAGCTGTGACCCTTCTGGGGCCCAGTCCTCAGGACTCCCTGAGGCAGAGCTGTATCACTTCCTTAGGGGCTCCATGGTTGCTGGCATCTCCAAGATTTTTAAGCGCCATTGCATTCCCTTGTCCAGTCACTGGTGTCCAAGGCAGAAACCACTTGCAGTATGCCTGGTCCAGCTGTAGCCTCACACAGAGCTGATGCCTGGAGCTGCCTGCTCTGCTGCAGCAGCAGACATACTTGGCTATGTGCCATGGCTGGTGTTCGCTCACACACCCTCATTGCACCATGTCTGACTCACCTGCAGCAGGTGTGAAATCTAGGCTGGTAGCGTAAGCTGAGCACAGCCTGCTTGGCCAAGTGGGTGGGGCCAGCCCAGTGGTCACTAGAAAAACTCCACCAGAGACCCTACTGA
The DNA here is from genome assembly GCF_002776525.5 of Piliocolobus tephrosceles. Taxonomy (NCBI): domain Eukaryota; kingdom Metazoa; phylum Chordata; class Mammalia; order Primates; family Cercopithecidae; genus Piliocolobus; species Piliocolobus tephrosceles. Next base: position 155,452,200 of record NC_045436.1, read on the forward strand.
CCACAGAAGTCAACAGCTGATGAAGCAGTACCAAAAGGATCCTCTGTCATTTCTAAGTATGAAGCCTGTACTCTAATCATTGTTGGCCATCTCTGCTCTTTCTCTGTTCAGAATGCTGTTACTCTCACCCATACATAGATAAATATTTCTGTATATTTTAAGTGATATTATTTCGATATATCATTCCCAGTATTTTAATCTAAAACAAAAAATAAATAAAACCTTTGTCACCATCTATAGTTTTCCTATAAAATAATCAGCTGTTTTCTGGTGGCTAATCTCTGAAGATTTACAGGCTGTTCATTCTACCTCTCTCCTTCCACGAACAATTGAACATATTTGTTCATTTAAATTCTTGTTTCACTTTGGGAAAGCTTAGCTTACCTTCATAGTTATAATTTTTTTACCTCTACTCTATTTATAGGTGCCAGATTTCACCTTTTTATTCTAGAACATGCCATTCTCTTCTGCATTTACTTGATTACAAGTTTCCTTCTCTAAAATATGTATTGTGGGGCAAGAATTATGTCTCATTTCTTTTTTCTTCTATTTGAAATGTGTAGAGTGACAATACATAGTTATTATATTATAAAGACAAACCATCCATATGAAATTAATAACTGGTCTCAAATTTTTAATAATATCAAAATCTAAGTCTAGGGAAAAATGCAATGGTTTTTAAACATAGTATTCTATTATTTTTTGATTTTTTTCTAACATTCTCCTGATAATGATATTTATTTTGTCCATTGCTTCATAGGCACCTCTACCCTGAAAAGCAAGCCATAATGAAAATAACTAGATTGTTTATTCTTGATTGTTTAGTGACTATAAGGACTCAATCAAGTGGAAGATAAGATAATTATGCAATCAATCTGGGTAGGAAAATAGCAACCATACAATGACTCTTTCTTTAAGTCATGCAAAATAGCTTTGAAACAAATCTAGAATTTGCTAATTATGGTTAAACTTTTTTCTTAAGTTGTATGACTTAGCAGCCAGAGTTCATTTTCAACCCTAGAGCTAAAAATTCTCATTGTTATGTATTTTAAAGGGAACTTTACAGGCTTAAAGTTAAATCATGACTGATGGAGTGTTGGCAAGATTTCACTTCTAATTCTTCCAGGACTTAAATCCATTATAATAATTCTAATTAGAATAGTTATGAAAATTGAAGTATATTCTCTGCAGTTCAGAAGGTGGTGCATTTGCAATCCCTGTCAAAATATTATTTTTAAATATTATTGTGAATAATAATTTTAAATTTAACAAGTACCGTTCATAAAATACACATTTATAAATAGCAGGCCTGTTTCTATTACTTCCAACACAGCAATTCATAATGTAATGGAGGGAAGGTAAAATGATGACTAATCTCATTTTCTTTCCAACGTCCAAAATCCTTTGTCTATTCGATTCCATATTCAGAACGTTAAGTAAAATAAGAAGAAAAGTTTCTTCCTGTCACTGACTAGAAAAATCGATGAAAGAAGAGAAGAAACAATTTTAAAGAGTTATATTTACAAAAATGAGAGCTTTTACAGAATAAGGAGAATTTTAGTATTGCAGTTCACCTAGTCCTTCATATCCGTAACATTAGATATAAAGGTGGATGACGATACCTAGACGTTTAAATCCTAACTCATTCTCCATAGCACCTCACTGTAGTTGTGTCTCAATTCAGTTTCTTGATAGACTTCCCATGCACTAATTATTATTCTCACACACTTATCATGATTGACATGCATAATTCCAGAACTCAATGTCAATGTCACTACCAAAACCTATATTAGTGAGCTGCTGCCTAAGTCATGAACTCTGCTTGTTTCTGGGCCTTGCCAATTGAACTTGATTGGGTTTGTTTTTCAAAGTGTTGAGAGTCCGTCTAGGAACTCACAAATAAATAGATTACCTATTTTAAAAACTAGGAAGTCGTATAAAAAATACAAAAGAACTGTGGAGGAACATATTGTACCTAAGTCCCTAAGGGACTGAATTATGTAAGAGGAGATATTTGAATAATGAGAATAAACTTGCCAAAGAATGAAAGTAGAAAGATTATCATCACTTTTGAAAGAAATAAGAAAAAGGATATGAACACTACCAAGAGAATATGGGACCAGTAATTGGTTTGGGGCCTGAACATTTAAAAAGCATTTGACTAACATCAAGTACAGAGTAAGGATAACCCTCATACTCTCTGCTGCAATGACTAGGTCAGAATAGTATCTTTGTACTCAGATATGCATTAATACAGTGGAGCTGACATAAGGCATATTTTAACAAAATATTCTGTAGAACAAAGAAAAAAGCAAAGCAATTCTAAGCACCAAAAATGTCTACAAAAGAAAATTATTTATAAATAATTACACTGTTTGATGCCTTAAGAAGTTGTAGCTTGTTCCTGTGACAGAGCTTCCAGAGGTAATAGGCACGCCTACCATTTTTAAGCTCTGCACTGCCTGCCCTGCTGCCCTGAAGCTCAGTAGGGAGCAAAGCACTTAAGGCCTATCATTAACCTCCAGCATCATGCAACTGCCTTATGGAAAAGCACAGAGGGTTTTCCATAACTATCCCTGCTCCAGCTACTCCTCATTGGATGGGACTGCTTCATCTCAGACCCCAGTGAGCCCACACCTGCCTGGGCTCTTGGACCAGTAGCAGCTCTGCACTTCCCTGGGGCAGAGTTCCCAGAGGGAACAGATAGGACTGCCATTCTGCCACTCCATAGCCCCTGCCTCGGCTGCTGTAAGGCTTAGGAGGGAGTGAAGAGCTTAAGGACCATTGTGGATTTCCAGAACAGTGCATCTGCTTTATGGAAAAGCAGCCAGACTGTTTTCCACCTGGTTCCTTGCCTCTGTTACTCCTCACTGTACAGGGCCTCTCAACCTGGGCCCCCAGCACAACCACCCTGCCACTATGTGAACACTTCAGTTAGTGATGGCTTCCAGAGACAACACACAATCAGTCTGCCATTGCAGCTGCAATAGAACTTCCCTTGTTGCCTCAGACTGGGGAAGGAACAAAGAGCGTGACTGCTTTACTTGCTGCTCCAGCATGCCAGAGTCACTCTATGAAGTGGAGCCCAGCCTCTCTTCCCTGGGAGACACTGACCCACTGCTCTTTACCAGTCAGGACTCCAGCTTGACCCTGCAGTGTAGCCACCCCATCTCTGCCTGAACATTTCTACTGGCAGTGGTTCTGTGCTTCTCTGGGGTGGAGCTCCCGGAGGCAATTAAAATTCCATCTGCCACTGCCACTGCCATAGTACGACCCTTGCTGCTCTTAGATTGGGGAAGAACAAAGATTATGATGGCTTTACGTGCACCTCCAGCATGCTGCAGCTGCCCTACAGAGAAGAGCCAGTCTGTCTTCCTATGATCTCCCAACATCTGCTCACCACTATGTAGAGTTCCCTGGATTGGGCCTGCAACACAGCTGCCCCAACTCAGGCTGATCATTCCAACTGTGTTTCTTTGGGGTGGAGCACCAAAAGACAAGTGAAAGGCCCTCTGCCATGGCCACTTCCAAGCTCGCTGCCCTTGCTGCCTGCAAGCCAAGGAAGAAACATAAATCCTGAGCTTGCCCCAGGGCTGTGGTGTGCAGCCCATGGTTTGAGCGGGAGAGGAGCTCACACTCTCAGAGTACTGAGAGGGAGCACAGCTGCAAATGCAAGAAAATACAGGAGAACCAAGTGGCTGAGCAAGAGCCTACCTGCCAGCCATTAAGTTTAAGCACCATCTATGGGGTCACAGCCCAAATATTAACACCAAAAATATTTTGCTAATGTACTCCCCTACCATCAAACCAAGGACAAAAATTCAGTGACAAACACAGATCCTGTGCAAAGCTTCAGCCCTCTGAAAACATCCAGAAATGAAGACAACTGACTATCCTCAAATTATTATCCATAGTTAAAGGAACATCAGCCCACATGAATGAGAAAGAACTGGTGAAAAAGTCTGGCAACTCAAAAAGCCAGAGTTTCTCTTTTGCTTCAAACACTGCACTGGCTCCCCAGCAATAGTTCTTAACCTGAAGGAAATGGCTGAAATAACAGATATAGAATTCAGGATCTGGAAGGCAACAAAGATCATCGAGACTCAGGAGAAAGTTGAAACACATTCCTAGGAATCTAAGTTATCCAGGAAAATGATTCAAGAGATAAAAACTGAATTATCCATTTTAAGAACAAACCAAACCAAGAGATAAAAATGAAAAACTAACTACAACAATTCTTAACACAATTGGAGGTATTAACATCAATATAGACCAAAGTGAAGAAAAAATCTCTCAGCTTGAAGGCAGGTTCTTCTAATTAACTCAGTCAGCCAGAAATAAAGGAAAAAAAAGAATTTTTAAAAAATGAACAAAGCCTTTGTGAAATATGGGAATATGTAGAGACAAAATCTACTACTCATTGGCAACCCTGAAAGAGAGGGATAGAGAGCGAGCAACTTAGAAAACATATTTGATAATATTGTGGCCGACAATTTCCCCAATGTTGCTAGAGAGTTAGGCATATAAATTCAAAAAATTCAGAGAGCCCTTTTGAGATATTATATAAGACGACCATCATCAAGACACACAGTCATCAGATTATCCAAGAATGACATGAAAGAAAAAATATCAAAGGCAGCTAAAGAGAAGGGGCAGGTCACCTAAAAGGGAACCTCATCAGGCTAATAGCAGACATTTCAGCAGAAACTACAAAGCTGAAGAGATTGGTGGTCTATATTCAGCATCCTCAGGTACAGAAAAATTCCAACAAAGAATTTCATATTCATCCAAATTAAGCTTCACAAATGAAGGAAAAATAAAATCCTTTTCAGACAAGTAAATTTAAGGGAATTCATTCTCATCAGGCCTGCCTTACAAAAGGTCCTTAAAGGAGTGCTAAACATGGGAATGAAAGACCATTACCTATCACCACGAAAATACACTCAAGTGCATATGCCATCTATGCCATAAGGCAAATACAAAATTAAGTATAAATAGCAAACAGCTAACAATGTGTTGTCAGAATCAAATCTACACATATCAGTATTAACCTTGAAAGTAAATGGATTAAAAGTACCAACTTAAAAGGTATGGAGTGGCAGGTTGGATAAAGAAGCAAGAGTAACTTTAATGCTGTCTTCAAGAGACCCATCTCACATGCAAGGACACCCATGGGCTCAAAGTAAGGGATAGAGAAAGATCAATCAAACAAATGGAAAATAAAAAGAACAGAGCTGGATATTCTTATTTTAGACAAAACCAACTTTAAACAACAACAAAAAAATCATTGAAAAAGACAAAGAAGGACATTACATAAAGGTAAAGGCGACAGGAAGACTTAACTATTCTAAATGTATATGCATCTAACACTGGAACAACAGATAATGTTAAATTCTTAGAGACTTATGAAAACTTGAATAACCACACAATAATCTTAGGAGATGTCAACCCCCATTGACAGTGCTGAACAGATCATTAAGGCATAATGCTAACAAAGATATTCAGTACCTAAACTTGACTCTTGACTAAATGAACCTAACAGACAATTACAGAACAGAACAGTCCTCCCAACAAAAAGAGAATATACATTCTTTTTTTTTTGAGACAGAGTCTCGCTTTGTCACCCAGGCTGGAGTGCAGTGGCATGATCTCTGCTCACTGCAAGCTCCGTCTCCCCAGTTCACGCCATTCTCCTGCCTCAGCCTCCCTTGTGGCTGGGACTACGGGCACCTGCCACCATGCCCGGCTAATTTTTTGTATTTTTAGTAGAGACGGGGTTTCACCATGTTAGTCAGGATAGTCTCGATCTCCTGACCTCGTGATCTGCCCACCTCGGCTTCCCAAAGTGCTGAGATTACAGGCCACCGCGGTGAGCCACCACGCCCGGCCAGAATATATATTCTTATTTGCATGTGGCACATACTCTAAAATTTGCCACACATTCAATCATAAAGCAATTCTCAGCAAATTAAAAACACACACACACTCGTAACTACAGTACAAAAAATAAAAATAAAAATAAATACCGAGATGATCTCTCAAAACCATACAATTAAATTGAAATTAAGCAATCTGTTCCTGAATGACTATTGGGTAAATAATCAAATTAGGGCAGAAAGCAAGAAATTCTTTGAAAATATTGAAGACAAAGATGAAACATACCAGAATCCTTGGGACACAGCTAACACAGTATTAAGAGGAAAGTTTGTGGCACTAAACACCCAGATTAACAAGTTAAAAAGATCTCAAATTAACATCCTAATGTCACAACTAGAGGAACCAGGAAAACAAGAGCAAAGCAACCCAAAAGCTAGCAGCAGAAAAAAACATGACCAGAATTACAGCTGAATTGAATGAAATTGAAATGTAAAAAGCCATACAAAAGATAAACAAATTTAGACTTTTGTTTTTGAAAGGACAAATAAGATCAATAGACCCCTAGCTATACTAATAAAGAAAGAAAGAAAGAGAAGATTCAAATAAATACAGATGAAAATGACAAAGGAGACATTGCCACTGACCCCACAGAAATACAAGAAACCCTCAGAGACCATTATGAACACTTCCATGCACACAGACGAGAAAGCCTAGGAGAAATGGATGAACTCCTGGAAGCATAGCACCGTCTAAGACTGAACCAGGAAGAAATGGAAACCCTGAACAGACCAATAACAAGTTACAGAATTGAACTGGTAATAAAGAGCCTACCAACTAGAAGCAGCTCAGGATCCAACAGATTCACAAATTCTATAAGATATATGAAGACGAGCTGGTACCATTCTTATAGAATCTACTCCAAAAAATTGAGGAGGAGAGATTCCTCCCTAATTCTATGAGGTCAGAAGCCTTCTGATATTAAAACCCAACAGACACAACAAAAAGGAAAACTTCAAGCTAATATCTCTGATTACCATAGAACCAAAAATCTTCCATACAATACTAGCAAACTGAACCGCATAGCACATTAAAAAGCTAATCCACCACTATTAAGTGGGCTTTAGACCTGGGATGCAAGGTTGCTTCAACATATAGAAATCAATAAATGTGATTCATAACATAAAAAGAACTAAAAACAAAAACCATATTATCTCAATAGGCACAAAAGAACTTTCAATAAAATTCAACATCTCTTCACATTAAAAACTCTCAAAAAACTAGGTATCGAATGAACATACCTAAAAATAATAAGAGCCACCTATGTCAAACTCACAGCTGAAGAGGCAAAAGCTGGAATTATTCTCCTTTAGAAGTACAACAAGACAAGGATACCCACTCTCATAACTCCTATTGAATATAGTACATTTGTGGTGCAGAAACTCATTAATTTAATTGGCTCATGCTTGTCAACTTGGGCTTGGCCTGGGGCTCATGCAGCTTGCCCAAAAATTATTTGCCAAGGCCTGGGTCGCATAGGGTATTTTCTAAGTTTTTATCTAGAATTTTTATAATTTGAGGTATTAAATTTAAATCTTTAATCCATCTTGAGTTAATTTTTATATATGGTGAAAAGTAGAGGTCAAGTTTCATTCTTCTGCATATGGATATCCAGCTATCTCATTACCACTTATTGAATAGGGAGTCCTCTCACCATTTCATATTTTTGTTGACTTGGCCAAAAATCAGATGGCTGCAGATGTACAGCTTTGTTTCTGGTTTATCCATTCCTTTCCATTGGTCTGTTGTTGTAACAGTATCATGCTGTTTTGGTTACGATAACTTTATAGTACAGTTTTAAATTGTGTAGTGTGATGTCTCTGACTTTGTTCTTTTCACTTAGGATTGCCTTGATTATTCAGGCTCTTTTTTTGGTTCCATATGAACATTAGAATCTTTTTATTAATTCTGTGAAGAATGACATTGGTAGTTTGATAGGAATTACAGTGAAACTCAAATTTGCTTTGGGCAGTATAGCCATTTTAATAATATTGATTCTTCCAATCCATGAGCATGGAATGATTGTCCATTTGTTTATTACATCTCTGATTTCTTTCATCAGTGTTTTATAGGTATCCTTGCAGAGATCTTTCACCTATTTGCTTAGCTGAATTACTAAGTATCTCATTTTATTTGTGGCTATTGTAAATGGGATTGTGTTCTTGATTTGACTCTCATTCTGGACATAGTTGATATACAGACATTTTATTAATTTTTCTACATTGATTTTGTATCCTGAAACCTTATAAAACTTCTTCATAAGTTGAAGTAACATTTTGGTGGAGTCTTTAGGGTTTTCTAGCTATAGAACTGTATCACAACAGAGAGAGATAATTTGACTTCTTTACCTATTTTAATGCCTTTTATTCTTTTCTTTTGCCTGACTGCTCTAACAAAATTAAAAGGAAAGTCATATGGTTATCCAAATAGGTGCAGAGAAATCTTGTAATAAAATCCAACACTCCTATATGATAAAAAGTAAAAGTCCTTGACAAACTAGACACCAAATGAACATCCTCAAAATAATAAGAGCCATTGATGTCAGACATGCAGCCAACATCATACTGAACAGGCAATAGCTATAACCATTCCTGCTGTAGAACTGAAGCAAGACAAGGATACCCACTCTCACCACTTCTTTTCAACATAGTACTGGCAGTTATAGCCATTACATGAGGTTTTGGAACTAGAAAAGTAATTATTGCTGAAAAAAACTATAAAAGTGGTTGCCTTTGCTAGCGCGCAGAAAAGACTTGATTGAAAAAAACCATGAGAAAATTTTCTGGACATTATTAATGTTGTGTACCTTGGCAAGGGTTAGATTACATAAGTAGATGCATATGTCAAAAGGCAGCCAATATAAACATTTTATTGTATGTAAATGTTATTTCAAAAGAAAAAACTGTAAATAAAGACTTAACACTAGCTAGTAGTATACATGCTAAACTATCAAGGGAGAACTGTAGTTATGTCTGAAAATTAACTTGAAATTCTTTTTAAAAATTTAAATGGATTGATACAGGGATAGAAAAATAACTAAACTGATAGATATGTGATAAAACAAATGCAGTCAAATATTAACAGTAGAATCTAGGTGATGGATATGGATGGTCATTTCAAAGTTCCTTTATATTTGATGTTTGAATATTTTCATAAAATACATATTGAAAACATTAAACATATCTCTACACTGACAAAGTTATTCTATTCCTAAGAAGTTACCTAAGAAAAATGGAAACATTTATGCACAGAGCATGCTTTACAAGAATATTTAAAGCAGCCAATAACTGGAAAAAGCCCTGGTACTCATATGCAGGTAAATGCATAAACAAATTATGTTAATATTTATACAACGGAGTAACTGAGCAATAGAAATGAACAATCTACTCATATATGCAACATTTGCATAAATCTCAAAAACATTATATTAGATGAACAAAATATAGCACAAATTAGTACGATCACATACATGAAGTAGTACGACAGTCAAAATTAAGTTTCAGTAATACAATTCAGTGTAGCAGTCACCTAAAGGATTGGGGATCTTTGCTTGGTGATGGAAGCATTCTATACTTTGCATGGAAACTTGGGTTACATAGGTATATAGATTTATCAAAACTGATTTCACTGTATACTTAAGATCTGTGCACTTAAGCATATTTAATTATACCAAAATTAAAAAAAAAAAGTAATGTGTGTATGTGTGTCTATAACTGGAATTTCAAAGGTTCAAGAGGCTCTAACATATATATTAAGAGCACATTAGGACCATATTTATCAAACTATAATGTGCACATAAATAATCTAGCGATTTTGTTATGCAGATTCTGATTCATCCATTGGGGATGTGGTCGTTTTGCATTTTTAATAAACTTCCAGGTCCTACCAACACTACTACTGATGTACAGATTGCACTTTGATTATAGCAAGGGTGGGAGATGGAGATGTTAAAGCCAAAGAAAAATAATAATAGGGCAAATTGCTGCCTGCAAATATTAAAAGCACTCTCATGTGAAAGCGGGTTCTAGTTCCTCTCTCTTACTTTAACATGTAGAAGAGAATAAATGATAAACTATTCAAGAAATAAATATTTGATCAATGTAAATATATAACTTTAAACAATTGGATATTCTTAATAATGCAAATTGTTGTTTTGTAATAATTGTGGCTAGAATTGATCCAGCAGGGACTTAATAACTCTTAAGAATATAGCAGAAGCCTGGCACACTGGTCCATGTCTGTAGTTGCAGCCACTCAGGAGGCTGAGGGACAGAGGATCACTTTAGCCCAGGTGTTCAAGAGCAGCCTGGACAACATAGTGAGGCACCTGTCTCTTAAGAAAAAACAAACAGAAACACTAAAAACATAACTCTAAAAAGTTTAAACATATCTCTACATTGTGTGTGTGTGTGTGTGTGTGTGTGTGTGTGTGTGTGTGTGTGTAATTCTGGATCAACAGTCAATTAAATGCTATCTAAATCCCTAACATGTTTATTATTTTATCATCAGGGTGAGGAAGATGCAGCTATTATAAAATAGATGTTATAACAAATCTACAACTTGCATATATTTTCAATCCAAGAATATGAAAATGATTTACACTTTTTAGTCAAGTATATAGACCCTTCAGAAAGTTTCATGGTTTTTTTTTTAATATTTAGTTTAACCAAAAATATTAATATAATTAACGGAAATAATAAGGTTTCCTGGCTTCATTTAAGTATTTTGATTATCACAATAAAATGATCTTTAATCAAAATCTAATTGCATCATTAGAATTTAGTCTCTCTCATTGGTCACTGTGTCTCCTCTTTGAATTTATACATAATGTTAAATTGTATTACTCTAATGAGACATTCACATACTGTGCTCATGATGCTATCATGAGAACTTACTTTTCCCTTTTCTGGCAAAAGACATGTTGTGCTACAACCAAAATAGCCTAATCTTGTTTCCCTTGTCACATTGAAACTAGGGCAATGTCATTCAGAAGAGTTAAGTATTCAGAAGATGTCCAAAATCACACAATTGTAACATTAAGTTACATCATTAAACTACCCAAGGGACCTGCCTGGCATCAATTGGTTTTATTCACAGTTTTCCAAATTTAAACTTTATGTAAGTGTCCACAATATTCATTCATTCTAAATCTTACCAATCACAAGTGGAAGCAATATTATACTTTTCAGATATCACTTTTAAATTTTTCAAATACATAATCACAAAACATTTTGAAGTATATAAACTTAAGATGCCATAAGTTGGGGAATAGAGAAATCTGTAATATCTGTTTAACACATTTAACTTAAATATATACATTCTTAAAATGGATGTCATAGATTATTAGGTTACCTAGGAAGCTAAATAATGTTCTAATTTAAAATGAAGTTTTAAAAGTAAATTGTTCTTTTCAATTCATTAATATTGAAAAAGCACTATAATAATCGATCAAAATTCCAAGGAAAGAGTATAAGATGACTCTATTTGTTAAAGTCCTTGAGTATTTTTTTGTTATAATAATATTTTGTCTTTAATTTTCTACTGTTTTTACTTACACTTTGTTGCCTACTTTTCTAAAGAAATTAAAGAATGTCCTATTATAGACCACAAATGAAACATATCACTTAGATTAAATGCATGAGAAAACGAGAGACTTTTAATATTATACTAAGCAATATTTTTATTTAACCTGATTTTAATCCTGTTTCTATCTTGACACAGAAACATAAAATTTGCATTTAGGTATCAATTTATGAAAATGCAAACAAAAAGAATGCAAGCAATAGATGGCAAAGAACACTTTTTTTTTTTTTTTTTTGCCTTAACAAAGTAAAAATAAAATTATTATTTCTTTGGATTTCTTTTCATGGTCAAAATCTGAAGAGTTATACTCAAATTTGTTAAATGTCTTCTCATGCTTCTTTCTATTTTAATTATAAAAATCAACCCCCCAAATGACAATAATTATTATAATATCCTTAGCTACTGTGGTCTACGTTTTATATCATGTTTCAGACAAATACTATTGGAGAAAATTAGGCTAATCTATCAATGCTTTCCTATGTTAAAGAAAAATGTTCAAAGGTTGGTAAATTCAGTTGTGTTAACTTAGAAGGAACATTTTGAAATTACTAGGTTATTGATTTGAAATATAATACTAGACAATAAGAAAGATGCAATAAAATTTATCCATTATATAGTATTTTGAATATATGTATTAATATGTGTAATATTTTTTAAAAGGAAAATGAAAATATTTTCCTAATTGTGTGAATAATTTGGGTTATTTAGTAATGGTAACTCTGTTGAAAATAGTTTCATTTAAGAAGAAAGTGGGCATAACTGAAAATTATTTGATATGACTTATCAGGTGTATGGTTTTATTAATAGATTGAGAGCAAACTAAAAAATAGTTTAAATTGCCCAGAAGAAAATCATTTTAATTTGGAGGGTATTACAAATATTTCTTCGTGAAAAATTATATACAGCCTCAAATCAAAATCATCAACATGTCAAAATGCCTTTCTTTTAAAATAGTTTTTACCTTATTGTGTTGTTGGTTCACCAATAGTTTTCCAAAGATTTTTGAAAAAAGGCATTTAAAGCATGTGTAATCATCTATAAGGACACATAGATGTCCTTAAGAAATTCTTAAAAAACGAAGAGTTCAAAAGTGAAGAAAATACCTGATTATATGTCACATTGCAATGTATGTTCTTATTTAGGCATCATCGTTACTGGGAAAGTTTGCCAAAACTGACAAAAATCTAACTTAAACAAGTTGAAGAAATATAAAAGGGATTGGTTGGAAGGATGCTGGGACATGTCAAAAAACTGAGGCACACACCAGACAATTAAACCCGTAAAAGTCTGAAACCAGGGCAATCTTTGGAACTTCAGGGAAAAGAGCTGAATAGTTAGCCATGATTACCTTCTTTTTCTACATATTGTGACTCTTTCTTTGTCAGCATTTAAAAATTCCCCCAAATGTTTTCTCCATAATGCTATAATCACAACTAGAGTTTATGTAAGTTTAGCAAACTCAGTTCAAAGTATTAGATGAGATTTCTGCTTGGCATGGATTGAATTACATGCTGAAAACTGTGTCTGTCAAGGAAGTAAGATCAAAGATTAGGTAAAATATTCAACTTTCGTTATACTCTTACGCCCTGAGAAAAATATGGAAAAAATGTTTTGTTCCCATTCAGATCACACGTGCTTGTAAGTTACAGGAAAGTAGGGAGACAGGCAAAAGGAAATATGAATATTATTTTTTGGAAACAAGAAGGGATTTTGGAAGTCAAAGTTGCAATTTCATCAACCAATAATGAGAAAAACAAAATGAGTCCTAAGCCAAATTTCTACACTCAAGATAAAAACTTTAAATATATTTGAAGATATTGACAAGAATAACAAGAGAAACAAAAACAAGAAAGGACAGATAAATAGCTCATTTTAACAGAGATTACAGTTATGACAGGAGTTTAAAGAAGCAGAGAACAAGTTTAAGTTTGTCCTCAGCTAATGCATTATACATCATTCAGACAGTGGTATTTGAAATGACTCTTAAAAATTAGTGGCAACTGTCTACTTTAAGAAGGCGACCTCTGGTGGAGTGGACCTCATAGCAAGCCAGCATCTTGAATATAATATTTATTTATTGGGCTATTTAATTATAATTTATGCACTCCTTTATCCTTTTCTTCACCGAGACTCAGGGAAGCTATGTAACATTTACTTTCTTATTCTTTTTAAGTTAAGGAATTTGTGCTTTTACATGTGAGAACTAATCGATAAGAGGTAGAAATATTTGCACACAAACAAGAAAGAGGATAGCAAGATAATGAGTTTTTGATGAAAAGTAATAATTCAAATATCACGTATAAATTAAAACAGGTATGATACATGTATTCATTCAGTCTTAATTGATGCTAGTCATACCCTTTTATAGCATTTTAAATATTTTTAACTTTTAACATAGTTTTAAGAAAAAAACATTTTATGCATGTAGCAGAAAAAATACATTTTAGAAAAGTCAAAAACAAAAATTAAATGTTAGGGAGTATGTAGGAACTTCGTACTTTCTGCAAAAATTGCCATGAACCTAAAACTCCTCTAAAAATTAAAGTCTATATAAAAAAAAAAGCTCTCACTTCCTGTGTCACTAAACCTCTTACTAATCCAGACATGATAATCTTATTCCTAACATTCCAAAAGCATTTATGTAGTTAAATGTGCATAATTTCTATAGACATACATGTTATAGTTTTAAATGAGATTGTATTATACAACATGTTCTACAGTTTGTAGTTTTACTTAAATCCAGTGATTTATTTGAAATTGGTCCATCATCTTGTTTTCTTCTTTCTTTCTCTTTTCTTTTTTTCTTTCCTCTCTCTCTCCTCTCTCTCGCTCTCCTCTTTCTCGCCTGTCATTCCATTGGTCCTTCCTTCCTTCCCTTCCTTTTTTTTTTTTTTTTTTTTTTTTTTGAGAAAGGGTCTTGCTCTTTTATCCAGCCTTAAGTGCAGTGGCATGATCAGAGCTCACCTTAGCCTCCCAGGCTCAAGCAATCCTCTTACCTCAGCCTCCCAAGTAGCAAAGACTAGAGGCATGCCCAGCTAATTTACCACACCCGGCTAATTTTTTTTAACTTAGTGTGATTGGGTCTCTGTATGTTGCCTAGGCTGGTCCCAAGCTCCTGGGCTCAAGCTATCCTCATGCTTCAGCTTTCCAAAGTACTGAGACTACAGTTGTGGGTTACTGCACCCAGCCAGCTTCTTTGTTTTGAATAAGTGTATAGCATTCCATTTATCAAAAGTACCATAAGTTATTTCATAAATATCCTATAGATTAACTTCTTCTATGTTTTCCTGCCTATTTATGCAATAAACACCTACATTTAGAGTTGTGGAATATATTTCTTTTAAATTTACTCTGATGATCATGCTGTAAACCAAAGTGGCTGCAATAAGTCATGCATTTTTCACATTTCACAGAGGTGGTAAATCATCCTCTACTTTTGAATTAGAAAGACTCTTTAATATAGTAAACTCTCCCAAATTTACCTCTTTGGAGTAAGTTTGATGGAAATTACAGAATAACTAAAAGAACAACCTTGTAAACAATATGTTAAGGGATCTCTACTGCTTGCATTGAATTACAGTTCTATGATTTTTTTTTTTTGACGGAATTTCCCTCTCATTGCCCAGGCTCGAGTGCAGTGGCATGATCTTGGCTCACTGCAAACTCTACATCTCAGGCTCAAGTGATTCTCCTTCCTCAGCCTCCTAGGTAGCTGGGATTACAGGCACTCGCCACCATGCCCGGCTAATTTTTGTATTTGTATTAGAGATGGGTTTCACCATGTTGGCCAGGTTGGTCTCGAACTCCTGACCTCAGGTGATCCACCTGCTTCAGCCTCCCTAAGTGCTGGGATTACAGGCAAGCCTGAACCACTGCGCCTGGCTATGATTTGTTTTTGTGTAGACAATAGGAAACACTAGAGACATAAAATGGGAACCTTCCAAAGGTAAACAAATGGGCCATATTGAAAAAAAATAGATGGTTTGAGTCTGGCTTCCAGTCATAGTTTCATTGCTAGTTTACCTCGTGATTAAGTGACTCACTTGAAATTTCTGGGCCTTGGTTTTTTCATGTGTGTAAAAAAGATCACTCTGGGCCAGGCGCAGTGGCTCACACCTGTAATCCCAGCACTTTGGGAGGCCGAGGCGGGCAAATCATGAGGTCAGGAGATCGAGACCATCCTGTCTAACATGGTGAAACCCCGTCGCTACTAAAAATATGAAAATCAGCCAGGCGTGGTGGCGGGTGCCTGTAGTCCCAGCTACTCAGGAGGCTGAGGCAGGAGAATGGTGTGAACTCAGGAAGCAGTGCTTGCAGTGGTCAGAGTTCGTGCCACTGCACTCCAGCCTGGGCGACAGAGTGAGACTCTGTCTCCAAAAAAAAAAAAAAAAAAAAAAAAATTCAGTCTGTATACTGGGGAATATCCCTTCCAAACTGATACTATGTTGAAATTTAATGGAACTAATAACCCAACTGCTTTGTTCATAAAATTACATTGTCTAGTGGGGAAACATAACTTTTGTCATAACATAATGAAATACTACAATTTGTCTCATTAAGATTTCCAAGATGGAAATAAAAGCTTAGAGGGTCAAAAGATTTTATTAGTTGAAGTATATTTTCTCTAGCATAGCAAAAACTCTACCAGAGAAAAGCTTCCAGTAAGGGCAACTGATTGTGGTATGACATGAAGTCCTATGAATATTAGGATTAAAGACTAGGAGACAAAGACATAAGATTTTTGAATTAAAAAAACAGATATTTAAAGTTAGTAATATCAGCTTTTATTTCTAGTATTTGATGATGTCCTTCAGTACTTGGGTTTAGACGACATTAAAGACATTAATAATTCTAAATATGAATAAGTGGTAATCTCTGAGTCAAGTAAACAATGTCTGAGGCATCAATCTACTGTTCATGCCACATGTTTGTTATTCAATCTTGTTGAATTTTTAAAACCTCTTGAAATTTAAATTGGCAAACTCCGACATAGTTTTAATAAAGCACTAGCAAAGGAGTTTCCTTAGAGAGTAAGAAATGTTTACATAGGAGTTACATTGTAATTAATATTAAAACATTCAGAGATACTGTGATGATTTGAATACACATTCTTTACAACTGTAGCCACCATATCAATTTCCTTAAAAATACAACCCAGAAAAGGATTTTTGAAACATCTACATAAAAGGGACAATGAAAATCTTTATTCCAGTAGAAATAGAGATGCAGATTCTATATTAAAGCCATCATAATCATTGAGGTTTTAATTTACCTGACTTTAGGATTCTTATTTGAGGATAGTAGTTCAACTTATGTACTTTTTATCTTTCTGATTGAATCTATCACAAATATATAAAAGATATCATAAATCTGTGTTTAGATTAAAAAAACCTACTACATAAACCATTATTTGTTTGCTTTATATTGAATAGTACAGTACATTTTTGCTATATAGTCTCATTGTCACTTTTGTTTTTTGTTTTGTTCTGTTTTGTTTGCTATTACCACAATTGTATCACTGAAACAATACACTGCATTTTCTCAATTTTGAAATATCTATTCAGGAAATGACAACTCAAACTGGGCAAATCTGACCATAAAAATAAATGTAAGCACAATAAATACTTTTTAGAAAGCAGAAAATGTCTCATACACTAATCAAATAAATTTGCTTAATTGTGTTAATGTTGTTAACTAATTATTAGACTTTTACCATTTTGAGTGGATTAATAACTTGCATCTTTGTAATTGAATTCACTGAAGTCACAAATCTTTAACTTCAGGGCCTGAAATCACACTGAAATTATATTAAAACATAACATTAACTTGATTTGTCATGGAATACTGGTCAGTGATGAGCAGAAATCAAACTGAACTGTTATGCTGTTATTCATACTTTTTTCACATATTTACTTCATTAGCAGTTGTGTGTTTATATGTGTATGTGTATAATATACATATTTCAAGGAAATTATCCTTAGTGGCTGAAATTATCAAAACTTTGGAGTCATTGACTATTATTCACACCAAATATATGAAGCATTTATTATATACAAAATACTACAATGAAAGTTTGTTATTATATACAAAATACTACAATGAAAGTTTGTAAACAATATTAAGGGCAGTTATAGGATGAGTTCTCACAGAGCTTAAAATTTAGTAATTCTAGCACTTTGGGAGACCAAGGCAGGCAGATCACCTGAGGTCAGGAGTTCAAGACCAGCTTGGCCAAGATGGTGAAACCCCATCTCTACTAAAAATACAAAAATTAGCCAGGTGTGGTGGCTGGCGCCTGTAATCCCAGCTACTTGGAAGGTTGAGGCAGAGAACTGCTTGAACCCGGGAGGCGGAGGTTGCAGTGAGCTCAGATGGTGCCACTGCACTCCAGCCTTGACAACAGAGGGAGACTCCACCTCAAAAAGAAAAAAAAAAAAAAAAAGTGTGAGCAATAGACATTAAATATGCAACTAAAATACACTGTGATAAGAGCTCTGAGAGAAGGAAAACGCAGAGTACTACCAGAAAATTTAAGAAAAATACCTAGATATAGGTAGTCTGCTAAGGCTTTTTGAAGGAGAAGGAATAGTGTCAGGAGACGGTTGAAGTACACAGCAGCACACTCCTTGTACTGACAAATTTTAACAAAAATAATTCTTGTTTAATCTTTTGTACTGTGTTTTACAAACACAGCTCCAAACTCCTAACTCCACCCTGAATTATAATGCTGACCCCAACATTATACAGACCTTTTGGAACTGCCACTCGCCATCGTGTCACTTAATGTTGAAATTCAATGATGAGCAGGATTGCTTCAGGAAACGTCCTGGGACGGGTATTGGGGAAAGGGATTGAACATGGCTTGGATCCACAAATCAAAAGCGAGACTAACCCCTTCAGAAAACGAAAATAACTGAGCATAGAGGTAGAAAATGGAGAGGATATCATGTAACAATCAAATTAAGGACAGTCCAGTTGGTTTTTAACATTTTGATACAAGAAAGAAAACGATGATTTTTGCATAACACCTGAGGGAGACTAATGGATAAACTTAGAGAATTTTACATATAACTTTGAGAAAAAGTCTAAAACTATGTTTAATTTTAAAATCACTAAATTAAAAATAAAATCCACACAGCTTAAGATTTTCATGCTTTCTCTCCCTCTTGGATTATTATCTCCGCAGGAAGCAAGCTGACATATTGTAAGTAACCTTAGGATGAGAGCCTTGTGGTGATGAACCGGAGGCTGTAGCTAATAGCCAGAAAGGAAGTGAAGCCTGTCCCAACAAGCACATGAGGGAGCTTGAATAGGGACCCCTCAGCTTCAGTCAAATCTTGAGATGACTGAATTATTGAGGAACTCCAAGCCACAACAACTCAGCTAAACCAATCCTAGATTCTTACCCCATAGAAACTGTGAGATGGTAAATGTTTCAGCTGCTATATATTGGGATAATATATTGCATACTAATTGATTACTCATATACAACCCAAATGCCAACAGGAGAATGGATATATAAAGTCTATACATCTTCAAACAATGAAATGTTCCTCGGCAATGAAAAATGAATGAGCTACTGCTCTACAAAACAATATGGGTATGTCTCACAGATAGAGCGATGAACAAAAAGGCCAGACTAAAAATTGTACATATTATAGGAGTCTTTTCACTTCATCTTTGAAAGTCTCTAGCAAAACTAATTTGTTTAGACAGAAGACAAAAATAGTGGTTACCTCGAGGTGTACTGACTTGGAAGAGGTAGGGAGTATGCTTTCAAGAGTCTGGAGTTGTGTTGCATCTTAATGTGTCCAGAATTGGTTCCTTCCAGAGAGTTCTTGGTCTGGCTGACTTCCAAGAATGAAGCCGCGGACCCAGACAGTGAGTGTTACAGTTCTTAAAGATGGTGTGTTCAGAGTTTGTTCCTTCAGATGTTCAGATGTGTCCAGAGTTTCTTCCTTCTAGTAGGTTCCTGGTCTCACTGACTTCAGGAGTGAAGTCACAGACCTTAGCATTGAGTGTTACAGCTCTTAAAGGTGGCGCATCCGGAATTGTTTGTTCCTCCAGGTGGGTTCGTGGTCTGGCTGACTTCAAGAGTGAAACCATAGACCCTCACAGTGAGTGTTACAGTTCAAGACCTAAAGAGTGAGCAGCTGGAAAATTTATTGTGAAGAGCAAAGCAACCAACTTTCCACACGGTGGAAGCACCCAGCGCTGGTTACCTTTACTGGTTCAGGTGGTCGGCTTTTATTCCCTTATTTGGCCCTGCCCACGTCCTGCTGATTGGTCCATTTTACAGAATACTGATTGGTCCATTTTACAGAGTGCTGATTGGTCTGTTTTTACAGCGTGTTGACTGGTGTGTTTACAAACCTTTAGCTAGACATAGGGCACTAATTGGTGTGTTTACAATCCTTTAGCTAGACAGAAAAGTCCTCCAAGTCCCCACCCTACCCAGAAGCCTAGCTGGCTTCACCTCTCATTAAGGTTGAAGTATTCACGTCAGGTACATATTAAGTAGAAATTAAGTAAGCTTTATACATGTGATTTATATACCTTATTATGTGTATGTTTTATTTCAATAGGATGTTTTTAAAAAGAACATAGGATTAAAGGCATATTTTTAAAACGTTATGTTAATATTATAAGTACATATTGTATTATATTTCATTGCTCATGGAGAACATATGAAGTGATGATGGAGTAGAGCATAGACCACAGATCCCCGAGAAAAACCAATGTCAAAGGGACAGGAAATGAAAAATAAATTTCACTGAAGGCCAGAAGCATCAAAGGAGAATCAAGGGAGGGCCATTTCATAGAAATCCGAGTTTGTGGGTTTGTTTACATTAGAATGAAGGGGTCAACTGCATCACGTATGGGAGGATGGTCAGTAATATTCACTTAGGTCACTGACAAAGAGAACATTTCTGACCTTGAAGAAAGTCGTTTCCTGAATAGAAGGTAATCTATGGTCATCTCTATAAACATCTTATGCAGAAGTGATTTTCAATTCATGATATAAAATAGAAACAAATTTAAGTAAGTTTCTGGTTGCCATAAAATCTTTTCTCTAATTATGTATTTCAGGCCATCTGAACACACAAGAACCTGTCATACTTAGATCAGTAAAATAAAGTTGAATTCAGGCAAACAACCTGTTATTGTCAAAATGATGCCAAATACCTCTTTAGAGTGAATGCAATACTTTTCAACTAGTTATACTGTCGTCATAAGGCTATAGTTACAAAGTTTCTACCTCAGGAGCTTAGAGGCTTTTCAAACTTTAAATAATTCTGCAGATAAGACAATAAATACATATTGTCAACGCTTTCACACCCCATGAGAACGAATCTTCTGCATTTCCAGGTGGAGTATGGGAAAATTTTATTTGCTATTACTCACAAATTTCCTATCTCTATTATAAAGTGATAAGTTGCTCTCACTGGAAAGAAAGTGATTAACCTATTTTGGAAAAACATCCCTTTTTTCATTATTTTAGAATATTGCTTCTATAGCTGTGAAATTGATCTTTCCTCAGGAAACATTGATCCTATTACATATTCTCACAATTCAGGAATATCTACCCTCAAACACAAAATCAAACTATCTCACCCAATAGGCAACAAATAGGAAACATACAGTGGTGTGACCTCAGGATGCTAGACAGAGGAAATATGATATTAGGATTTACAACCAGATGGTAGAAGGTCTGTAAGTTAAAGTATTTCTCCTAAGAAAAGCTATAACTTAAAAGCCAACAACAGAACTATTTGCTATTTAGTTTAGTGTAGCTGTGAATAAGTTAACTTGTAATCCGCTTTGAGAAACTAGCTAATGCCCCAAATCTCCTTCACATACAATTCACAATTAAATTCAAGATGAAAATATCGATTCTGTTACTAAAATCTAATAAACCAATTGAATCTGGTTACAGTGTCAAATAGACTATACCCTCCCATGTACGCACATACACAAACATGCACACAAAATGATTAGCTTACTTATATTGTTGGTAGTTGTATATCATACTTAGTTAAATTTCCCATTTTCTTTATTTATGCGTTTAGTTATCAGGTTTATTTATAACTCTCTAGCATTTACAGGCAAAAACACACCCAAAATAATTAAAACTTTCAAAACGTTGAAGTTGTTATCATGCACATTATGGTAGATTATTTTTGCTTCTTAGCGATGCTTTTATACATTTGTTCATACAGTTCAGTTTCAGTGATTTTCAGTATTGAAATTTATGAATATATTTGATGGTTTAGGATTACATTTAGTATCATAAACCTAAGCAGTTGGTCGTATGTTGAAAAATAAATGTTAGGCACATAAGGCGAATACTGACAACTTTTCTGAGCATATGGAATTTTTTTTTGGTATGGTGGGAGAGTTAGTTATTAATCAACTAATGCTAAGGGCCACTTTAGAACTGCATATATAAAGAACATTTTGAAGACTCATTAGAGTTTTCATCTGGTTTGGGATATCAGGGATAGCTTCCATGAGGAAGTCATGTTTGTACTAAGGCATTACAAATTGAATGGCATTATGTAGGTGATGAGGAGAGGAATGTGGATAGTTTCTAAGGATATTTATGTGTCAAATTCCACAAAATTGAGGGATAAATGAACTTGAGGATAGAGAGTTGAGGATAGAGAGTGTGAGAGAGGGACTTGATCTGGATGTCTTGGGTTTTATTGCTTATGCTATTGGAAGGATGATGAAGCCATTTGTTGGAAAAGGATATCCTGGAAGGAATATCCTATTGACATTGGAGAGTTGGAAGTTGATATAATTTGTATTTGTGTCCCCATTCCAATCTTACGTCGAACTGTAGTCCCCAGTGTTGAAGAAGAGGCCCGGTGGGAGGTGTGTGGAACATGGGGATGGATTCCTCCCTTGCTGTTCTCGTGATAGCGAGTAAGTTCTCATGGGATCTGGTTGTTTAAAAGTGTGTCGCATCTCTCCCTGCTCTTTCTTCCTCCTTCACTGGCTGTGTAAGAAGTGCCTGCCTGCCTTTGCCTTCTGCCATGATTGTAAGTTTCTGAGACCTTCCCAGTCATCTTTCCTGTACAGCCTGTGGAACTGTGAGTCCATTAAACCTGTTTTCTTTATAAATTACCCAGTCTCAGGTAGTTCTTCATAGCAGTGCAATAACAGACTAATGCAGAAGTCCATGAATTTAGTATTGATTTGTTGGCATTGAAGTGTGTTTCAACAATGATAAAATGTCAAGGAGTGGTTGGATATACGAACCTAAAGTTCAGAGGAGGTATCTGAGCTAGATATATAAACTCTAAAGTCACATGCATATAAGTAGAAACTGAAGGCTTGGATATAGATATTGTCAACCTACAAAAAATCTACACAGTGTGATGAATAAAGAACTTACACCTGTTTGAGAAAGTGAAATATTTAGTAGCTAACTAGAAGAGGATGAGCATGCAAATGAGAGACATACGAAGTAGCCAGAAAGGAAAGTGATCATTTAAAAAATGCTGGTGTCAGTAAAGGAAAGAGAGTTTATCAATGAACTAACTGACAGGAGTATTGTCCAATGCTTGGTGCATGGCCAAATAGTAAAATACCATTGGATATAGCAAGATGGAGGGTATAAGTGACCTAGTCAAAAAGTTGCTTTTATGGAATGATTGGACCAGATTGGAATTAGAGTAGTGTGCACTGCAAAGATTGCTAACATGAGGGGCTGCCCTCTGGATCCACTAAAGCGTTTATATTGAGACCATGTTTAGGTGCTCCCAGCAACTAACTGATACTAAAGGTAATAAAGTCAGGGCAGTAAGATGACAGATGGGACTTCATTGGGCAAGTTTTGTTCAAGTACTGCCCATTGGCCTGGTCTACCCTTCTTGTCTAATCCTCCTTTCTTACTTTTCTTTTCCTACATGTGAGAGACCTGCATCACTGGGATGGTGTGAGAAAACAGATGGTAATATGAGGTTAGTTAACTCACATTTGGTAGTTGAATTGAGCATAATCCTGAGTTCTAAGGGGGGCAAAATGGAACCTGGCTCCAGATGGTGCCCATTGGTAAAGATTTCATGGGTGGTGATACAAGAAAACATCCCTGTGGAAGGGAAGGCCCTTGTTGGTGTGATGATTCAGAACTGTTGTCTAGTTACTGCTAAGTTGTATTTATTACCTGCCAGCCTCAAGAAAATATCTTGGTGCTAATCTGAGTTGATGTGTTTGTGTATGTAGGGAATGAGTTATAATCACAATGCACTCTGTGAGGCAGAGATGGTATCAGTACAACTGGAAGACGGTGTTTACTAACTTTTTCTTTTCCTTCTTTTCTACACTTCTGAAAATGTGTAAGTTGTGTTTTTAGAGGTAAAAATTTGTCTTCAGAAAAGAGATAAACCTAGACCACTAGTTGATTCTAAATTAAATTGTCAATCTAATTTAGAGTGTTGAATTTAGTCAAAAATATCTTCGCTATTTGATAAATATAGGACTTATTTTGAGGGAAGATTGTGTTTGAGAGCTCTAGTGTGAGGAAGATGTTATGAAGAGTCTAGGGGTGGTGTTTTGTGCCTGCAGGGCTTGAAATTAAAAGTATGTCATCTTTAGTCAAGTTGGTACTTCTTTATCTAAGAAAAGAGAAATAGATGAAACTATCACTGTTTCCAAGATAGAAGAAACAGATCTGAGATAAATATTTTCTACAAGATGAAATTTGGTTTTAAAATAGCAACTCTGGAATCATATGAGTTTAGCCTTTACAAAAACAAGTGGAACGGAACTTTCAGAGAACTAAGGAGTATTTATACGGGTTGAGAGAAGTAGAGTTCACAAAATGTATTTTTTTTTTAACAAAGTTGATGATACAGATAAAATATTTCTTTTCAAATTTGTAAGAATTTATATTTATATAAACAAAAACTATTTGGTATATATGGTATGATAATATATGTTGTATTAGAGTCCATAACCAGAGAAATTTGTCTAGACTACTGGGAGAGAGTGGCGAGCAGGAAATGCTTTCTTGAAGACATATTGTTTCCTGAAAAACAGGCGTGAGTTAGTTAGAAAACAAGGACGATCACTATGAAAGTTATGAAGGTGAAAGAGTAGTCAGTGTTTGCAAAGAAAATAGCTTGTGCAAAATCTCTAATGCAGTACAAATTTTAATAAATTTGGAGAATAGTCATAAAAAGCATTATTGCTAGACTATTGAGAGAGGTTAGTAGTAGATAATTGTGAAGAAATATGTCACACCATACAGGCTGACATGGGCCATGGCCAAGCTTACATAGGCTTTTAGAGAAAGGCTCATTAATACTGCAAGAAATTGAACTTGATTACATAGCTGGGGGGAGTTAGCAATTCCTATATTGTAATACGTGGTCCTTTTGTGTACTGATACATATACACCCATCCCACTTCCTGACTCAATCTAATACATGGTAAAGCATGAGCGATGCCTTTATTCTTTTCTACTTAGTAAATTCCATAAACCATTAGCCTGCTAGGGTCTTGGAGCTTCAGGTGTGCCTCTATAAAATATCAGAGGTACCCTGAGAAGTCAGATACACACATTCTAGTATTATTCCTGACCTTGTGTGTATAATTTTGCTTCTTTGCTGGTTGTGTCAGTTAAAGTCAAGCAGGAAACAGATTCACACATTATTTCAGCAGGTTGAATGCAATGTAGAGAATTGATTGAACACATATTGCACAGAGCTATCCACGTAGCTGCTGATGAAATCAAAGGTGATACTTGACGTGGGGCCCATAGGCATTTGTTACACAAAGCTCATGAGGCCAGGACATTGATGGGTGGTACAGCCTTATTTTGTGTTTACATGCACAGGATCATAGTTATTTTAAGCAAACAGAATGATCATGCTTAAATGGTGTCTCACTTGTTAGATATAATTACTGCTAAGTGGTACCAGACTAGAAGATGTTAAAACGTATTTTCTTGGCGTTGAAGCCTTGTGAATTGGGATTTTTAGCAAGTTTGGTAGATGTTAGCAAGTTTGGAAGATTTTTGCTTTGACTGCTTTTCTTGGCCCTTACTGACACCAATGGGATCAAGTATACCTAAGGGGTTCATTTTAGACCGAAGAGGCATAGTTACAAACACATTTTTCTGAGATGAAGCAAACAGATATATGTTTTCTGGGGGGTATAATAAGCTTAGTTTTCAACACATTTCAAAAACTAACAATTGTTCTAAAGAATTTCTATATGGAGATGCCTAGAAGGCAAGTTGTGTTTACTAATAAGAATGGAACTCAAGTGAAAGTCTCTTCTGAATATACAGATAAAGCTATTAGAGCAAATGAGGAACCATAGAACAAAATGAAGAATTTTTCCACATACAAAACAGCCTCTGTAGAACATCAAAATGTAAAAGCCAAGACAGAGAAATAGCTCATTTAGGAATGTAGGAGAAACTAGAAAGATTTAAAAAATTCCCAGAGAGAGTTAAGCCATGAAAATAAAGAAAACTTTTTAAATAATGCAAAATATAAAGAAAATTGTCCTAAACATCAAATACTGCACTGGTAAGCTATGTTCTATGGAGGATCAACTAGATTCAACAATTAAACTACTGATAATATTGAGCAGTATAGGATAAATACAGATTGTACTGGTTTGAGCCTGAATGTTAAATGAAGAAGAAAAGTCAATGAGAACATTCTTTCTTACAACTACTGTTTAACTGTTACAATATGATATGATTTGGGTCTGTGTCCCAGCCCAAATCTCATGTCAAATTGTAATCCCGATGTCGGAGGATGGGGCCTGGTGGGAAGTGATAGGGATCATGAGGGCAGACTTCCCCTTTGCTGTTCTCGTGATAGTGATGAGTTCTCATGAGATCTGGTTGTTGAAAAGAGTGTAGCACCTCCCGCGCCTCTCTCTTTCTCCTTCTCCAACCATGTAAGACGTGACTCCTTCCTCTTTGCTTTCTGACATGATTGTAAGTTTCCTGAGGCCTCCCCAGTCATGCTTCCTATACAGCCTGTGGAACTATCAATTAAACTTCTTTTCTTTCTTTTTTTTTAAATTTATTTTAAGTTCCAGGGTACATGTGCAGGATGTGCAGGTTTGTTACATGGGTAAATATGTGCCATGGTGATTTGCTGCACAGATCAACTCATCACCCAGGTATTAAGCCCAGCATCATTTTTCTATTCCTCATAATGCTCGCCCTCTCCCCCACCCTGATAGGCCCTATTGTCCTCATCCATGTGTCCATAGGTTCTCATTGTTCAGCTCCCACTTATAAGTAAGAACAGGCAGTGTTTGGTTTTCTGTTCCTGCACTAGTTTTCTGAGGATAATGGCTTCCACCTCCATCCATGTCCTTGCAAAGGACATGATATCATTCCTTTTTATGGCTGTATAGTATTCCATAGTGTCTAGGTACCACATTTTCTTTATTCAATCTATTACCGATGGGCACTTGGGTTGATTCCATGTCTGTGCTATTGTGAATAGTGCTGCAATGAACGTACACATGCATGTATGTTTATAACAGAATGATGTATATTCCTTTGCATATATATCCAGTAATGGGATTGCTAGGTCAAATGGTATTTCTGCCTCTAAGTCTTTGAGGAATTTCCACACTGTGCTCCACAATAGTTGAACTAATTAAATTACCCAGTCTCAGGTAGTTCTTTATATCAATGTAACAATGGGCTAATACACAATTGTTTGAATATTAATGGAGGACAGAAAGAGTTTGTTTGGCAGTGGGAGGAAAGCATGAGCAAGAATGAAGAGCTTTAGCAATTTGAACAACTTTACTAAGAATCTCAAAGCTTAACTTAGAGTATTTTGAAAAATTCACCTTTTTTTTTTTTTTTTTTTCCTGCCGGAAACCATTCTTGGAATAAAAGTAAACTAGATTGTTATGATTTAGTGGAATTCTTGATGAAGCTTTGAAGATTTCCTTACTAATTTTGTGATCTTTGTTAGTTAATTGATTTGTTTTAGAAGATGAAGAATGAGAACTGCAAAATATAAACATTTAAAAGAAAAGTTTCCCAAAATAGTCCCTTTCATATTTTACTGAAAAATATGAAGTCAAATTTAGGTATTACATCCACTGTGTTGTAAAGTTTCTTTGAGTTTCTTCAAAAGTCTGAAGATTGAAGAGTTCTGTTCCCCAAACTCCCATCCCACACTCTGTCTTAGAAAGTGCAGATCATAATAGATTAATTTGTAATCAGTTTCTGTGGGAACGTCTGACCCTCATATCGCCTGGGGTGAAATTATGCTTCTCCTTCTTTTGCTAAGATCTTTTAAAGTAATGATCTCCTACTACAATCTCTTCTATCTCATTGGAAGCATTGAGTAGGGGGCTCAACTGTTTTGCTCTTGAAGTATATAAAAAACAAGGCCTGCTAATATTCTCCTGCATTTCTTCCATCATTATTTTGTAAAATATAATTTCTCCCTTTGTCCAATCCCACCAATAGCACACTTACAGTTTTTCAATAGGAAAATGCTCCCCAATGCAGCAAGAGTTAACATCCAGCAAGTGACTGACCTCTGCCAATCAGAAATTAGCACTGGTTTTCTGGTGCAGTACCCTCACAAATAGGTAATGAGGTGCAACAAACAAAGGTAGTGAATGGGCTCCAAAAAGGACACAGCAAAATGTGAGGACAAAGGAAAAATTTTTTGCCCACAAGAAATCCTGACGGGGTTATGTAAGGATATAGGGATTAATGGGATGACAAATGTGACAACCTCCATGGTAAGTAACAAGATATATTACATTAAAATACCCAAATTATGTAAATTGCTTTGACTTTATATCTTTTAGAAACCATAGATCAAAGCTTAATTGACTATAAATGAAAAACATTAAACGATGTCATATTGCCAAAGTAACATTTTCAAAGTCTAAGACTGTAACAATTGCTTTTGTTTTTCAATTTCAGATAATTTTAAAAAGAGTCAATGTAATATATGTGCTGTATTCAATCCAAATCAGAATTCTTCAAGTCTATATGATAAATGTGTTGCTCTACATGAAAGCATTATGATGAAAATAAATTAAGCCATTATACATAAGAATTTTAGGTGATGGTTAAAAATTGCTATACCACATCAGTCATATTTGGAAATATGGAAGTCCTTTAACCTAATTCTCAAGTCTCTCAATGGACTATACATTTTTTGATCTACAGACTCTAAAGAAACAATAAGAAGAAAATATTTTTTTTGAATATGTGCAACTTCCCCCCTAATTTTCACTTGTGGTAGAGCAAAATTGACTATTTAATACACAATTAAACAAAGAAATAATTTTTAAAAGTTCATGCATTGGCATTCAATGCAAAATTATTTATTAACTTATTTATCTCAAATTGTTTTGAAAATAGCTTTTCATATTCTATTTGTCTTTAATAATTCTCAGCAAAATAATTTTCTAATAAATGTATAATTATTTTAAATAATACAAATTGGCAAATGTTCATATTACTTATCTCATTGATAGTACTTGGATTCAACAACCATTTTTTCCCTTGTTATGAGACATGGACTGTGTTGATCTTTCTTTTTTGTGGCCATCTCCTATGTAAAGACCATTTTGCTGCCCATTTTAAAGAGAAGCAAGCAAAAATAAGATACAGTGCCACCACAACATTTTGATTTTTCGTAAATGAACTAATTGCTAAACTAAACAGCGCTCATTATATTCATAAAAAGTAAATCGAATATTAGCCAATTTTGTGACTTCAAGCCCTACTATGCCATATCACTGTGCTTTTTAATATTTAAGTACTAAATATCAAATTCCCATGCTACATACAGTGGGAAACCAAAACCTCCATAGATGGCCAGGAAGCTTACATTCGTCTTTTATTCCCAATATTTGATTCCATTGAATCTGCATTTTTCTGCACAAGATAAATGTGTCTTGTCTCCTTCACTCCTGAAAAGAATACAATTTATGGAAGCTGTGGCATTCTCACAGCATACAACTCATCATGAGAGTCACCCTCCAATAGATTATGCTACTGATGAATACGGCTTATTCCTTTTTTGAATTATTATTATACTTTAAGTTCTAGGGTACATGTGCACAACATGCAGGTTTGTTACATATGTATACATGTGCCATGTTGGTGTGCTGCACCCATTAACTCATCATTTACATTATGTATATCTCCTAATGCTATCCCTCCCCACCCTTCCCCACAATAGGACTGGGTGTTTGATGATCTCCTTCCTGTGTCCAAGTGATCTCATTGTTCAGTTTCCACCTATGAGTGAGAACATGTGGTATTTGTTTTTCTGTTCTTGCGATAGTTTGCTGAGAATGATGGTTTCCAACTGCATCCATGTCCCTACAAAGGACATGAACTCATCCTTTTTTATGGCTGCATAGTATTCCATGGTATATATGTGCCACATTTTCTTAATCCAGTCTGTCACTGATGGACATTTGGGTTGATTCCAAGTCTTTGCTATTGTGAATAGTGCCACAATAAACATACGTGTGCATGTGTCTTTATAGCAGCGTGACTTATAATCCTTTGGGTATATCCCCAGTAATGGGATGGCTGGGTCAAATGGTATTTCTAGTTCTAGATCCTTGAGGAATCACCACACTATTTGCCACAATGGTTGAACTAGTTTACAGTCCCACTAACAGTGTAAAAGTGTTCCTATTTCTCCACATCCGCTCCAGCACCTGTTGTTTATTCTGCACAGGAAGTCAGACTCTATGTAACCCTGACTCTGCTAGAACCAACATCTGTGAACATGGGAGATTGACTTATAAAAAGATCATGAAGACTCTATGAGTTAATATATATGCAGTGTGTCATTGTATTATTTTTTGTTCTGTTTGCTGGCACATTGATCCAGCCCCCAACACCAGCTGTTTCATGCATGTCTCAGAATCTTCTGCCATTCTGTTATGAAGAGAAAGTCTTTTACTTTGATATTTCTCCATAGCCCAGATGGTCATGACTTCAAGAATTTACAATAAACCAGTAGTCAGCAAACTTTTTCAATAACGGGCCAGATAATATTTTAGGCCTTGCAGACTATAAAGCCTCTGTTGGAACTAAACAATTCTGCTGTTGTGACAGAAAAGCAACCGTGGAAAATACAAAAATGCATGGGTTGGTTGTGTTGCAGTACAACTTTACCAAGATAGGCTGATGTGTCATAGTTTGACTGCCCCTACACTAAATGAAACATGAGCATGTTTAGTTGTGCAGACACCCATGGGCCATAGTTGACTGATTCTAGCATTAAAAAGGCAGGCATCTTTTAAAAAAATTTATTGTTATGGAATACCTTATACACATGATTTTTGTTATATAAATGTTATATGCCATATACAGTAAAAGAATGACAAAAATGAGTAATTGAGGATCTGCGTTATCCAGTAGATCATTGCAATGACCAATATCTGCATTATCCAGTAGATCATTGCAATACTGTTAAATTCCTCTTGCCACTTTCCAATTGCATGACTCCTTTTTTCTCATTCTTACTTATTCCAGAAAGAATTACTATTCATATTCAGTATTTTATCAGTAGTAGTTGCTTCTCATTATTCGTGGTATTTATGCTC
Organism: Piliocolobus tephrosceles; assembly: GCF_002776525.5. Lineage (NCBI taxonomy): Eukaryota > Metazoa > Chordata > Mammalia > Primates > Cercopithecidae > Piliocolobus > Piliocolobus tephrosceles. The sequence continues at coordinate 155,483,310 of NC_045436.1, forward strand.
CATGAAGTCAGGTTGAACACTGATTACAGAATACTGACCAATGCTTCTGGGGGAAATACGTATGTGTGTACACACACACACACACACACACACACACACACAATCTCACATGTATTATGATCTTAAACAGTAAAAACTACTCATCATTTTCCCTATTTTACGAAAAAGCTAACAATGTCCAGAAGTATTAAGGGACTTGCCCGAAGCTGCCCCACTAACGGGCACCAAAGCTGGGATTCAGACCCTTCCAACAGGCCCCAGAGCTGGGGCTTTTTACTGTACACTTGCATTGCACTACTGTTTCCATCCTCTGATCATCTTTGTATGAGAGCTGAGACAAGAAGATCCTGCCCTTCCTAAACCTCAGTTAGGAACATGTGCCTCAGTTTCTCTCACTTTTTTTGTTCTGATCATGTCTGCAAATGACTGAAAACAAATTTTAACAAGTAGTCAAACTTGCTAATACAGACTTTTAAAAATAATGAGGATAAATGGTAGTCTTGTTAAATAAATATATATTTTTCTTAATTTTATATAACCTTGATCTTCATACAATTGATACCATACTGGATACATTTTTCTTTTTTGCAGTGTTGTTGGTAAGCTACGTGTATTTCTGAGATTGGTCCATTTTGAATTGTATGATTGTGGCTCATCATTTACACTCCTGCAATTAATTCTAATGTATAGATATATAATTTCTCTATGCATACTTCCATTTTGGGGTATTTAGGATGTTCTAAGTTTCTTGATATTATGAATAATCCTGGTATACATTTTGCTTATGACATTTGGTATATAAAAGTTTCTATGAGGTATATTAATTTTATTTTCCTTATTCACTTGATCATATTTTATCTTTTTAATCACTTTATGAAAGGGTAACATTAATAGTTTTTAAAATATTAATCCAAACTTTCATACAAGGGATAAAACTAATTTAGCTATGATCTTTTAGATTTTAAAACATAACCTGGTTCAGTCTTCCAATTCATTGCTTAAATACACTGTATCCATGTTCATGAGTGTGAGTCATCATATAGTTTCATTTTATTTCTAGGTGTTTTATTCTTTCTTTTTAAAATTTAATTTATTTTTAACATTTTATTTTATTTTATTTTATTTTATTTTATTTTATTTTATTTTATTTTATTTTAAGTTACCAGATACATGTGCAGGACGTACAGGTTAGTTACACAGGCACACGTGTGCCATTGTGGGTTGCTCCACCTGTCATATAGTATTCTTATTATATCTTTTTCTGGTCTAGTGTTAGTAAAATGCCTGCTAAAACTAGATGGTAAGTGTTCTCCATTTTACTCTGCTTTGTAAGGTTTGTGCATTTATTCCTCGAAAATTTGGTAAAATTTCTCTTTTTTTGGTAAAAATGTTCTGTTAAAAATATGCTTTAATATATGATTCCTTCTCTCTTTTAATATTCTTTCTAAATTATTAATTTATTCTTCTTTTATTTTCTATAATAATTTGTGAATGTATATGATTTGTTCCAATTTTTTTAGCATTTTCTTTGAAATTTTACTATAATCTCTTTAACTTCAGAAAACAATCAAATTTTGTATCTGACAGTAAAAATATATTGGAATGCCTTGATACTCATCCTCATTACAGGCCTGTATGTTATCACGATCCAACAATTTGATATTACTGCTATTTTTTGACTGAATATATTTGTTTAGGTTATATAGCTATCTAAGTTTATATTTGCCTGCCATTTTTTTATTGCTTCTCAGGTTTTAGATATGCTTTCCTGTTTTCAAATGCATCCCAACTGTCTATGTGTGTGTATGTGCATGTGTGTGTATTTGTGTATATATGTATATATGTGCATACATACATACATGTGTAGATATTCTTTTTGGGGAGTTTTGTTGATGGTAAATTTTTTCAGTCTTTGTTTATCTTGCCTTGTTCTTTAAAATCAGTTTGCTGGGTACAAAACAACATGTTGTAAACAATAAGTATGTACAATTGTTGTCAGTTTAACATTTTTAAAATAGAAAAAAAGAATGATATGATTCTTCAAAAAAGTTTACTAGGTACATAATTAAAAAATGGTGATTCCATTTTCCTCACACTTTGCACATATTTTTCACTGGTTTTTAGCTCTTATTCTTGCTGTTGCAAAGTCTAGGTGTAATTTTAAGTTTTTTGCTTTATTTTGTAGATGATTTTTTAAAACGTACTGCCTGCTGTGTGGATATATATTTCATTAATTCCATTTTAAATACAATGTTTCTGAATTTTTAATTTTTTTCTAAATTACATTTAGTTGAGCTTAATCTGTGGTAAACCTGAGGAGTTTGAATGGAAAGTAGGTGCATCCAGAGAGGATAAATATATGCGTCTGATCTTCCTGAACATATAGTTAACATACATCCAAACACCATGCCCAACTGAGGGAAAAATATATAGATTATAATTTCCAACAGAAATGATAAGTTTTTATCTTTCTTTTTCTATCCAATTTAAGGAAGATATCACAGGTAATTTTATCATCTTACTCTAACTCAGATAATGAATTTTGTGTTTCAGTTCATCGTTTGAGAGTGTATGACTCTTCTCAGTTTTGTGATGGGTTTTGATTTCATTCTCTCTCCCTTTGATTTCATTCTCATCCATTTAAGATGATGAGATTTCATTCTCTTTGATTTCATTCTCATCCTTTCTCACCCTTGGCTTTGACGTGAGGCCAGTATCTTTAAGTTTTTTGTTCCCCAAATCTCCTGGTCTTTGAAACAAACATTTGTCCTTCAGCTTCCACTTCCCACTATGGTTTAAATTGTGTGTGCAAGAAGGTTATGTGTTTGTGTGTATGTGCTTTTGGGAGGTCACCTGATTTCTCATAACCTTGGCAACGTAATTTAATATATAGTCACGGCAGTGTCTTAGTGGACTGGTGACTGACAACAGAAATTGTTTCTCACAGCTCCAGAGGCTGGGAAGTCCAAGATCTAGGCACCAGAAGGTTCAATGCCTGGTAAGGACCCCTTTCCTGGTTCATAGATGGCATATTTTCTTTGTCCCCTCACATGGTAATGAGGCAAAGCAGACTCACCTACATTGGATAAAGAGACAGTGTTTAGATTTCAGTCACATTTATATCCTCTGAATTGGGGGAAAGCACCAGGGCAATTGCAGAAACTGGCAAGGACCCCGTCTAAGCAGCCCCAAGAGTTGCAGGAATTTTGTTTGCCATGCATGGCAGTGCAGCTGGAGCCAGAGGGAGCCAAGGGCATGTCCTGTGTGGTGCCACCCAATGGACTAATGCAGAAAGGTAAACATTATTGAAAGAAGAGGAAAAGGCAATTGTGATTGAATAGTATATGACCTTATTCATGCATTGGATTCTAATCGACTCATGCATTTCCCTTTCTCCTTCTCATTTTGAAATTTAGGAAAGTTTGATTTCCTGTTTGTCTTTGGTTACCTCACGGTGTGTCTGCTATGAATTTTGTTCAGTCTCTTTCTTCTATGGATCTTTAATCTGAATTCATGTTCTTAAAACACAGATGGAGTTATAAATAACCTCTTTTCTCTTGGAACTCTTTACAGTACACAATTCTTTTCATTTTAAATGTTTTACTACCTAATTTCTGGCAAATTACCAGTCTTAGCTTTAGCATTTGCTAACTGTGCATTTGGGAAAGTTATTTAACATTTCAGAATTCTACCTGTAAAATAAAGAGAATATAACCTACCTCATAAGGACATTTTGGAGTTAATTTTGGTAAATAATCTCAGACATACAGAGGACCACAATAAATACTAACTTTAATCTGTAACAAACATTTATTGACTACCTGTTATGCTCTAGATATTCTAGAATATTGAAATATATGATTAAAGAACAGATATAGTTCAGCACAAAGTTTTGTGAGGATGAAACATGAGAAAGACAGTAATAAATAAATATAATATTTTTAAAATATTAAATATGTTACAGGGTGTTGTTTGCATAAAAAGCATAAAAGATTTAAGAGGGCTTTGGTGTGACTGGCAAAAGAATGATTTTGTATTATAACATAAGACATTCTGGTCAGATAATACCTTGTTGAGAAGGAGGTCTTTGATCAGAGAATGGAAGGATATATTGGAATAGCTATGAAGATATGAAGAAGCATTGAATTCTAATCAGGAGAAACAATGGGTCCAAAGCCTTTACTATTGGAATGTTTCAAAATAGCAAGAAAGCTTGGCTAGAGCAAAATAAGAGACATGAAAGTAGCACAAACAAGGTCACTAAAGGAAAGTATCAGATTCTAGGGCCTTGATGGCAGTTGTGAAAGTTGTGACTTTTACTCTGAATAAAATTAGGACCTGGTATCAGTCAGGAATTCCCTGAGAAACAGAACCAATAGGATGTATGTATATGTATGTGTACATGAGTGTGTGCATATGTGTGTGTGTGTGTGTATGTGTGTATAAAGGACTCACACAGTTATGGAGGCTGACAAGTTTCAAGATCCGTGGTTGGCGTGCTGGAGGCCCAGGAGAGCTGATAGTGTAAGTTGCAGTCCAGGCTAACAAGTTTCAAAATCTGTGTTTGGCTTGCTGTTGGCCCAGGAGAGCTGGTGGTGTAAGTTGTAGTCCAGGCTGACAAGTTTCAAGAGCTGTGGTTCACTTGCTGGAGGCCCAGGAGAGCTGATGGTGTAGGTTGCAGTCCAAAGACTGGCAGGCTCAAGTCCCAAGTAAAGCCATTGTTTCAGTTCTAGTTCAAAGTTAGGAGAAGACCCACATTTCAGCTCAAGCAGTCAGGCAGGAAAAGTTCTCCCTTATTTGACTCATTTCTGCTATTGTGATTGCCAGTTCATTGGATGAGGCCCACCCCACATGAGGGAACACAGTCTAATTTTCTCAGTCTATAAATTCAAATGTTAATTTCACCCAAAAACACCTTCACAATCACGTCACAATTACATTTGATCACATGACTGGGCACTTCCTGACCCATCAAGTTAAAATATAAATGTAAACATCACAGATTTTTAGGAATTTGAGCCAAAGGGTAACACAATTTGTCTTTGTTAAAAAAAATAAAGTGCTCTTGTGATGTGTTATAAATCAACTGAAAGGGAGCAAGTGTTGAAGCAGGGAGGCGTTTTAGGAGGGTATTAGTAAAAATGTCAAGGAACAGTGCAGGAATGCCTGCTGTGGAGTTGGCAAGGGGTGTTAAGAATCTTAATAGATTTTGAAGAGAGAGCCAACAGAATTTGGATATGGGTTGTGAAAGTGCTAAAAGAGTCAAGGATAATGCTAAAGTTTTTATTTAGAAAACGCAAGGATGAAGTTGACCATTTGGCACGATCTAGCTTGCTGTAGCAAGGAGGTCAGCAGATTTGAGTGGGAAGAGAACCAGTTTCATATTTGCCACCTTAATGTGAGATGTCTGATAGACACTGAAGCTATTTTTCATTTATTTGAGACATTTGTTAACAACAAATTAAATTTTGACTCTTCCAAGAAGTTTATCAATTTTCATAGAAACTCAAAAGAAGATGCAAAAGTAAAAAAAAAGTTTATTCTTAGGTATTGGGAACATATTTTCAGGGGTGCTGTATTGAGCATTTGCAAATCACATCACATATTCAGCAACCTAGTTTGACTTTACGAACCCTTAGCTTACAGTCTTCCCTGAGCACAGAGCTATATGCTGGGAAGCAGGAAGGAAAGAACACAGACCAGATACCGTTCAGTGGCATATGAATCTCTCTGACTTTGCCCCAAACTGCCTTTGCAGCCTCATTAATCATTTCCTCTGGCATTTTTCTCCAGCATTTCAGTTACTTTTTAGTAGAGTCTTTTTCCTACCCCATGTCTTTGCAAGGCTTACCTTTTAGTTTGAGAAGAGCTGGTCTCCCAGTTTTCAACTACTCAAAATCTTTCATTTGAAAAACTTAAAACAATTACCATTCCCTCTATGAATATTTTTCTGATGTCAAAAAAAAGTGGACTATCTCACTGTGTCTTCACACACTTTTTGGAGGTAGTGGATATTTAAAAACTTCTGCCATGTATTATAATTTGCTATTATAAGTGGTTTTTTTTCCATACTGTGGTGTTACTGTGAATATATGCATAATGAACATTGTTATTGAGAATATTTTTTAAAATATCCCACACCTTGTGCATAACAGGTGCTTAATATTGTAGGACTATTTTCATTAATTTGAACGAATAGAGTATTTCAACAGCAATGGATCATACAATAAAGACTGTAGTCTTTTCACAATAAGTCTATTCTTTTAGGCAACTCTTTACTTTAAAAGTCATTTTAACTTGTCTCCCATCAATACTTGGTACCAAAAAATATAAAGAAATCCATGTTAAATATCAGTTTGAAATATCAAACTCAATTTCAACATTGTGTGTATTTTAATTTCTTGCTATCTGATATTGACACATTATAATTATGTAGTCAGAAAAAAAATCACATATATAACACTGACCACTTGAGTATAACAATTAAATTATGCATTTATTCATGGGTATAGACATTATTTAAAACCAATAAAGTTCATATTACGAAGCAGGAGCATGCAATTTGTATGATTAAGCAGTGGAAGGACAGGAAATTGGTTTTTAACAATTTCTAATTTGCTCCATCTTTCCCATGTGAATAATCAATATCATATTTAGAATTGTTTATAGCTTCACCAATTTATAGTCTAACCAATACAGAGAGTAATTGAATGCTTACCTCATTCTCTCCATTTGCATTGTTACTAGTTATGGAACTATTGGCCATCACTATTAGGAAATAAATGAATTATTCAAAGCATCATTATAATTAAATGTGTTTAAACAGGAAGAAAATATTTAATAATTGAATGATTTTTTCAAAATATTGGAACAGTATAATTTTTATGATTCCTTAGACATCAGAAAGAAAACATAATATTTTATCACTTACTGAGATCATTCATTTGACAACCTAAACTATGCAGTTTTTAGCCAAGTATAAGAAAAGTGAAAAAACATGTTGTCTAACCAGACAAAATTAATGTCATGAAGTCTATGTGTTAAAACTAATACAGATTTTTTTTTTTTTTTTTTTTTTTAGAATTTCTCAGTCCTCAGGCAGAACCAACTCACTCTTACTTAGCTACTTTTCTGACTTGGTTATTTCTTAATCCATTATAGAATTAAAATAACTCAAGAGTAGAGAGAGACCAAAGAAGAAAAAGGGTTGACAATCATGAGAATAGAGTCCAGACAAAATCACAAAACAGAGACTTCTGAAATGTTTTCTGCATCAGAATCTCAGATATACTCTTATCATCCATATTATTTTTAAAGATGTAAATTATTATTGAGCACCTATGTATGGTATTATAGTTAATCTTCACAATAATTATATTGTAAGTAAGAGAACTGAAGCTTACAAAGGTTAAAATAATTTTCTGCATTGGTTTGGATTATCTGCTTATGTGACTAAGCTGGACTAAGAATCTTCTCTGAAAAGCATTGGTGTTGTCACCTTGAAAACCCCTGGAGAGTCAGTTTGAGATGGCAAAATATTGGGATGGATTCCTATGACCATGATCTGTTCAACCATATTTCTAGATAGAGCAAATATTCTGAAGCAGGATTATTAACTTTTTAATAGGATACCTATAATGCCTGGTTTGTGATAATCCAGATATTCAAAGCTGTGAAAAATATTCTATTCATGAAGGAAAATGGGACTGGGTTTTCACTGAATAAACTGAGAAGGAAGGCTACATTCATCAACAGGTAAACAAAGACTGAGCATTATTCACTGAAATGGAGAATGTACATTATAAATTGGATCTTTAAGTAATAAAGAGGTAATAAAGAGTCCAGAGAGCTGCTGACAATATTACTGTTTGTTTTAAAGGACATAATAATTTGTGGAAATTTAGACATTATAAAACACGAAAGAATAACTGTAATTATAAAGTCATTCATAAAGGGGAGAATAAATGGTAATGTTCTGTCACAGTTGTTATTTTCTAGAAAAATTTGCAAAGGAGCTGATAACAAACACAAATATTGTGAAATGAAGAGATATTTAAAAATCAATATAATAGCTAATGTAACTAAACCTGAATCAAAGAAAATAACAAAAAAGTCCTATTTGGAATTTATATACTTTTTATTTCCCACCAAGCCCCGTCTTGAAACTTATATACTTGATTTCAATAAACTTAGCTAGATTTTTCTGGCTTGTTCACTCATAATCTCTCTCTCTTTCTCGTTCTCTCTCTCTCATCTATTAATTCATCCATCTATCCATCTTTCCATCTGAATTTTCCAAAAAATATAACTTAATTGTGGTTTTTGATTGATCCACATTTACTGTACTTTTTCAGCACTTGTTCGCCCTTGAATCTTTACATCTACCTCAGCTAAGTTTTATTACTTTGCTATGTAATATGGGATTACTGGGGCTGTGTTCCCTTGCAATTATAGTTATCTGACTTCCTGTTGAGTATGATTTGTAGAAGGTATCCATGGGAGATTGCCAGTCAGTGTTAGAATATGGGATTGGATTATGGATTATGTGTGAGTGGTACTGTCTACTTTGTGGATGCAAACTATCCTGGATAAACCCACCATCTTTTCTACCAACTTTTGTCCATCCTGGGTCCTGGATCCTGATAAAACTACCTCCTCCTTTTATGCCTCCAGTCTAGGGATTATAACGGCCACTGATATTGCTAATGTTTGGGCTATTCTGTTCCCTAAATTTAGATCTTAAGCTTTTCTTTCAGTTCAGCAACCAATTATCTGCATAACTCTGTTTAAACATTCAGTTGTTCTCTGTTATCTGATTTGACTCTGGTTAACACAACAACCTCAATATTTTACCTCTTTACTCTAAAATGTTGCCTTGGATACAGTGTGAATAAAAAGAGTCATGGCAGAGTCTATTTTCTCTTTGGTATAAAAAGGCTCTGGCTCTGTCAGTTGAGTTTTCTCTACTCTCCTACCTCTAAGGAATTTATTTCCAGATAAATTTTTATCATGATAAAAACAGGAATAGAGTTATTCCATTAGATGGGGAAGAATGTTGTAAGATCATTTTAGAAAATTAAGTGTATGTGTACCTCTTGCACAGGCAGGAAACAGATGAAAGAGAAAAAATCATTAATTTTGAGAAATATTACTATGCTTTACATTTATAGTGTTCAAAAATGCAAAATAAGCACAGAAAAGTTATATTAAAATGAATGTTTCTGGCATTATGTGTCTTTGAACATAGGTGTCACATGAAGTGTTCAAAGAAAATAGGAGCTGTTGCTTAAAATGGAAGTAGTGATGGTTTATTGCACAAACCTTTCCTCATTTTCTTCTGTGTTGTCTTTCTTCCCCGGGTTGGTTCCTGTACACTTTTTCTCAATTTTGTTGTCCTAAAACTAGAGTGAGTTTTACTTAGAAATTCTGAAACTGAAATTATGGTTGATTCTAAAAATGTGTTTAGCCATCATATTAAAAGGTGACATTATGTTATGCTAATTATATGACAGATGGTGGTACACATTACTTATAAATATTAGCTCATTAAATCCTTGCAAACGTGCACTCAGCAACATTATTTATTCCTATTTCATAGTAGAAGAACAGATTTAGAGGCCAACTTGGAACTCTTTATTCTGATTTCAGATCCTAATCTTTAAACGATTAGGCTATATGTAAAATACAGGACTTATTTAATGTTATGAATAGACATGTATATAATTAATTTAGTAATTATCACATTTCAGATAAAGGTAGTACAACTTGAGAGTGATGACTTGTAAGTACATCATTAATAGCAAATGGCAACCAATAGATCCTTAGCTCCTATGTTTAATAGAAACAAATTTTATGGATGAAGTATATTTAGAGTTTTCCAGAGACAAACATTTAAAGAAAGAAATAAAAAGAGACAGAATTCGCAAGAATAGAATTAGCTGAATGATTATAATTGATTATTTTATGGGAGATTTCCCTACAGAAAAGAATACTTGTTTGACTTAAGTATAAATAAGTTCACAAAGTAATTTTATTGTGTATCACTTCCTTTGGAGTCTAAACACAGATCAAGGTTTATGCATAAAATCTTAAATAGTCACTTCTTATTTTTCTGAATTTGTTTACCCCAGTGATTTTTTTTTCACATATCATTTGTTGGTAAAAATAAAACTCACTAGAAAATTATTATTGACTCAAGATGAGAAATGTACATAAATCCTTGACATTTTTCTGGGATTATGTTTCATGCTGAGTTAATGATCCAATAATTTAGAGTGATATTTTTATAACCCTGCAGTTAAAATACCTGATATCTGAGACGCAGTGTGCACTCTACAAAAAAATCTATGCCTTCATTGTTGGAGTTAGAGTAGGATTTTACTTAGAGTTAGTTTAAGGCTCCCTTATCATGTCTGCTTCTGGTCCTGTCTTTCTGCTTAGTGATTGTTTTTTGCCTACGATACATACTGTCTTCCTCCTACTCATCTCTGTCTGTTCTTACCTTTTTGTCTAAATAAAACCCAGCTGAAAGTCCTTAGGGGAAATTTGAGAGTCTCTTTTATAGTTTAGTTTTATGCTTATTTATCCTTCTTTCTGATTGTCATAGTTAAATACATGTAATTCCCACTTATTGAGACATTATTTAACCAACAATCAAAAACTGGGACAGCATCAAACATTTCTAAAGAAAGATCTGCCACTGTTTTCATTTCCAATGTAATATCAGAGACCCAGGAGTCAGGAGGAGCAACATGGTATCCAAACACCATTTAAAGGGTTTATTTTGGAAATATCCTTCCAACCCTGCTCAAGTATTGGCCTTTTGTGTTCTAATTCACCTTCTGAATATTTCTTCTCAGTTTGTCCTTCAACTTGTTCATGAACTAATTATGGGTTTAATTGTGTCCCCTAAAAAGAAGTTATGTAATCTCCTTGTATATATAATCTCTTCTAATCAAGTTACAGTGAGGTCATTAAGTCATCAATTCAATATGGCAGCTGTCCTTATAAGAAGAGAAAACTTTGTACACAAATATACAGAGAGCAGAGACGTCATGTGAGGACGGAAGATGACCATATGAAGGCAGAGACTGGAGTTATACTAGGCAAGGAAAGATTCTCCTACAGGTTTCTGGAAAGCACAATTCAGCCAACATCTTGATTTTTGGACTTCTAGCTTCCAAAATGGTAAGACGGCAAATTTCTGTTGTTTTAAGTAACCTAGTATATGGTACACTGTTCCAGCAGCATTAAGGAACTATATAACCCTTGACTTTGATCATGAAACATATATAATTTTATTAATATACTCTATCTCAAGTTTGACAACCCTTTAGTTTTTTCAATGGGTTTGTCTCTGCTGTACAAGTATACTAACAACAGTACACAGCTCCAGTTAGTCCTTGTGTCATGAATATGGATACAAAACGCTCATTCACTGAACCTCATGAATTTCATTCTTAGATTGACCTTCATGTCCTCATTATTGCTCTACTCTATTTTCATATCCAACTGTAAGAAAATTAGTTCTTCTGATTCCCCTGTTCCATAGGTGATTAGAAGCAGCAAATTGAGTGGGAAGGAAGGGATTCAAGAAGTGCAGCCAGAATAGGAATTATTACGTAGCCACAAAGTAAGAAGTTTAAAACCTGCCTTAGAATGTAAATTCTGTTACTAATAACCTTCTAGAGATTGGGAATTTGACTTATTTTCTCCTTTCCTCATTTATTAAATAGAAAACCACAGCACCATGGTTATGACAATTAATGATGTAACATTTGACAAATAACCAGCTCAGCTAGGCATATGGTAGGAATTTATTGTCAATTCGGTTATTACTCCTTTTATTTCAGAGGGTACACCAGTCTAGCATCACTAAATATAAGAAGAAAGCTTGTTTCTACCTTTTTCTTCAGTGCTATAATTGCTAAGCATGAATTTGACCTTGAATCTTTAATAAATAATTAAATTATCATTAGTAATTAGCAGGAATTTATACAACTGATTTTGGAACTTGACATTCATTTATATTCATAGGAGTACACTGGAACCACCACATATCCAATATTTCTGTTATGAAGTCTTCTTAAACACTCTATTAGTGAAATAAATGCTATCTGCCTCAATTACTTAGACTATTTTCTAGTTGGTGTATCCATGCTCCGTAATGTTTTTCAGAGTTAGTAAATTTAATTTTTTTGTTCTTGCATTAATTCTAAATCTTATATTCCAAATGGAAATGTGTCTAATGTAGTATTAAAAGGGCCAAAGCCTCAGATGCAAAGTAAAAATGAGAAATGAAAACAAAGTTTCTCAAATTAACATTTTTTTCAATTTATCCTAACTTTGAAAATGGGAATAGCATTCTCTATTCTCCTACTTCCTAAGAGTTCTAAATGGGTGGACCAAAAAATACATCCACTAAGCATTTACACAATGTATGTGTTTGAGTTACAAGTGCTTTATAAATATAAACAGTAGCATTAGTATATAGGTATGACTAATGTAGTCTTTTTTAATCAAATAATTAATGTTAAAATTTAAATATAAAGTAACCAAGATCTAGATTTATTTGATTTTTTTTTTTTTTACCGTAGTCACAATACTAATTTTAATTTCTCTTTGGATTTACTAATAAACTTCAGAGAAGACTTTTATAGAGAGACTGGCCTGAAATCATAGTGTAAATATTAGTTCATTTATTCAATAATATTTATTCAGTGCCAGACGTTGTACTAGTTGCTATGAATAGAGTGGTGAGTAAAAAAGATCTTATTTTCCCTTGCCCTTCAGAGCTTATAATTGACCTGAGGCAAATTTGTCATAGGCATTTGTTTTATTTTCCCCTTCAGAACCCTTCTATCAGTTCCAGTTTCACTGATGACTCCATCATTCCCTTACTCGACTCAACTTTGCACTTCTTAAATGACAATAATTTGACTAGAGAGTTGACTCCAGTTTTTATTAATAAATTTATTCTTGATATAATTCCAATGTAATAAGAAAATCTGGAAAACAAAATAAAAAGCTTAATGAGAGATTCAAAAATGTTTTTTAACAACGTGGGAGAAAGTTGGCATAAAAAAGAGCTATAATAAATATATATTTCAAAAATACCCATTTTTTGTTTGTTTGTTTGTTTTATTTTTTGAGACGGAGTCTCGCTCTGTCGCCCAGGCTGCAGTGCAGTGGCCAAATCTCAGCTCACTGCAAGCTCCGCCTCCCAGGTTTACGCCATTCTCCTGCTTCAGCCTCCCGAGTAGCTGGGATTACAGGCACCCGCCACCTCGCCTGGCTAGTTTTTTTTTTTTTTTTTTTTTTTTTTTTTGTATTTTTTAGTAGAGATGGGGTTTCACTGTGTTAGCCAGGATGGTCTCGATCTCCTGACCTGGTGATCCGCCCGTCTCGGCCTCCCAAAGTGCTGGGATTACAGGCTTGAGCCCCCGCGCCCGGCCAAAAATACCCATTCTAAGTACACTTAATATTAATTAAATGTAGAACTTGAGAATGTGCTTATTAAATTAGGTAATAAATTTACTATTATCACATGAGGACTATGAGTAAACAAAATAAGCCTCTAATATTTATCCTGATTTCAGCTTTTTGAATTCATGTGAATTCTCTTCTAGAATTTATGTTTTATTGAAATGAAGGAAGAGAAGGAAATAGGTTGTCAGTGCTGCCTTCACGAAATGGGAAGAACTTCTCCGCCATCACCACCACTGCCAACAAAGAAATAACTCTCAACAGTTCATTCTGTTAAAGAGTTGAGAATCACATATTTTATTTCTGTTCACAACTGTTCCCTACTGATTCATTTTGTGAGTTAAAAACAAATCACTCATGAATAATTTGTATTTACATGCTGCCTTTCTTCTGAGAAGCTAAAAAGATTTTAATTTCTTTCTACTTCAGTATTTTGTAAAGGTTAAAAAAAATTGTAATGCCAACCATTGCCCCATAATGTTAAAAATGAAAGCCTTTAAACCACTTCAATCAGTTCTGATAAATAATGCTAGATATAAAATACTATTATTAACTACACATTGATCACAAGTTGCCCATCATTAAAAAATAACTTTAAAACTTAGAAATGTTTACTGCTGCTTTGAACAGTAGAAGTATTTAATTAGAAAGAAGCCATGGATTTTGAAACTTCAAAACTGAAATGTCAGATAGTTACAGTAAATTTATATGGGAATAAATGCAAGAAGGAAAAATGTGCATTCTACTTACCACTACCCAATACTTCTTCCTCACTGCCTATTCTATTTTTTTTAATGCATTGCATTATTCTTTGGGTAAAGTGTCCATTTAACTGATTGCTATGTTTTAAACAATTTTGAAAATGGGATGGCCATTCCTCATGCTGTCCAGGTGTTCCCGGCTAATTCTGATGGCTTAAGTGAACATGGCTTAAGTGAACACAGCGGCAGGGAGAGACACTGTAGGGAGTAACACTAATCATAGGAGACCACAAAGCCCAATGTAACTACTATGTTTTTTCCCTTCATTTTTTCTATAAATCAGTTGTTGGTATATTCATAATTCTCAAGGAAAGAGGGCTTTTATTCACCAAGTATTTATTGAGATATCCCATGAAACTTTCCTTTTTGGTCTACCTACAAATCATCAGTTGGTTGTGGCACATCTTAAAATGTAACATGGCTCATTGCAACCTCAAATTGCACTTGATTTTCTTCTTAATTTTTTGAATCTTTTAGGTCTTCTGAGGCATAACACAATGAAACCATTGTTTTTATCCATCACAATTAAAATGTCTACTCTTTTTTAAAGGGATAATTTAGGCCAGACCCTTAACCAATGTGTCAGTTTTTGGTTTTAATTTTGGAATTCATGTTGAAAGACAAAAAAATAAAATCTCTGTAAAAGATGCAATTAGATGTTTTATTACTAAGAGAGATGCTGTCTAAACAAAACCTAAATCTCACTGTAGCTATAACGTTGAGCCATCCCAATTCATTGATTTACAAACATTGAGGGTTTCTTTCTTCCAATAGCCATCATTACAACTCTCTTGTGTAAAATAACATTTGGTGGCTCTTTAGTGACATCCGGGTTGGATGCATAGCTTTTGCGTCACTCATATCTCATTATTATAATTAAGACACATTCTCCTCATTTTATTTTGCTGCTTCTTTCTTTTGCTTCGTTTTTAATTTAATGTCAATTTGTATTTAAAGCTTGATTTTTCCTCTCACTGATTACATACTGAAGTAGAGGTCATGGCTTTTTGGAATGGATGAAAGAAGGAAGCCTTGGACTATAAAATGAACACCATATCCTCTTCTAATCACTGGCTCCTCCATTCGATGTGATGAGGGGTAGGGAAGAGGATGGAAATATAAAGTATTTCTTTACTAAACAAGGTTAGAAGCATGCTTCCTTTCCAGTTGATGATCCTGTGTCTCTGGCTAACACTGCATGGCACTCAGTATCTTCTCTGAGGCAAGCATTTGAATGCCAACTCTCTTGTGGTGCTTGTGTGGGTAGTTCAGAGAAGTTCAACAAGTACTTTCTCACTTCAATATTCCTTGATTTTTGAGATTTAATCTTGCTACACCTAACTCTTACATCTGCCTACATTTTCCTAGCCAGTGCTAGTGACCAGTCATCTTCCTGTTTGAAATGCTTGTTCCCCCGTGCCATAAAGAAATAGCACTTGAGCATAAATTTAATTTTCTCAGCAAGTCCATTTTTATATATTCTGCAGAAAGAGTACACTCTCCAGCAATTTTGCCATGAGAGTACACCGAACAAAGGAGACAGGGTCATTTATAATCTGGTGCATCCACCCTGCTGCTGTGTCTGGTTTCCATTGGCTGCGATGGGACCTCGCATTCTGCATTTGTCCAGATTGGCTAGCAACTTAGAACATTTTAAAAGAGTCATAGGCAGAGGAGAATGAAGGAAGGAGGAAGTAACTTGTGGAATGCTGAGAAAGGTAAAAACACCTTCAAATAAGGAAGAGGGACAGGCTATGACCTAATGCTTGCTTGGACCAGTATAAGCAAACCAGGGCAAATATTTAGGCTAAGTTGTGGGAGCCAAGAATATAAAGTATATTGCTTTCTTTATTACGGCTAGCAGATACTTAAGAATGTGAGCACAGGTTTTTGAATCAATTTTGCTCCTCAGAAAAGTTACTATTTATTCTTAATTAGACAGGGAGGAAAGTCTTTGAAGAGGAACCTCTACTTTACTTTTTACATTTCCTATGGTCTTTTGATGCTGAGTCTCCCTGACTGATATTTTTAATGGAAGGCATGGGCTAAATGGCTCAGTTCCAGATCACCACTTCAGAGTCCAGTCACTCACTAACATATCAGTAGGTCTGTTGACTAAACAGATACAGAACCTAACAGCCAAATATCAGTCTTCCTGCAAGCTCGACTAATCTTTACAAGGGATTCTCTCAAAACAGCCCCCAGATCTCTCTCTCTCTCTCTGTCTTCTTCTCTCTCTCTCTCTCCAGGAACACTGTATTCCCTTAACAACTTCCACCTCATTCTTTCATTCTCTTTTTGAATGAAAAGAGGCCATTGTGATTAGCTGTGTTGATTTTACTAAATGATTTATATGATTCTGATCTACTGGGATAGTAGGCCTCAAAAACACACTATTCTTAGAACTCAAGACTGATTCTGCAAATGTTTATTGAGCACTAATAATGTGGAAACAATTGCTCATTAAAAAAAGCATACAACATTTTACTCTTAGGAATAAAAAGTCCTGTGGAAAAAACTACAGCAAATAAGTAAAAGGATTTTGGAGGAAGTGGATTTTAGAGGCTTCGATGGTGATGATGGTATTTTTTAAACCAAGAAAGTTAGTGGGACCCTTTCTGGGAAGAGATTGTTTGAGCAGAGACATGATGAAGATGAAGGGTTAAGCTATAGAGGTATTGGAGTGGAAGTAGGGGAGAGGGTCTCAGACTGATGGAAAAGCAAATGCAAAGGTCCTGAAGCAGGAACACAGTGACTTGTTCAAAAAGCTAAATATAATATGGAGGTATTTCCTGCTACTCATTTTCAACTTTTTGTCCCTAGTTAAATGCAGGTGTTTGACACTTAACATCACTCTGTTCCACAATACTAAGACCAAATCAGTGTTAAACTTTTGTAGGCATGTCTTGGCCTGGGCTAATATAACAAAAATGTCATAGACTGAGAGGCTGAAACAACAAAAGTTTATTTCTCACAGTTTTGGAGGCTGGCAAGTCTCCAGATCAAGGTCCAGCAGATTCAACATCTGGTGAGGTCTCACTTCCCAGCTTGTTGACAACTGTCATCTCGTTGGACCCTTACGTGCCAAGAGGGAGATTATCTCTTTTGTATTTATTGTTACAAGGGCAATAACCCCATTTATGAAGGCTCCACCCTCATGATCTAATTATCTCCCCAATGCCTCACTTCCGAATACTGTCGTATCAGGGATTACGTCTTCAACATATGCATTTCAGGGGAACACAAACATTCAGTTCACACCAGGACATGACAAAACCACTTGAGTAGGATTCTGTAGTCTAACATTAATACCAAACTGTGTTCTCTGTGACTTTTTAAATATAGGAACTTACCAATAAAAAAAAAAAAAATCCCTACTGCTTAGCATACAATAGGTGTTAATAATTGCTAAATGCAAGAATCAAAACCATTTATTAGAGATTATTTGTTTTAGGAAAATAAGTAATTTGGCTATTTTTCTCATCAAGTTTCTACAACTGAATTTACTTTTGGGTTCCTGTTTATTGCCATGTTTCTAGTAACCTTCCCCAGTAAGTACTTGGCAATATTTTCCTTTGGTAGGTGCTTACTAATTTTCTGGCAATATGAAAATCACTATACTTATAATTTTAATCTTAATGTTAGTTTGTTTTAAACTCTTCCAAATAAAGAAAAATGAAGTTTTGAGTAATAGTTTTCTTGCTGAAGGTCATAGTAGTCAATGTTGGGAAGAATTATAGTGTTTACAGAGTGTTGGATGACGTTGTAGATAAACTAAGCACTTGCTCAAAGAATTGAAAAAGAGAGAAAAGGGAAATAATTTGATGTTTGGAAAAATTGGGTGAAATCATCATTTTGGATTACGCCAGGGATTACAGAGCTTGCATCATAATATTTTCAGTGCTTGTTTTCTTCCAGTTGTTTCTATCTACCCTTGGTTAAGTCTTGGAAAGGGGAAGGTAACAGAGCTTGACTGTAACTTGGCACTGACATTAACAAGCTTGGCCACTTCGGGCAATCTCTCTGAGGCTCACTCAGATCTATTATCTGTAAAACAGCAATAATTACACAAATGTTGCAGGTTAGTATAAGGGATAAATGAGAAAATGCAAAGACCTTAGCAAAAACATATTAAGGGCTCAGCAAAAGTAAACACCGCCATTCTTAGCAGAAACAAATCTGGAGTTCCAAATCATATCTGCCTCACTCTAAACCCTACACATTGAGTCACTGTTCACAATGACAGCTACATTTTTTTTTTTCCTCAGGAAGTTCACAGTGATAGCATGGTATCAAACACAGATATCTATTTGTGTACAGCTTCCATTCTTTATTTTTTTGTGTCTTTTACAGAAAAGGAAGGAATAGCACCTGCAAATAGGTGTTCCATTACAAGACCGAGGCTGTTTACTGCAGTGTCTGGAAAGAGCTCTCTCTTTTCATTTTTAATATTTTGTGAAAAAAACATTCAATAATCTGTTCTCTCAGGCAGTTTCAATTTATCCAAATTGCAAGGAAACATTTTAAGGTGAAAACTTCACTATTGTGGGTTTCACTGGAAAGAAAGTGGTGAAAAGCAAGGAGCAGATTTTCCCATCTTATTTGTGAGACACCTGCAGAGAAATAATTCTCACTATCCTTGCCTATAGCCTATGGCTTTTACAAATATAACATCTGACAATGGTTTATTTTGGCCTCTATTCACAATTGGGAGTTAAATTCTGAGGACACAGTAAGTATTTACAGGTTGTGGGAAAAGAGGGTAAAAGTGG
>NC_045436.1:155502337-155602616 GCF_002776525.5 Piliocolobus tephrosceles
AAGAAATTGTATTATATGCACAGAGACAGCAGGGGGAAAAGCTTAGTTTCTGATGTCAGCACAAAAATACCCAGTGATATAAGTGAGGATTTACAAAATATTAGTATTTATTAGAGTTAAGCAAAAACTTTTCCAAGCTTTTCACTTTTATACTTTTAATATTACTTAAAACATGTTAAAAATAAAGTTCTCATTAGATTTAGAGAGACCGTGAACACCTGAACACAATTTGAAAATCTTAGCTGTAGTTCAGTGTTCTTCACCTCTAGGAGACAGAGGCAAAGACAGATAGAGATAGAGAAATAGAGACATAATACTTAAAAATACTTTGTCAGAAACTAAACAAGAATTGAGATTATCTTACATTTATTTCAGCTTTAGAAAAGAAAAAATGGGCCGAGCGCGGTGGTTTATGCCTGTAATCCCAGCACTTTGGGAGGCCGAGGCGGTGGATTACGTGAGGTCGGGAGTTCGAGACCAGCCTGACCAACGTGGAGAAACCCCATCTCTACTAAAAATACAAAAAAGAATTAGCTGGGCGTGGTAGCGGGCACCTGTAATCCCAGCTACTAGGGAGGCTTAGGCAGGAAAATTGCTTGAACCCAGGAGGTGGAGGTTGCAGTGAACTGAGATGGTGCCATTGTACTCCAGCCTGGGCAACAATAGCAAAACTACATCTCACAAAAAAATATATATGTGTGTGTGTGTGTGTGTGTGTGTGTGTGTGTGTGTGTGTATCCCACTTTGCCTTCATTCAGTGGTTCTCAACTGGCATAATTTTGATGCCTATGGGACATTTGGCAGTGTCTGGAGACATTTTTTTGTCATCACAAATAAAAGAAGATGGTGCTACTGATATCTATTGATATCTATTGAATAGCCTGGTGTGCTACTTAACGGCCTGCAACGCACAGAACAGTCCCCACAATTAAAGAATTTTCCAGCCCCAAATGTCAACTGGTCTTAAGGTTGAGAAACCCTGCATGAGACCACTAACATTTAATCAAAACTTGCATACCATTATGATTTTCTACTGGAAACTATATAGAAAAATTCTATTTTAATTCATTCTCACATTATGTAAATTGGAGGTCAAAGTAATACTAAAAACTACACAATATTTGATGCCTAAATGTCTTAAAACCACAGAAATTACATACACCACAGATGTTTCAAAGATTTTAAGAGTGCTTGGAATAATCTTCATACAACTATGGAGTCTAATGACAATGCCATGGTTGGAGAGGCAGAATAGTAACACATAATCATCCTATCCTTTCATACTATTTGCCGTTTTGCATGACTACTGATCATGTAGTTTGCTGGAGCTGTACTCTGAAGCAAGGTCCTGAACTTCCATACACTCCAGTATTTTGTTTTTACGGAGGTTATGACTTCCACGTGTTGTGTCAGTAACAATATTACTGTGCTTGTTCCCGACTTCAAAACTTATCCAGATTATTTGATCTAGATGCTTTTGGACGTAAGATTTTGTAGGTCATTTCTTGAAGGATGCATTCTTGTCATAAATTATATCTCTGAAAGTAACCTCCGCTTTATAACAAGGAGGGCCTTTAATTATTTTTAAAGAAAGAACACCATCACAAACACTGCAGAAGCATAGTTCTGTTTGATGAAGGCTTCCATCATGCATAATTACAAAGCTTCATAAATGCTTCTGCCATGTTACCCTTACAGTAATTCATAAGAAAGGCTTTTCAGCCATCATTGAGCTATGGAACACTTGAAGTCAAAAATTCTCAAGTTAATGTCTTGCCCTTTTCTGACAGCACACCAGATTTTCACACTATAACTAATACTTTGCCTCATTCAACAACTGAACTGTTGACAAGGGCACTTAAGCTAGTCAGAACAGAAAAAAAAAATAATAAAAAATAAAATAAAGTACATCAAAAGCTAGTGAATAAGAAATAAAAGTAATAAAATTACAGAAAACAATAAAATAAAGAACTCTCAGCTTTTCATATTGCTAGCATCAAATGTCCCAGTCGAGTTTTTCTAAATCAGTTATGCTATATATTAATTACAGTATATTTTTTTCTCCTAACATACTTATTTTAAGCTAGTCGGGTGGAAAAGTTTATCCTTAGCACCAAATGTTATTTTAAAGGAAAGTTCTAGTCTTAAACTCATTCATTTAGTGTTTCACTTTCTATTTATTGATTGACTTTCTTAGAAATATTTTCTGTGAAGATATTGACTTTTATGACAAGAGCAAGAAAATTATTTTTGTAAACATTAAAGACACACCCATATTTTTTTTCTAGAGCCATTCTCTGGAAAAGGGGGCAGCATTCTAGGTGGGCTGGAGTGCATTAGCTTATAAGTTCTATTTTTAAACCCAGCAGTCATTTCACTCATCTCGATTCAGAATCTGTGCTCCAAGTCAAAGCCCATTTGCAATTTTGAGTTACTTGCTCTCAACCTGTCCAATACATTAACAAATAAATCCATGTTGCATTGATACATGCTTCAGTTTGTAAGTTTGGGTTTCTATCTTGACTACTTATCTCTATCTTACCTCACCAAAGGCATCATCATTAAGAACCTTAGAGGCAGATGGAAATTGGAAATGTTAAATTTATCAGCACAAACAAATGGAATATTTAACACAATAGGTATTATTAACATATTTGATTCGAGAAGAATACTTAAAGGATCTTTGAAACTCATTATATAAAAAAGCTAAGGTATGGCCATATATGCTAATATCTTAATTAGAACTTAATATATTAGGCCAGGTTGGGTGGCTCATGCCTGTACTTCCAGCATTTTGGGAGGCCGAAGTGGTCAGGAGTTTGTGACCAGCCTGGCCAACATGGTGAAACCCCGTCTCTACTAAAAATACACAATTAACCAGTACAAAATAAATAAAATAAAAAATTACTCAATACAAAAATTAACCAGGCATGGTGGTGGGAGCCTATAGTCTCAGCTACTTGGTAGGCTGAGATAAGAGAATCGCTTGAACCCTGGAGGTGGAGTTAACAGTGAGCCGAGAATGCACCACTCCACTGCAGCCTGGGTGACAGAGCGAGACTCCATCTAAAAATAAATAAACAAACAAACAAATAAATAAAATATATTTAATTCTTTCTTTGTGATTAATTCTGTAAGAAAAAAAAGTACTTTGGAAAATATAAACCAAATACATGGCTTCAAATCCTGCAAAATCTAAAGTATAAAGTAAATTATATTTGTAATTAGGAAAGTGTATTTTTTAAGATTGCCACAAAGTTGTTCATACACAAGGAATAGAGAAATTGTATGATAATAAATTCCTTTCAGTACATATGTAGAGCTTCCATGTGACAGAGGCCTTCTTATTCTATCACCAGAAACTTAAGTTTTCTTGTCCAGAGCATACGCTCTGCGTTTAGAAATGACTACATTTGTATGTTATATGAAAAAGGCAAGCACACTCATATGTTTATCACAACACTATTAAAAATAGCAAAGTCATGGGTCAACCCAAGTGTCCACCAATGGATAATTAAATAAAGGAAACATGGTTTATATACACCATGGAACACTACACAGTCACAGAATAGAATGAAATTATGTATTTTGTAGCAACGTGAATGGAGCCAGAGACCATTATTCTAAGTGAAATAACTCAGAAAATCAAACCTGTATGTTCTCACTTATAAGTGGGAGCTAAACAGTGAGTAAATACGGCCATACCGAAGGAAATAATATACTCTGGGAACTCCCAAAAGGGGGAGAGTGGGGGAGTGGTGAGGATTGAACAATTATCTGTTGGGCACAATATTTACTATTCAGGTGATAGGTAAACTAAAAGCCCAAACCTCACCATTACACTATGTAGTTATGTAACAAACCTGTAAATATACCCTCTGAAACTATAATAAAAATAAATAAATAACAAAATATTTTGTAATTTAACAAAAGAAAAAACAAAAATTACTAAAGTAAAAATGAATGATTTAATTTGTAAATGCATTTTATTCTCCGGAATTAACATTACTTTATTACTCTTAAATTTTGAGACAAGATGACACAATGATTAGAAAAATAAGCCGGGTAGCATGATGCCTCCAGCTTTGTTCATTTTGCTTAGGATTGTCTTGGCTATATGGGCTGTTTTTTGGTTCCGTATGCAACTTAATGAAGTTTTTTTCTAATTCGGTAAAGAAAGTCAATGGTAACTTGATGGGGATAGCATTGAATCTATAAATTACTTTGTGCAGTATGGCCATTTTCACAATATAGATTCTTCCTATCCATGAGCATGGAATGTTTTTCCATTTGTTTGTGTCCTCTCTTATTTCTTTGAGTAGTGGTTTCTAGTTCTCCTTGAAGAGGTCCTTTACATCCCTTTAAGTTCGATTCCTAGGTATTTTATTCTTTTTGTAGTAATTGTGAATGGGAGTTCACTCATGATTTGGCTCTCTGTTATTGAGGTAGAGAAATGCTTGGTAATGCTTGTGATTTTTAAATATTAATTTTGTATCCTGAGACTTTGCTGAAGTTGCTTATCAGCTTAAGGAGGTTTGGGGCTGAGACAATGGGGTGTCTGCAAACAGAGACAATCTGACTTCTTTTTATTTTATTTTATATATTTATTTATTTTTTTGAGACAGAGTTTCACTCTTGTTGCCCAGGCTGGAGTGCAATGGCTTGAACTCAGCTCACTGAAACCTCCGTCTCCCAGGTTCACACCATTCTCCTGCCTCAGTCTCCCAAGTATCTGGCATCACAGGCATGCGCCACCATGCCCGGCTAATTTTTGTATTTTTAGTAGAGATGGGGTTTCTCCATGTTGGTCAGGCTGGTCTTGAACTCCCAACGTTAAGTGATCCTCCCGCCTCAGCCTCCTAAAATGCTGGTATTACTGGCATGAGCCACCACGCCCGGCTCCTCTCTTCTTATTTGAATACGCTTTATTTCTTTATCTTGCCTGATTACCCTGCCCAGATTTTCCAATACTGTGTCGAATAGGAGTGATGAGAGAGGGCATCCTTGTCTTGTGCTGGTTTTCAGAAGGAATGCTTGCAGCTTTTGCTCATTCAGTACGATACTGGCTGTGGGTTTGTCATAAATAGCTCTTATTATTTTGAGATATGTTCCATCAATACCTAGTTTATTGAGAGTTTCATGCTACCTGACTTCAAACTATACTTATACTACAAGGCTACAGTAACCAAAACAGCGTGGTACTGGTATCAAAACAGATATATAGACCAATGGAACAGAACAGAGGTCTCAGAAATAACACCACGCATCTACAACCATCTGACCTTTGAAAAATCTGGCAAAAACAAGCAATGGGGAAAGGATTCCCTATTTAATAAATGGTATTGGGAAAACTGACTAGCCATATGCAGAAAACTGAAACTGGACCCTTTCCTTACACTTTATACAAAAATTAACTCAAGATGGATTAAAGACTTAAACGTAACACCTAAAACCATAAAAAATCCTGGAAGAAAACCTAGGCATCAGCATTCAGGACATAAGAATGGGCAAAGACTTCATGACTAAAATACCAAAAGCAATTGCAACAAAAGCTAAAATTGACAAATGGGATCTAATTAATTAAAGAGCTTCTGCGGAGCAAAAAGCTATCATCAGAGTAAACAGGCAACCTAAAGAATTGGACACAATTTTTGTAATCTATCCATCTGACAAAGGGCTAATATCCAGAATCTAAAAGAACTTAAACAAATTTACAAGAAAAAAGCAAACAACTCCATCAAAAAGTGGGGGATGGATATTAACAGACACTTTTCAAAAGAAGACATTTATATGGCCAACAAACATATAAAAAAAAGCTCATCATCACTGGTCATTAGAGAAATGCAAATCAAAACCACAATAAGATACCATTTCATGCCATTTAGAATGGCAGTCATTAAAAAGTCAGGAACCAAAAGATGCTGGAGAGGATGTGAAGAAATAGGAACACTTTTACACTGTTGATGGGAGTGTAAATTAGTTCAACCATTGTGGAAGACAGTATGGCGATTCCTCATGGATCTAGAACCAGAAACACCATTTGACCCAGCAATCCCATTACTGGATATATACCCAAAGGATTATAAATCATTCTGCTATAATGACACATGCACATGTATGTTTATTGCAGCACTATTCACAATAACAAAGAGTTGGAACCAACCTTAATGCCCATCATCGATAGACTGGATAAAGAAAATGTGGCACATATACACCATGGAATACTATGCAGCCATAAAAAGGATGAGTTCATGTCTTTTGCAGGGAGATGGATGAAGCTGGGAACCATCATTCTCAGCCAACTAACACAAGAACAGAAAATCAAATGCCGCATGTTCTCATTCATAAGTGGGAGTCGAACAATGAGAACACACGGAGACAGGGAGGGGAACGTCACACACCAGAGCTTGTCGAGGGGTGGGGAGCAAGGGGAAGGATATTAGGAGAAATAGCTAATGTAGATGACAGGTTGATGTGTGCAGCAAACCACCAAGGCCCATGTATACCTATGTAACAAACCTGCATGTTCTGCATATGTATCCCAGAACTTGAAGTATAATAAAATATTATTTCAGAAATAAACTAAGAAAATATTTTAAAAAAGAAAAAGAAATACCAACACAGAGAAAAGTACAATGTATGTGCTTTGTATGAAAATGTATGAAATGTACATATGAAATGTATGAAAAAGAGATGTATCAATACCCAGGGAGTGGCTTCTTTGAAAACAGTTTGGCAGTTCCTCAATTGAGTTATTGTCTGGCCTGGTAATTGTACTTCTAGGTAAGTAGCCAAGAGGATCGAAAATGTATGTTCACACACAAACTTGTATATGACTATTCTGAAAGAAGCACTACTCATAATGGCCAAAAAGTGGAAACAATTCAAATGTCCTTCAATCGATGAATGGCTAAACAAAAATTATTCAGCCACAGAAAGGAATGAAATACATTGATCCATGCTATAACATGGGCGAACCTTGAGAACATTATGCTAAGTGAAAGAAGCTCTCACAAAGGAATAAGTATTGTATGATTCCATTTATATGAAATGTCCAGAACAGGCAAATCTATAGAGTTAGAAAATAAATTGGTAGGTGTATAAGGCTAGAAGTTTGGTTGGGTGGGGTGTAATAGGGAGTGATTGCTAGTTGTGACTAAATTTCTTTTTGAGTTGATGAGAAGGTTCTAAAATTGATTGTGGTGATGGTTGTATAACTCTGAATATCATTGAATTGTATACTTTAATTGTATGTAATATAAATTATAACTCAGTAAAGCTGTTATTTAAAAAAAAAGGAAAAGAAGCCTATTTGGGTTTTAATCTTGTTTTCAATATATCTGTCAGCCAGGAGTTTCCATATCTGTAAAATAGCACTATTAATAGTATCTAGAAAATAGAATTGTTGACAAATGAGATAATGCTGTAAAGAAGTTAGCATTTTCCTTGCCCATAAAAAGTTCAACAAATGATACTTATTACTGTGTTGACTTGAAATTATTAATAAATATGGAGTTTAATGGTAGTCAACAAGAATTGTTATGATTGTAGGTATATGGTAATTCTATTCTTTTAGGGGTCCCCCAGTATGAAAAAGAAAGCTTCTCCCCAAGAAAACTCAAAAGTCACATTAAAAAGTCTAGAATATTCAAAGAAGGAAATTGATTGTCTCCTGAATGAATACAAATAAAGCCTACTCTATCTAGAAGAAGTGAAGTATTTATACAGCTATTCTAAGGGCTCAATGGGTAGATCTAGAATTATCCATAATTGGTAACAAGAACTACAAATTTAGAGTAAATTATTTCCTACTAGATCAATCTGTGTCACACAAAGGAATATAGAAAGGTTATATAAAGAAGCTCTGGAGCCAATAATTACAGAGATCAGCTCTTAACTATACTTATCATTTCTTTAATAAGGAGGACCAAAGACAGATCATGGTATAGTCTTTCTTTTTCATCAAATAAAATAAAAATCCTAAGATGCATATCAATCTCCCTATTTTTGGACATATTTCATCTCAAAGATTCTTTGTTTATCAACCTAACATATAATTATGGAGGTTTTATTCTGCACCATCCACTACACCAGGAAGCATTGAGAATATATTGTTAAACAATACAGACTTAGACTCTACTCTTGTAGGCACTGCAATATAAATGGGAAGATAGATGTTGAATTAGTATGTTCAGTATTAAGCAAAAAAGTTAACAAATAGGGGTTATTTTGGATTAAAAGATAAGAGAAACAAGGAAACAAGGGTATATTAGATAAAAAATAGCATTTTGAAAAGTCTAGAGTCAAGACTAAACGTGGCCCTTTAATATAACTGAAATAATTGCAATATGTCTGGAGATAGATTAATGATGACATTTTAGTGAAGAAAGAGGATTAGGCAGGTACCCGATCAAGAAAACAGATTATTTGCAAATGGAAAACCAATTTAAGTTTTTGTAAATTTTAAGTATTTGTAAATGTCTTTCAGTCAAGGGGTACAAGTTGGTATGTGTGAAACCAGCCTACCAGTTGCTATTCACTCATTCAACAAATATTTATTGAATGCTTAATATTTCCCACATAAAATACAGTCAACATTTTCCCCATAAAATACATTCAACAACTTTTATCTGTAGTTTGAGGTTCTAGGGGTACATACAAAATTTGAGACATGGTTTGTTGCAGTATACTTAAAATATGACATTCTCATGAAACTAGTCACTTAAAAATGAGAAAACAGACTAAAGAAAAATAAAGTCATCGTTAAAGGGTAAATGTACTGATGACATGACAGTTGTAGAATATAATACTTAAGATTGAATTTTGAGATACATGCTGGAAGTAGAAAGTGTCAGCAAGAGACGCAGCAGAAGACATACCTGGCCTAATAGAACTTCCATCTAGTGGTAAGAAAAACAAACTAGTAATTACAATAAAATGTAATATGAATGGTGATACAAAGCAGGGAGACATGCTATAATCTATGAATTATCTTTTTTGAGGAGGATATGAGTTTTAACTTGAGACATAAAGTGTGTGTAAAAGCCCAGGGCTTAACAGTATGGCCGTTGAAGAAGATGAGTTTGACACCATTCAAATACTAAAGATAGTTGGATATCTCACTTAAAGGAAGCAATGAGGATGGATGAGACTAGAGTTGTAGGTGAGAGTCTGAATGATTTCTGTTGCCATTTATGTCTTTTCAAGATAATAGGAAAGGCAATTGGAAGACGCTGAGGGTTTTCAGAAGACCGATAGTACTCTAAAATTTATTTAGGAAGGGATTGCCTAATTACTGAGTGGAGAATGGAGTGTAAGGGAGCAAGATTGGAGACAGGAGGTCTGGAAGAGGCTTCTGTAGTAATACATCCCAGGAATGCTGACGGATGTGATGGCTGTGGAGAAAATGGGCAAAGTTAAAAGATAATTAAGGTTTTCAACAGGATTCAGTGAATGATAAAAGACAACTTGTGAAAAAAGAGAAGAAGCCATAATTCTAATACCCAAAGTTTGCAAAATAAGTCAGGCATCTTTACTTCCTAGTTTCTTTCTAAATAAAACACCAGTATGTAGGTGCTACATATTAAAATACATTCAACAACTTACATCTGTAGTTTGAGGTTCAAGGGGTACATACAAAATTTGAGACATGGTTTGTTACAATATACTTAAAATATGACATTATCATGACACTAGTCACTTAAAAATGAGAAAACAGACTAAAGAAAAATAAAGTCATCGTTAAAGGGTAAATGAACTGATGACATGAGAGTTATAGAATATAATACTTAGGATTGAATTTTGAACCTTTAAGATTGCTGAAGGTTCAAAATGTCTAAAGAATCAAAATTAGAATGGAAGATTTTATTATCATAAATGCTACTGATATGGTCTTAGTATCTGAAATTACAGAAACACATGCATGATTTTTGAAATCAATTCGCATCTTTTTTTATTATGTTAAACATATATAATTTAATATTTGCCATTTTAACTAATTTTAAATGGACAGAATTCAGTGGCCTTAATTACATTCTCAATGTTATGCAATAATCACCACTATCTATTTCCAAAATTTTTCATAACTCTAAAAGGAAACTCTATATTTGTTAAGCAATAATTCCTTAGAAGTCTCTGGAAACTTCTAACCTACTTTCTGGTCCTATTAATTTGCCTACCTGAGATATTTTATATAAGTGTAATCATGAAATATTAGTCTTTTGTGTCTGGATTATTTCTCTAGGCATAAAATTGCAAAGTATATCTATGTTTCAGAATGTATCAGAGCTTCATTACATGTTATTGCTAAATAATATTCCATTGTATTTATATACCAGATTTTGTTTATGTCTAATCATTTGTCAGTGGCTGCTTGGGTTGCTTCCACTTTGGGGTATTGTGAAAAATGGTGCAAGGAACACTGGCCTACAGCTATCTGCTCAAGTCACTGTTTTCTATTCTTTTCGGTCTATACCTAGAAATGGAATTGCTGCGTCATGGTAATGCTCTGGCTAATATATTGAGGACCTGCCAAACACAGAAGCAATAACATTTAACTATTTAAGGCAATATATGAGGGTTCCAATTACTCCATAGCTTCACCAAGACTTGTTATTTTTCATTTTTTAAATTAAAGCATCGTAGTAGGTGTGAAGTCATATATTGGTGTGTTATCAACTTGCATTTACCTAATAACAATGTTGAGCATTTCTCATGTGAATATTGGCAATTGATATATCTTCTCTGAAGAAATATTTGTTCAAGGCCTTTGTTCATTATTGAATTGGGCTATTGTCTTTTGGTTGGTGAGTTGTAGAAGTTCTTCATATATTCTAGATATTAAACCTTTATCAGACACATGATTTGAAAATGTTTTCTTCCTTTCTGTAAGTTGTCTTCCTACTTTCTTGACACTGTCCTTCAATGCACAAAAGTTTTTTGATTTTAATGAAGTCCAATTTATCTATCTATAACATTGGAGAAGTAGTAAGGATCTTCTCAAAAGTTTATTGTTGGAAAGAAGGAGAACACATATTCCTGGAATATAGTAACTGCTAATAATTGGATTGTATTACATATCATACTTCTAAAAATATTATGCATTTATTGATTCTAGATAATTGAGCTATGCTTATTTAATTGATATCATTTTTTAAAATAGGTTTAACATTCCAGTATTGTACAAACTTTGAGATAGTGTCAAAAGTCATTCTGCCACCAGTTTTTTTAATTTAAATATTCAGGTACTAAAACAATCAGATAATGCCATATTAATTGTAGCCCTTTGATTGTGAGCTTTCTTCATGTTTACAAATGGCCTAGCAGGCCTGAATAACTCCTCTTTGGGAGATATAAATAACAGGTTAGTCTGCATTTGTATCAAAGGATACTTTAAATGAAAACAATTTCTTTCTTTATACAACCCCTCCTGGGTCAATTGGAGCTTCCCTTTTTTATTTGCAGTGGATTCAGGGATCAGTTGGCTCTGTTCCTTGTGGTAACGTTAAACAGAGAAGTCCTTTGGACAAATACTTTTCATATGAACTTTAGAAATATTATATATTTTTGTTTAAAAGATTACAAAATTTATCTTCCTGAAAAATTATTTTTCATCAACCTTGACATGTATTAGTCGCAATTAATTTTCCATATTTTGCCCAAGAAACTGAAAAACTCATTAAATTTCTGAAGCAAATGTTTACAAACAAAATTTAAATTTTTGTTTGTTTAGCTTAGAAAAATAAATTTAAGATAAACTATCTTTCTAACTACATAATGCTTGTTAATAAACTTTGACTGTGTTAATACATTAATTTTTTGGTTTAACATAAGAAAGGGCTTTTATAATTGATATCAATAAATTTAATTTTCAGCAGTGAGAATAAGTGAAGTCCTATCTCCTTAAATAAATGATTTGTAATAAAATTTTATTTACTTTCTTGTGTTCATAGGTGTCTTTTTCTTTTCCTGTTTGGATTTATAAGCATAGTAAATTTTTCATCTAAGTAAATGTTGAATGGTGAATATAATCAATACATAGATACAAAAACAACGTGAATAGTTTGGTGTGTAAAAAATAAATCTTCAAAAGTTGTTAACATTATTTTCTATTCTGTACATTTTATAATTGCTTCTTGTCTGGCAATTTGATTTTTTAAACATTACAGATATTCTTGAAATGAAAGCATCTGTTTATTTTGGCATGAAGTAATAATGAATCAATGTGCTTTCTTAACATTTATAGATTTATTGGGTTATAATCTGCGATAAAAATTGTACAAGGACGCTTCTTACCTGCCATAACAGAGAAATAAATTAAACCTCTTGTTAATATACAGTTTGGTCCATTGCAACATTCAAAGATGACTCATACATTTGTAGCAGTTTAGTTAAGGATTTCACATTTATTCTGGTTATGGTAAAATAGCCCTGAAAGAATTTGTAGTGAAAAAATAAGTGTTTAGCACAGTTCTGGCATCTCTTTTACAGATGCACACACACACACACGCCAGCTAATAGTTTCAAATATATGTTTTTGTATAAATTACTGTAACTTTTTCACACTCTTAGATGAATCACTTTGTGAACTTTATGATTAAATAGCCCCTTTCACGTGAACTTTTACTTCACCAATTCTGGAGTATGAAAATAAGTGGCAAGTATAGCTATCTGAAAACAGATCAAATTATAATATAACGTAAAAACATATCACAGGAAATAGAATGCTTGGGTTCAAATACCAGTCGAATCACTTTACTATTTGTGTTCATTGTTATGGTTAATTTTGTGTGTCAACTCTACTGGGCCACAGTATACCCGGATATTTGGTCAGACATTGAGTGTTTCCATGAAGGTATTTAAAGATGCGATTAACATTTTAAATGGTGGATTAAGTGAAGAAGAGTGCCCTCTCTAAGGTAGGTGGGTCTTGAATAGAACATAAAGGAACTACCCTTCTCCCTCCCAGTAGAAGAGAATTCTTCCTTCCTGACTGCCTTAGAATGGAGACATCAACTTTTATCCTGCCTTCAGACCCAATCTAAAACATTGTATCTCCTGGTCTTCTGGTTTCTGGCTTGCCAACTCACCCTGCATATTTGGGACTTGCTGGCCTCCAAAATCATATGAAACAAAATATTTTATTGTATTTCTGTTGTTGTTGTTTACCGTAAGGTCCTCTGAGCTGGCTGCACCATGGTCAAGCCATGATGACATGTCACACCACCCCCCACCATGATAATGTACTTTGTGATATTCCCAGTCCTTGTGAATATACTCTTTTTTTTTTTTTTTTTTTGAGACGGGGTCTAGCTCTGTCTCCCAGGCTGGAGTGCAGTGGCGCAATCTCAGCTCACTGCAAGCTGCGCCTGCCGGGTTCACGCCATTCTGCTGCCTCAGCCTCCCGTGGAGCTGGGACTACAGGCACCCGCCACCGTACCCGGATAATTTTTTGTATTTCTAGTAGAGATGGGGTTTCACCGTGTTAGCCAGGATGGTCTGCATCTCCTGACCTCGTGATCCGCCCGTCTCAGCCTCCCAAAGTGCTGGGATAACAGGCGTGAGCCACCGCGCCCGGCCTGAATGTACTTTGTAACATTCCTCCCTCACCACCGCCCACCCTTGTGACAATACATCCTCCCCTCCCTTGTGAAGGTACTTTGTAACATCCATACCCTTCCCGCAAAAATTGCTCCTGACTCCACCGCCTATCCCAAACCTGTAAGAACCAATGATAATCCCACCACACTTCACTGACTCCTTTCTCGGACTCAGCCCACTTGCACCCAAGTGAATAAACAACGTAGTTGCCCAAACTAAGCCAGCTTAGGTGGTCTCTTATATGGACGCGGGTAACATTTACTTTTTAGAGACAAGAACTCACTTTGTTGCTCGGACTGGAGAGTAGTGGCATTATCAAAGCTCACTGCAGACTTGAACACTTGAGCTCAAAGGATCCTCTTGCCTCAGCCTCCCAAATAGCTGTGATTACAGGCACACATTACCACACTCAGCTCAATTTTTTATTTTATTTTTTCTATAGGTGAGGGTCTCACCATGTTGTTTATGCTGGTTTCTAACTCCTGGCCTCAAACAATCCTCCTGCCTTGGCCTACCAGAGAATCAGGATTACAGACGTGATCTACCATGCCCAAGTGAGCCAATTTATTTCTTTCTCATTCAAAGAGAATATAAAAATATTCTTATTCAAATGGAATATATATTCCATTTGTATATGTATGAAGATTTATTATATTATATATATACACACAAACAGACACACAATTTTCACTATGTATCTGATGATCCCTGACTAATAAAATTAATTTTGGTAAATTATTTTATTTCTCTATGCCTTGATTTCTTCATATGTAAAATGGCATTATCTGACTATTTTAGTACCTGAATATTTAAATTAAATAAGCTGGTGGCAGGATGACTTTTGACATGATCTCAAAGTTTGTACAATACTAGAATGTTAAACCTATTTTAAAAAATGATATAAATTAAATAAACATAGCACAATTATCTAGAATCAATAATTACAAATGATTTCTTCATATGTAAAAAAAACATAGGATCTACCTTAGTGGCTTTGAGGATTTAATTAATTAACCAGAATTTTAAGTTCCTTCTTCTCACTCAACTGATGTTAGCTATTATTGTGTCCAAGAACTTATTAAGAAAATCAAAAATATAATGGTAAGCATTTAAATTCCTACTTTGAAAAAAAGAAATTTGACAATATTACCTTAAATTTTGCTGATATAAAAGCAATTAACTATTACCTGATCAACTTTGTATTTTTAAAAGTGAAATTACTATTACTAAAACATACATTTCTAAATGTTGTTTGTCTTAACTTTAAAAAGAAAAGAATCCATGGACTGCTTAAAATCAAAGGGAATATAAACCTTAAATTAATATCCCAAGCCTAAAGTGGTTTATGGTCACTCAAATTAAGGGATTTTTGGTCTAAGTGCAGCATGACAAGATGAGAATGGAAGATCTGAGTAATGACTCACCAAACCTTTCATCATATTTCAAACTGACATTCTTCTTTATTTTATGTTGCTAAAAGGACAGGGGTCACAAATTGCATTGATTAAAATAATCCCAATGTTTACATGAAAAAGATTTTTGAATTATTGCTGAAAAGTGGTCTCTAAATAGATATATCCATATCCTAACCCCTGGATTTGTGAATATTACCTTATATGGCAAAAAATGTATTTTATGTTATATGGCAAAATATGTGATTAAGATTTTGAGAAGAGCTATTCATCCTGGATAATCTAGGTGGAACTTAAATAAAATAACTTGTATTTTATTTTTATTTTTATTTTTATTTTTATTTTTTGAGACAGTCTCTGTCATCCAGGCAGGAGTGCAGTGGCACTATCTTGGCTCACTGCAACCTCAGCCTCCTGGGTTCAAGTGATTCTCCTGCCTCAGCTTCTTAAGTAGCTGGCTTATAGATGTGCACCACTACGCCCTGCCAAGTCTTGTAATTTTAGTAGAAACTGGGTTTTGCCCTTTTGGCCTGTCTGGTCTTTCACTCCTGACCTCATGCGATCCTCCCGTCTTTGTTTCAATGCGATCCTCCCGTCTTTGCTTCCCAAAGTGTGGTGGGATTATAGGCCTGAGCCACCGCACCTGGCCGAATCACAGACATCTTTATAAGAAGTAAACGGGGAGTTCTGGAGAGAAAAAAAGGTCAATGTGATGGCAGAGGCAGAGATGGGAGTGACTGTGGCCACAAGTCAGGATACACCTGCAGCTCCAGAAAGTGGGAGTTAAAAGATTCACTGTTAGTGTCTCTGGCAGGAGCTGGTCCTTCTGATATACCTTGATTCCAGACTTCTGCCCTTCAGAAACGTGAAAAAATACCATTTTACTATTTTAAGGCACCCAGTTAGTGATAATTTCTTACAGCAGCCTAAGGAAACAAATACACTGCCCTTCATCAGTAGCAATTCCTGATAACTCTTTAGATGTTAAATTAGTGATTCGAGATGCAATCTAACTACATTACCTTCAACTAGATTTTTCCTTTTATAGAAAATGTTCATGCAATCATCACGAGTTTTATTTTCATGTAAAATTTACCTTTGCCATAAAATATCATGTTCTAAACTGATAACATTTAATCATACACTTGCTATGCCACCTATTTTTCTGTTGCGTTGTTTTGACGACAAGAAACACACTACAAAAATGAACAAAATTAACAAGAAATTATTGGAAAAAAATACACGTGGATATAATGAAAAGTGAAATATCTGATGTAAGGCAAGGCATCAAGGGAAAAGTTGAACATCCTGACACTGGTGGAGGGTACAGCACTGAGTTCCAGGGTTGCAACTGGCAGAGCGTTCATGAGCAAAGCCAACAATAGTGGCCTACTTCAGTGCTGGGTCATTGACTTGGACTGCTTCCTTTTGTTTCCTCTTAGGTTTTTTTTCTGTTTGAAATTCTTAATTCATGATCAAATTCAAATTCTCTTAAAAACATAATTTTATTTTACAGCCAAACTTTGCTTTATAATCACATAATAATTGTTTTCCCTCATGTATAAATATTTTGAATTGGTTGACTCTTACAAATTGAGATTAGTAGTCAATCATTCAGACAAGATCCAAAGACATTTGTATAGAATTATTTTCAAAAGTCTTACTTACTTAATGTACTTCCAAACTATTGAGATGAATTTTATTACTATATTGTCCTATAAGGCAATACATATTTTTGAAAGTACTGTTGGGAAAGATGGCAATAGAATTTGAAGTATCTCCAAGACAAACTTTTGAGACAAACTAAAACAGTGTATAGTTAATCAGTTTTTTAAATCTGATGTAGTCGTTACTATAAACAGTAAAAATAATTTTTAAAAGGGAAACTTTGTAAAATATTTTATAGTAAGGCTATACTTTTTTTAAAAAGTTGGAATACCTATTAGTTAGTGTAGTGTCTGAATATTTCCAGACAGCTGGAATCTTTTTGTTGTATGGTTGAGCTAAAAGATAACAGCTGAAATGGACATGATTAAAGTACATGAATGAAAAATAGTAACAGTATTTGTATACTTTTTAAATAAAGGACTCTATATTGAAACTATAGAGTAGAAAGTTTAAGAAAGAAGGAAATATTGATGTATTCAAAACTCAGCCACATAATAAAACTTGTTATCGATGCCATTTCTTTAGTAATAAAATAGCACACTGTTTATCTGAGTGGACATGAAGGAGACAATGATTATTTAACAACGTTTTCCATGACAGCCGAATCAAAGTCTGTCTAGACCAGAATAGAAGCCTGACTCTGCATGACTAAGCCTAAATAAAAATGAGCAAGTATATTCATTCACTCATTCAAGTGCAGTTTACTCCCATAGTTACCCTTAAGTATCAAGAGTGATGCTACTAATTGCCCGATGGAGCTTATGGTCTAGTGAGAGTATTTGATGTACGTAGAAAAAAACAAATAAAAATCAATGTGCAAAGACATAAAGACCAGAAAAACCTTTAAATCAGCCTGGATGACAATGAATCACGAACCACTGTTCACAATGACTAAGGTTATCAGTTTGCATTTCTCAGGCTGAGTCTGAAGGAAACATAATGTGTCATGGAGAACATGGGCTTTGCAATAAGATTTCTTGTTTTGAATCCTGTCTCCCCTAGTTATATGACTTGCCCTAGAACAAGCTGTTTCAACAGCTGAGATTACTTTACCTGTAAAGTGAAAATAATAATAATACCATTTATCTCATAAAGGTATTTATAAGAGTAAATGATGTAATGGTTCTAAAACACAACATGTACTCTGTGTATGATAGGTCCTTGTCGCAAGCTGGGTTCACAAGAAATCAGTTCTGAGACAGAGATTAGCATGTAGTATGTGTTTTTAGGATGAACATTTATAGAAAAAGTGAAAGAAGGGTAGTATCAGAAAAAAGGCTTAAGCCTACCTCACTAGTAAAAACTGCTATTTTAGAACCCAACATCAGCTGATGGTCTTCTACCATCAACCATTTCCAAAACATGTTGATAACTAAGAGGTAATACTGGTAACAGTCCCAGCAACTGGAGTAACAAGCCCTGAAGTCCTAGAGGGAAGATCTTGGAGGCTCCACACTGGAGCCACTATAGAATTCAATGAATGTTAACTATTCAGTATTAGATATTGCTATTTTACCCTGAGTTTAAGTTGACGTCAATTACATAAGAGAGTTTAAATGCTGATAGAAATTCTGGAATGTTCAAGCTTTAGCAATAATACCAGCAACTAGCAATGTTTAAAAGAAGCCCTGAAAATATTGATCCACTTTGACTCAACAATTACTTACCTAAGAATGTATCCTAAGGAAATAATAAGGATGAACAAAAATCTTTGAGATTGCTTATTAAATAAAGCATTATAGAAGAAACAAAAATTAAAACAAGTTTACATGTCCAGAAGTAGTGAAAGAATTAGTACATCTATTATTGAATATATTATGATAAATCCACAGAGTAGAATACTGTTCAGTTACTAGAGCTAATACTGTTAACAAAAGTTTATTGACATAAGAACACGCTCATGGCATGGAAAGTGGAGGAAAAGCAAATTACAAAGTCTATATACTGCATAATATTTTTTGATACATACACAAAAATTTATTCCAAAACTCAGTGATAGTTATCTTTGAAAGCTAGGGTTACAGGAAATTATACTTTCTTGTTTTACTTATTGGATTTTTATTTTCTTCTTTCTTTCATTATTAAATCTAGTATTCATATGAAATAGTATTAATAATTAATATAGATACATTACCCAGTCTTAGGTATTTCTTTATAGCAATGCAAGAATGACCTAATACAATAATGTGTATGTATGCTTACAGAACAATGATAAAAGGAAAACACATGTACTCACCTCCAAACCAATAAAATAAAAATAATGTAATACCCTGTGAACCAGATAATATACTATACTAGCATAATAATGACCATAATAAAAAGTGAAATTAATATAACCCAAATACCCTTAAAGCGCCTATATCACTTCATGCAAATAAGAAATATGAATGTGGTAGAATACAAACAGAAATTTGGGAACACTCTTAAATTGGTCCAGAGGTAATTTGATCAAAATTTCATTGACCTAAGGTTACGTATGGGCTTGTTCAAACTGAGAGGCAATATGGTTTGGTAGTTCAAAGTGAAGGTTCTAGGGTAATTTTTCTAGTTTCAAATCTAATATCCAGCAAACAGGATATTTGTGTGTTTTGCCATTAAGCTATCTTATTTTTGCAATGTAGTTTTTCAGTCTAAGTTTCATACTTTGGACTCATATTTCTTATCATTCTACTCATTTCAGCATTAAATATTAAGATCATGTGCTTTTATAATGTCCGGAGTGTTAGCTAATTCTCTGAGCTTTGTGCTCCCCTTTTCTTTTTCAGTACAAATAAAATATAGGAAAAAAACAAGGGCATTAACTTTGGAGGCCAAATAGGAGATGTGGAAGAGTGTCACCCATATCTTCCTTTCAGAACCTAGACTCTCATCAACCCCCATTCTCTCAATTTCCAGGACTTCTAGTTGTAGACAGCATAATTCATTTAGGTATTTACTCAATGGTTTCCTCCTTAATGGCTTTACAATCTCCACTTTAAAATTCGTATCTCCTGTCCCTGACACTCCCTTTCTGCTTTATTTGTTCCTTACGTATACGACCACATTTTTTTTTTTTTTTTTTTTTTTTTTTTTGGTCAGTATCCCTGCAATGGATTGTAAACTATGAGGCTCAGGATGTTTGTTAATTTAGCTCAGTGCTGGATCTCCAGGGGTTGTAATAGTGCCTTATGTAAAGTAAATATTCAAACAATATGTGCTTAAAAATGCGTAAATGGAGAGGAATGAAAAATAATTGGTTGAAAAAGGTTTACTGACAGGACCACTTTAAAGGGAGTGCATCCAGTATTAATCAAGCATATATTTGAATGTATCTTTTTTGATAGTCACTCAACTATATATATTAGACACATACTGTATTTCAGGGATCATATTAAGTATTAGGGCTGCAACAAAGAACAAATATGTAAAACTCCAGCTCTCATAGTGATAACATTTTAGCTCACTTTCCAGCACTATGATTATAGCATTCTGTGTCTGAATAGACGCTGGGGATGGGAATAAGCAAATATTACACCAATGTCATTGCAAAAGAAATTTTGTTTTGTGGCTAATTTTTCTTTGAAAATACTATTTCTTGGAAATAGATTTGGTCCAGGGAACCCATACTATCAACTATTTTCAAGACTTAAGTCAGTATTTATTGACCATCCAAGCCACACAAATGTAGAAGAAAACAATTATACTACACTTATTTTATTGCTATTTTAAAATGGCTCCAAATCTGAGAAATGTTTCCTCTGTCTGATATGCTAAAGTGCAACATTAGTCATCTACTATGTATGTATCACTATATTATCACAAAAATGACAATATTAAATGCAGAATTTTAGAGGAACATGCATACTAATAAAACAAACATTTCAAAAGCAACATTAAAAATTTATTTTAGCTAGCAACATTCATATTTGCATATATTCAGCATAATAGCTTCATTTTAAAATGTCTTGCATTTTTCACCCCATTTAACAATTCCTCATATTTTTAAAGTGTAGTGTGGTTAATTAATGTAGGGATATTTACATTATCTTATAAATAACATATGCATTGTTAAACAGGGGAAAGGAGCCAAGTCCTTAAAAAAGTTTTCACACATCTATTAATCATTTGATGACGTGTTTTTTCACGCACTTACTGCATTCCTTCTTTACATTTGTAGGAAATGACTACTACCAAGGTACATAGCAAATTCTTGGTGCCAGAAATAAAATGTGAGTTTCCTTAAGATGTTTTTATTAGTAATTTTAATAACACTTTCAAAGATTCAAGAAAACTATGCATTCTTAAGAATGCACTCTAATTTTAACATATTTAATATAATACACAAATTACCTTATATATATATTTTTTATATACACATATGTTAGTCACTTAGCAACGAACTCAGTGACTTGGAGTCACTGAGTTGAAAGCTACCATAGAATACATATAACAGATATGAAATTAAAAGAATCATAGTAGACATAATAATGAATATTACAAAATTTTATATAGAAAGGGACACTTACGAGATGCCATTTTACAGTTAATATGCAAAAGGCAAAATTATCAAAGACTATATCATAGGATATCACTGTATATTGACATCGTAATTATTCATACCAATGAAATAGACAGAATTTGTATTACCCTAAGGAAACTTACAATTTGAGTAGACAAGGCTAAGACTGATGAAATAATTCCAGAAAATGCAAAGACAGAACAAGTCATATAATAGAAGGATAGGTCACATGCAGACACTGAATACTTTAAGAATTCACAAAACTGACAGTTGTTTCTTATGATTTCAGCAACTATCTGAAACTGATTTGCCAAAAGCCATGCACAGCGTACAGTGGTAAAATACTGACACGTATTTGCCAAGCAGATACATGTTTAAATTTTGAATGTGAGCCTTAACTTTGAACAAGGCAGCTGAATTTTGCACACTTTGTGAAACAGAAATAATAATACAAACCTTATATGTGTTCTGTGAACTTAGATGAAATAGCTCATATGAATATACCTAGTGTAGAGCCTGCAAAGGTTAAACACTAAAGTTATCATTCTTATCATTACTTCCGTTTTTATCCATTGGATGGGTAAGGATCCCATCTTTTGCCTTTTGTGTGGGAAAACACAGACCAAAACTGATTCCCAGAATCCTCCACTTGAATTAATATACTCCAGTTGCACACAGTAACTTTCTTGATAAAGTACACTTTATTGACAACCTTCCATTTTCTGTCTCACTTCTCATTCCCTATGGTTGTTTCATTGATCACTTCCCAAATATTGTCTTCGAATCTTTGTTTTAAGGTCTTCTGACTATACCAACAAAGACAGGTTAGAAATAAAGCTTTAATCGATGTCATATACCATGGAAAAGTTGGACGTTATTTAATATGAAAGTGTAAAAGAATTTCGAATATGAGTGTCTTTGAGAGGAGGTGAATTTAGGGGTTGACTGTTGAATAAAGTAAAAATATGGAATCCTGGAGAAAAAAAGAACACTTAGGAATTTACTGCAATTGAGTAAAAGTATGGTGGTGAGGATCTGTATCAGAGTTAAAGTAGTAAAAGTAAAGAATTGCAAAATTAGAAAAGAAATAAAAATAGTTAATAGGAAATAACCAATAAGACTTAGTGGTAGGTTAATAGGGTTAAGGGTTTGGCAACAGTGGCCTTTCATACACTGAATCAGTTGATTATTAATGTATGTTTTGTTGAAAATCACATAAAAGAGCAGATAATCGTCTCTTGTAATGTTTCACAAGAGATGTTATGACTTCTTATTTATTTTTAAGAAAACAGAAAAGACATGTTCTACTGAGAAAGGAAATGGAAGTAAGAAAGAAAAAGCATACAATTTTCTAAAATCACATAAAAGAACAGGAAATTAATGGGCGTAGAGCTTGTCAGTCTCATATAGTTACTGACAAGGAATCATTTTACCTTTTTTCTGAGACATCATTTGAGTGTTTGGAGTCTTTCTGTACTCATTAACTACTTCCTTGCTCTTCTGTTCAAGGATTTTGTTATTTTGTTTCTAGGTTAGTGTGCTCTTCTATTAAGTGCACTGAAAGACGCAGATAAGTTGGTAGCTATAATTATATCACGATGAGTAAGAAAGACAAAACAGATGCTGCAATAAATGAAAATTGGCCCACATATCTGATTTTGGCAGAAGCAATACTCATCTTTAGGAAATAAAGAAGCACACATTTACTATATGACATGATTTCAGGGATACAATGAGTGC
This sequence comes from Piliocolobus tephrosceles, assembly GCF_002776525.5. NCBI lineage: Eukaryota > Metazoa > Chordata > Mammalia > Primates > Cercopithecidae > Piliocolobus > Piliocolobus tephrosceles. Next base: position 155,525,255 of record NC_045436.1, read on the forward strand.
CCTTGAAATATCTCTCAAAACAATTAAATTTTAAAGCTCGTCTGTTGACGTTATTTCTTTGGATTATTATTTTTCCACGTTATTGTTTTAAAAATGAATAGGTGGTATAGGTTCCAAGATGGTGAATTGGAGGCATTGTTAGCATGCCTCTCTCACTTGGAAAGACAAAACAGTGTATAGAGCTTCACATTGTGAACTTTGCAATATAATCTTGAGTGAGGATGAGCTCCTTTACCAGAATTGAGAGGCAAGTGGGAAGTGTGCTGCAGGAGCATGGAGCCTCTGCTTTGCAGGAGGACTGGGAGGGTTGTAGCCTGAAAGCTAAAGTTGCTGTCTTTATGGGAAAGGTTTATGTCCCAGGGCAATTTTGAGTTCTAAGAACAGACTGTCTGGAAGTGAGCTAGCTGCTGACAGTGGAACACTGGGTATGAGACCTGCCTTGCCAAACGCATGGGAGCTGGGAGGGGCTTGTTGTTGCCTGCCATTCCCCAATCCCTGTGCAAACTCTTCTGTGTAGCAGAGATAGCTGTGCTTCTCCCTGGAGCATTACCCGAGTGGCCAGAGAACTGCCCTCTGATCCCCACTGGAACCACTGCTTGCCCTGTATGTGGAGAGTCAGAGAGCGAATTTGCCTAACCCAGTCCCCATACAACTTTGCCCCTCCACTCACCCTGGTAGCTTAACACAAAAGTCAGAAACTTTTGGGAGCTGTATGTTGCGTCCCATTGCCTGAGACACGAGGGTGCCTTCCCTTTCTATTATAATATAAGGCAAGTACAAATCCCACTGCTACCAATGCAGCTGGTGCTCTTTTGCCAGTGCCACTTTCTGGTTGGAGGCCAACTAACACAGTCTATTACAGCATCTCCAGGTAGAATAACCTAGAGCTCAGGAAGGAGAAAATGAGTGCATGACCTCAGTTGTCACCATTGCTTACAGCACCCTGACTAACCAAGAGATCCTGAATCTGACCATGTGCCAATTCATTCCTACCACAACTTGCATTTAAGAAAGCTGACACACTAAGGCTGTTAATAATTAAGGAATCTCACAGAGTCTACTTCGCCACCCTGCCATCTCCATCGTACCTGGCGCTAGTACCTGTGGCTGGAGGACTTGAGGACAAGTCACATCAGCAGATTCCTTGCAGACATTTTCCACCACCAGCCTGGAACGTGACAGCCCAGGCTGGACTCAAAGGAGAAACAACAACAACAGTATTCTGGCTCTCAGGGACTACTACTTCTAGGGGAAGGTAGAGTACACTATATCAAGGGAGCACCCTTTGGGATAAAAAAAATCCCAATGGAAGGCCTTGAGTCCCAGAAATTTCTGCTTGTGGAAAATTTCTTTCAGCAGAGGCACAGGTGCAGAGAGCAAGGAGATAAAAGCACTAGGTAGCCTATAAAGGAAAAGTTATCAGACTAACAGCAGACTTCTTAGCAGAAACCTTACAAGCCAGAATAAATTGGGGTCCTATCTTTTGTCTCCTTAAACAGAATAACTATTTGCTAACTTTTAAGAATGAAGGAGAAATACAGTCTTTTTCAGGCAAGGAAATGCTGAAGGAATTTGCTACTGGCAGACAATCCCTGTAAGAACTGCTAAAAGGAGTTCTAAATCTTGAAACAAAAGGTTAATATGCATCAGAATAGAATCACTTGAAAGCATAACATTCACAGGGCCTATAAAACAGTAACACAACAAAAAAGCAAAATATCCAGGTAACAATCAACATAATGACTGGAACAGTACCTCACATATCAATATTAACATTGAATGTAAATGACTTAAATGCTCTGCTTCAAAGTTACAGATTGGCAGAATGGATATAAAAAGTCACAAACCAAGTATCTGCTGTTTTCAAGAGACTTACCTAATATACATGGACTCATATAAATTCGAGGTAAAGGGACAAAAAAGAAATTCCATACAAATGGAAACCAAAAGCGAGCAGGAGTAACTATTCTTATATCCAACAAAACCAACTTTAAAGCAATTAACAGTATAAAACAAAGACAAAAAGAGTCATCAAATAATTATAAAAGGATCAATACAATAAGAAGACATCACCATCCTAAATATATATGTACCTAAGTCAGGAGCTTACAGATTAATAAAAGAATTAGAACTAGACCTAAGAAAAGAGACAGCAACAAAATAATAGTGGAGGACTTCAACATTCCACTGACAGCACTAGATAGATCAAGGGGGCAGAATGGCAACAAAGAAATCGTATACTTAAACTATACTGTAGAACAAATGAACTTAACAGATATTTACAGAACTTTCTACAAAATAACTGCAGAATATACCTTCTATTCATCAGCACATGAAACATGATAAGTTACAAATGAAGTCTCAATAAATTTTAAAAACTTGATATTATATCAAGTATCTTTATAGGCCACAGTGGAATAAAACTAGAAATCAACTCAAAAAGAAACTCTAGAAGCTATACATATACATGTAAAATTGAACAATCTGCTTCTGAATGATTTTTGGGTTAAAAATGAAAATTTAAAAATTATTTGAAATGAATAATAGTGATAAAAATTATCATAATTTCTGAGACAGAGCAAAAGCAATTTTAAGAAAGTTTGTAGCATTAAATGCCTGTATCAAAAAGCCTGAAAAATCACAAATTTTCAACCTAATGTCACACTGCAAGGAACTAGAGAAACAAGAACAAATCAAATCCAAAGCTAGCAGAATAAAATAAATAAAAAATCTTTCCTATACACCAATAATAGACAAGCAGAGAGTCAAATCATGAGTGAAATCCCATTCAATATTAATACAAAGAGAATAAAGTACCCAGGAATACAACTTGCAAGGAACATGAAGGGTCTTTTCAAGGAGAACTACAAACCACTGCTCAAAGAAATAAGAGAGAAAAAAAGAGGGAAAAACTTTCCATGTTCATAGATAGGAAAAAATCAATATCATGAAAATGGTCATACTGCCTAAAGTAATTTGTAAATTCAATACTATTCCCATCAAGCTACCATTTACTTTCTTCACAGAATTAGAAAAACAAAAAGAAAAACAAAAACAAAAACTACTTTAAATTTCACTTGAAACCAAAAAAGAGCCTGTATAGCCAAGACAATCATAAGCAAAAAGAACAAAGCTGGAAGCATCACCCTACCTGACTTCAAACAATACCACAAGGCTACAGTAATCAAAACAGCATGGTACTGGTACCAAAACAGATATATAGACCAATGGAACAGAACAGAGGCCTCAGAAATAACACCACACATCTACAACCGTATGATCTTTAACAAACCTGACAAAAAAGCAATAGGGAAAGGATTCCATATTTAATAAATGGTATTGGGAAAACTGGCTAGCCATATGCAGAAAACTGAAACTGGACCCCTTCCTTACACCTTATACAAAATTAACTCAAGATGGATTAAAGACTTAAATGTAAAACCTAAAACCATAAAAACCCTAGAAGAAAACCTAGGCAATACCATTCTGGACATAGGGATGGGCAAGGACTTCATGATTAAAACATGAAAAGCAATGGCAACAAAAGCCAAACTTCACAAATGGGATCTGAATAAACTAAAGAGCTTCTACACAGCAAAAGAAACTATCATGAGAGTGAACAGACAACCTATAGAATGGGAGAAAAGTTTTGCAACCTATCTATCTGATGAAGGTCTAATATCAAGAATCTATCAGAAACTTAAACAAATTTACAATATATATATATATATATATATATATATATATATATATATATACACCCTATCAAAAAGTGGGCAAGGGATATGAACAGACACTTCTCAAAATAAGACATTTATGCAACCACCAAACATATGAAAAAATGCTCATCATCACTGGTATTAGAGAAATGCAACTCAAAACCTCAATGAGATATCATCTCATGTCAGTTAGAATGGTGGTCATTAAAAAGTCTGGATATAACAGATGCTGATGAGGATGTGGAGAAATAGGAACAATTTTAAGGTGTTGGTGGGAGTGTAAATTTAGTTCAACCACTGTGGAAGATGATGTGGCAATGCCTCAAGGATATAGAACCAGAAATATCATTTGACCCAGCAATCTCATTACTGGGTATGTACCCAAAAGATTATAAATCATTCTACTATAAAGACACATGCACATGTATGTTTATTGCACCACTATTTACAATAGCGAAGACTTGGAACCAACTCAAATGCCCATCAATAGTAGACTGGATAAAGAAAATATGGCACATACATACCATTGAATACTATGCAGTCATAAAAAACAATGAGCTCATGTCTTTTGCAGGGACATGGATGAAGCTGAAAACCATCACTCTCAGCAAACTAACACAGGAACAGAAAACCAGACACACTGCATGTTCTCACTCATAAGTTGAACAATGAGCGAACACACAGACACAGGGAGGGGAACATTACATACTGGGGCCTGTCAGGGGATGGAGGGCAAGTGGAGAGAGAGAATTAGGCCAAATACCTAATGCACACAGGGAATTTGTCCTAGATGATGGACAGATAGGTGCAGCAAACCACCACGGCACATGTATACCTATGTAACAAACCTGCACATTCAGCACATGCATCCCAGAACTTAAAGTAAAATTTAAAAAAATACAATGGAAAAATAAGAAATAATAAAGATCAAAGCAGATCTAAATAAAATCCAAGCAAAAATATAAAAGATCAATGAAATAAAAGGTAGGCTCTGAAAGGATAAACAAAATTGATAGACCATTAGCTCAATTAACCAAGAAGAGAGAAGATTCAATTAAGCTCATTTTGAAATGTAAACAGAGACATTACAATGAACACAACAGAAATTCAAAAGATCATTTAAGACTACAATGAACACATCCATGCACACAAAATAAAAAAATCTAAAGGAAATGGATAAATTCCTGGAAACATACAACCCTCTAAAATTGAACCAGGAAGAAATAGAAATTCTGAAAAGACCAATAAGAAGCAGTGAGACTGCATCAGTGATTAAAAAATAACAACAACCAAAACAATAAAAACAAACAAAAACAACAACAACAACAAAGTCCAGGGCCAGGCAGATTCACAGCTGAATTCAACAAAACATTCAACAAAGAATTGGTACTAATCCTACTAAACCTACTTCAAAAGATTGAAAAAGATGAAATTGTCCCAAACTCATTCTGTGAAACCAGTATCACTCTCATACCAAAACCAGGAAAATACACAGCAACAACTACCACCACCACAACAAAAACTATAGACAAATATCTCTGATAAATACAGATGCAAAAGTCCTCAATAAATACTAGAAAATTGAATCGAACTGTACTTCCAAATAGAGTAATACCATAATCAAGTGGGTTTCATTCCAGGGATACATGAATGGGCTAACATATGCAAGTCAGTAAATGTGATAAATAACACTAACAGAATTAGAAACCAAAAACATATTATCAACTCCATAAATGGAGAAAAAGCATTTGACAAAAATCAGCATCACTTCATGAAAAATACCCTCAACAAACTAGGCATAGAAAGGACATACCTCAATGTAATAAAAGCCATCTTTGAAAACCCCACAGCCAGTACCATAGTGAATGGAGAATAGTTGATAGCTTTTCCACTGAGAAGTGGAAAAAGACAAGGGTTCCCACTTTCACCATTTCTATTCAACATGCTACTGGAAGTCCTAGCCAAAGCAATAAGCCAAATAGAAGAAATAAAGGGAAATCAAATTGAAAAAGAAGAAGCCAAATTATTGCTATTTGCTGATGATATGATTATATACCTAGAAAAACCTAAAGACTCCTTTGAAAGACTCCTAGATTTGATAAATGAATTCAGTGATGTCTTAGGTTACAAAACCAGTGTATGCAAATCAGTAGCATTGTTATGTACCAACAACGGCTGAACTGAGAATCAAATCAGTAACTCAACTCCTTTTACAATAGCTGCAATTAAAAAATACCTAGAAATATACTACACCAAGGAAGTGAAAGATCTCAACAAGGAGAACTACTAAACACTGCTGAAAGAAATCATAGATAACACAAACAAATAAAAATATGTTCCACACTCATAAATTGGAAGAATCAATATTACGAAAACGATCATACTGGCCAAAGCATTCCACTTCAATACAATTTCTATCAGAATACCAAAATCATTTTTCACAGAATTAGAAAAAAATTCTAAAATTCATATGAAACAAAAAAAAAAAAAAAGAAAAAAAGCCTGAATAACCAAAGCAATCTTAAGCAAAAGCAACAAATCTGGAGGCATCATATTACCTGACTTCAAATTATATTAAAAGGCTAAAGCTACCAAAACGTCATGGTGCTGGTATAAAAGTAGATATACAGATCAATGAAAAGAACAGAAAACCCAGAAATAAAATTTGGGGAAAGGATACACTATTTAATAAATGGTGCTAGGAAAAATGGATAACCACATGTTGAAGAATGCCACCGGCTATCTCTCACTTTATACAAAAACCAACTCAAGATGGATTAAACTCTTAAAGACCTGAAACCACGAAAATTCTAGAAGAAAATCTAGGAAAAACCTTTCTGGACTTCGGCCTAGCTCAACAATTTATGACTAAGACCCCAAAATCAAATGCAACAAAGACAAAAATAAATAAGTGAGGCCTAATTGAACTCAAAAGTTTCTGCACAACAAAAGAAATAATCATCATAGTAAACAGACAACCCACAGAATGGGAGAAAATATTTATAAACTATGCATCCGACAAAGGACTAATATTCAGAATCTACAAGGAACTCACACAAATCAGCAAGAAAAAGAAAAATAAATAAATAATTCCATCAAAAATTAAGCAAATGATATAAATATATATTTCTCAAAAGAAGATATACAAATGGCCGACAAACATATGAAAAAAAATGTTTAACATCAGTAATCATCAGGAAAATGCAAATTAGAACAACAATGAGATACCATGTTATTCCAGCCAGAATGGCCATTATTAAAATTCAAAAGACAATAGATATTAAAATGGATGTAGTAAAAATGGAATGTTTATTTACTGCTTATAGGAAAGTAAATTAGTACAGCCTTTATGGAAACACTATGGAAATGTCTTTAAGAACTAAAAGTATATCTACCATTTGATCTAGCAATCACACTACTAGGTGTCTCCCTAAAGGAAAATAAGTAGTTATATCAAAAAGACACCTGAACACATATGTTTATCACAGTATAATTCACAATTGCAAAGATATGGATCCAGCTTAAGTACCCACCAACCAATAAGTGGTTAAAGAAAATGTGGTATATATACACACCAAGAAATACTACTCCACTATAGAAAAGAATAAAACAATGTCTTTTGTAGCAACTTGAATGGAGCTAGACACCGTTATTCTGAGTAAAGTACCTCAGGAATGGAAAACCAAACACTGTATGTTCTCCCTTATAAGTGGGAGCTAAGCTATGGGTACACAAAGACATACAGAATAGTATAATAGACTTTGGAGACCCAGTAGGCGGAGGACAGTGCAGAGGATGAGAGATTAAAAAAAAAAAAAAAACATACAATTTATACCACTTGAGTGACAGGTACACTGAAATCTCAGATTTCACCACTATGCAATTCATCTATGTAGCCAAAAATCACTTGTATCACAAAAGCCATCAAAATAAAAAGCTACTTTTTTAATTAAAAAAATAAAGCTAAATATCTAGTACATGTACATGTTCTCAATTGCTGGGCTTTGGAAGGAACAGGGGAAAACAGGTGCAAAAAGGATGCAATAAATTCCTTTCTAGACAAACTTAGAAAGATAATCTGAAGCCTAACTGCCAGTTTCCATAAAGTTAAACAACTCTAATAGAGTAGGAAACAGCAAATGTGGCAGAGGAGCCCACATCTGTGAGAGAGGTATAAAGTTTGACAGACATCTCCATCAGAGCAGGTACTAGTATCCACTGCTGGGAGTCCTGAAGACAAGTCACATCACTGGACTCTGCAGACATTCAAGAACACCAGCTGGTATCCTAGTAGCCCCACTAGGCGGCTAGACCCAGAAAAGAAATAACAATCACTGCAGTTTGGCTCTTAGGATCCCCCATTCCTAGAGAAAGGGGTGAGCACTGTATCAATGTATCACCCCAGGGGACAAAATAATCTGAACAGCAGGTCTTGAGCCCCAGATCATTCTGCTGTTGGGAAGTCTCCCACACCAGACACAATTGCAGTGCTAGGTGCAGTAGTGAAAGTCTGCATCTGTACCCCAGTGAGCAGGCAGCCTCTGTGATTGTGAAGGGCCTTGGAGAAGTAGTCCTTGTTCCCTCCCTGCCACCCCCACTCCCTAGCGCTCCGCTACGGACACAGCTGGAGTTTTTGCACAGGAATGCAATGCGTTTGCACCTATGGACAATCTTCCTGGAATAATACTGGTTGAGCACAACCCCACAGGAGGACCATCCCCTAGATTCACAAAAGGTCGGCACAAAAGGCAGAGTCACAATTCCTCCCTACTTGGAACACTAACAATCCTACAGATGAAAAGAGGTGCCTGTCAGATCTGAATAGCCAAGTAACTGGGACAGGAATTAGGCTATGAGGTGAATCGCTTTCCATCTGACCTTGCAGGGGAGCTGAAGTAGCTCTAACTCTTCACCCTGATAAAATCTCCACAAATCTATTTGAAAGCTCCCCAGCCATCCTCATCAAGGCTTGGACCTTGGCCTACTGCTGTGTGTTATATCCACCTACATATCCTAGCTACAACCAATGCCTACCAGGGTTACCTCCCCTGGGTGCAAACTTTCACTACTGCACTCAGCACTGCAATTGTGGCTGGTGTGGGAGACTTCCCACCAGCAGACCTGAACCCTGAATCATCAACTCAGTAAATGAAATTCTGGGTAAAAATAAAATAAATAAATAAATAAACAAACAAACAAACAAACATACACCACAAGATAATTAGATAAACTTCAAGATATCCCTGCCATTACAATCCCATAAGAGACAGTGAGCTTGCCCACACTTTAAAAGCATAATGACTACAATCAGCATTTGGGAAAGCGTACACAGAGACTCTCTATAACTAAGAAAGCCATACGGAGTCTTCACTCCTAAAAGCACATATAATCCAATTAGGCTAAATTAAACATTAAAGTCCAATCCTTAAGAAAGAAAAAGAGAAATTAAAAAAAAAAAAAAAAACCCAGTCCAGTCAAAAATAAACTCAAGAACAATTTGAAGAAATCATCTACCAAAATGAGAAAGAACCAGAAAAGTAATTCTGGTAATATGACAAAACAGGGTTCCATAGTGCACCCTAAGGATCACACTAGCTCCCCAGCAATGAATCCAAACCAAGAAGAAATCTCTGAATTGCCAGATAAAGAATTCAGAAAGTTGATTATTAAGCTATTCAAGGAGATACTAGAGAAGGGTGAAAACAACTTGAAGATTAAAAAAAAAAAAAAAAAAAAACCCTGGATATTAATTAAAATTTTTCAATAGAAATCAATATCACAAAGGAAAACCAATCAGGGCTTCTGCAAATGAAAGACAAACTTAGGGAAATATAAAATGCAGTGAAAAGTTTAAACAATAGACTAGAAATAGTAGAGGAAAGAATATCAGAGCTGGAAGACAATGCTTTCTAATTAGCCCAATGAGACAAAGAAAGGAAAAGAATAAAGAATTTTTAAAAATGAACATATTCTTCAAGGAATATGGAATTCTGTAAAACAGCCAAGACTAAGAATAAGATGTTCCTGTGGAGGAATAGATATTAAACGTTTGGAAAAACTATATAAGGGAATAATTGAAGAAAACTTCCCTGGTCTTGCGAGAGATCTAGATATCTGATCTGGTTTGGCTCTGTGTCCCCACCCAAATCTCATGTGGAATTTTAATCATCAGTGTTGGAGAAGGGGCCTGGTGGGAGGTGATTGGATCAGGGGAGTGGACTTCCTCCTTGCTATTCTCATGATTGTAAGTGAGTTCTTATAGGATCTGATTGCTTCAAAGTACCTAGCACTCCCCACTTTGCTCTTTCTCTCCTGCTTCACCATGTGAAGATGTGCTTGCTTTCCCATTGTCTTGCACCATGATTCTAAGTTTTCTGAGGCCTCTTTAGCTACGCTTCCTATATAGCCTGTGGAACTGTGATTTAATTCAACCTGTTTTCTTCATAAATTACCCATTCTCAGTTAGTTTCTTACAGCAATTTGAGAATGGGGTAATACAGACAATTGGTACTAGGAGGTGAGTCATTGCTACAAAAATACCTGAAAATGTGGAAGCATCTTTGAAACTGGGTAACAGGCAGAGTCTGGAACATTTTGGAGGTACCAGAAGAAGACAGAAAGATGTAGGAATGTTTGAAAATTCCTAGAGACTTGTTAAATAGTTGTGACCAAAATGCTGATAGTGATAATGAACAACGAAGTCCAGGATAAGGTGGTCTCAGACAGAGATGAAGAAGTTATTGGGAACTGGAGTAAAGGACACTCTTGCTATGCATTAGCAAAGAGACTGGCAGCGTTCTGCCCCTGCTCTAGGGATCTGTGAAACTTTGAACTTGAAAGAGATGATTTAGGGTATCTGGTGAAAGAAATTTCTAAGCACCAAAGCATTCGATATGTAGCCTGGTGGCTTTTAACAGCATACGCTTATATGCATGAACAAAAAGATGATCTGAAATTGAAACGTAAATTTAAAAGTGAAGCAGAGCATAAAAGTTTGGAAAATTTTCATTCTGGCCATCCAGTAGAAAAGAAAAAGCCATTTTCAGTGGAAGAATTCAAGCCAGCTGCAGAAATTTACCAAAGTAGAAGAGCCTAATGTTAATAGCTAAGACAAAGGTATTTTAGAGGCCTTCACAGGAGTCTCTTTCATCACAGACCCAGAGGCCTAGGATGGAAGAATGGTTTTGTGGGCCAGACCAAAGGCTCCACTGCCCTCTGCAACCTCAGAAAACTGCTGCTTGCATTCCGGTCACTCCAGCTGCAGCCATGGCTAAACGGGTGTCAGATATATCTCAGTCTGCCACTCCAGAGGGTGCAAGCCACAAACCTTGACAGGTTTCATATGCTATTAAGCCTGCGGGTCCCCAGAGGGAAAGAATGGAGGCTTGGGAGTCTCCACCTAGATTTCAGAAGATGTATGGAAATGCCTGGATATTCAGGCAGAATTCTGCTGCAGGGGCAGAGCCCTCATGGAGAACCTGTACTAGGGCAGTGCAGAAAGGTAATATAGGATTGGAGCCCACACACAGAGTCCCCACTGAGGCACTGCCTTATGATGCTGTGAGCAGAGGGCCACCATCCTCCAGACCCCAGAATCCTAGATCCACCAATACCTTACACTTGGAAAAGTCTCAGGCAATCAATGCCAGACCACAAAAGCAGCTGCAGGGGATGTACCATGCAGAGCCACAGAGGTAACAATGCCCAAGGTCTTCAGAGCCCTCTCCTTTCATCAGTGTGGCCTGAATGTGAGACACGGAGTCAAAGGAAATTATTTGAAGCTTTAAGATTTAATGACTGCCCTGCTGGATTTCAGACTTGCATGGGTCTTCTAGCCCCTTTGTTTTGTCCAATATCTACCATTTGCAATGGGAACATTTACTCAATGTCTGTGCTCCCATTCTTTCTTAGAAGTAACAAACTTGTTTATTATTTTACAGGCTCATAGGTAGAAGAGACTTGCTTTGTCTCAGATGAGACTTTGGACTTGAACTGTTTTGAATTAATGCAAGAATAAGTTAAGACTTTGGGGGACTGCTAGAAAGGTGTAATTGTGTTTTGAAGTGTGAGAAGAACATGAGATTTTGGAGGAGGCAAGGGCACAATGGTATGGTTTGCTTCTGTGTCCTCATCCAAATGTCAGGATGAATTGGAATCCCCAATGTTGGAGGGGAGTCCTGGTGGGAGGTGACAGATCATGGGGGCAGACTTACCCCTTGCTTTCCTTGTAATAGTGAGTGAGTTATCCTGAGATCTGGTTGTTTAAAACTGTGTAGCACTTCCTCCTTTGTTCTTTTTCTTCTGATTTCCCATGTGAAGATGTGTTTGCTTCCCCTTCCCCTTCTGCCATCATTATAAGTTTCCTGAGGCCTCACCAACCATGCTTCTTGTACAGTCTGTGGAACTGTGAGTCAATGAAACCTCTTTTCTTTATAAACTACTCAGTCTCGGGAAGTTTTTTTATAGCAATGTGAGAGTGGATTAATACAACATCCAAATACAAGAAGCTCAAATAACTCCTGGGAAATACATTGCAAAGATCATCACAAAGGCATATATTAATCTGGTTATCTAATGTGAAGGAATGAATCTTATGAGCTGTGAGACAAAAGCATCAGGTAACTTATAAAAGAAATCTATCAGATTAACAGCAGATTTCTCATCAGAAACCCTAAAAGCCAGAAGAATTGAGGTTCCATCTTTAGCCTCCTTAAACAAAATAATTGTCAGTCAAGAATTTTGTATCTAGCAAAACTACATTTCATAAATAAAAAGAGACAAAGTCTTTTTTAGATAAATAAGTGCTGAGAGAGTTTGCCACTACCACACTAGCACTGCAAAGAAGAATAAAAGGGGTTTTCAATGTTGAAACCAGTTTTCAAAATACACAAAAATAGAACCTCCTTAAAGCGTAAAACTCACAGGGCCTAAAAAAAAAAGATGAAAATACTTTTAAAAAGGTATTCAGGCAAAGACGAACATGATGAATAGAACAGTACCTCAAATCTCAATATTCATATTAAACATAAATGGGCTATATGCTCCACTTAAAAGATACAGAAGGGCAGAATACATTCAAAAACCACCAACTAAGTAATGGTTGTCTTCAAGGGACTCACCTAACACATATGGGCTAACATAAACTTAAGGTAAATGGGTGGAAAAAGATATTTTTCACAAATGGAAACCAAACCAAGCAGGAGTAGCTATTCTTACATCAAACAAAACTGACTTTAAAGCAACAGCAGGTAATGATAAAATAATTAGTTGAACAGGAAGATATTACAATCATAAATATATATGTATTTAACACTGAAGTTTCTAAATTTATAAAAAAAAGTTACTTCTCAACCTAAGAAATTATATAGACAGCAACACATTAAGAGTAGGAACTTCAATACTTCACTGACAACACTAGACAGATCAAGACAGACAGTCAAAGAAGAAATAATGGACTTAAACTAGAACCTAGAATAAATGGACTTAACACATATTTACAGGATATCCTACCCAACAACTGCAGAATATATATTCTTTTCATCAGCACATGGAACATTCTCCAAGACAGACCATATAATAGGCCACAAAACAAATCTTGATAAATTTTTAAAAAGCAAAATTATATCAAGTATCCCTTCAGACCACAGTAGAATAAAACTGTAAATAAACTCCAAGAGGAGGCTTCAAAACTATATACATGCATGTATATTAAATAATCTGCTCTTGAATGATCTTTGGGTTAAAAATAATATCAAGATGGAAATTTAAAAAATTATTCTACATGAATGATAAGAGTGACACAAATTATCAAAACCTCTTTATCGAAACCTCTGGGATATAGCAAAAGTGGTGCTAAGAGGAAAGTTCATTGCATTAAATACCTACATTGAAAAGTCTGACAGAGCACAAATAGACAATCTAATATCACACCTCAGGGAACTATAGAAACAAGAACAAACTAAACTCAAACTCAGCAGAAGAAAAGAAATAACAAAGATCAGAGCAGAACTAAATAAAATTGATAAAGAAAATACAAAAAAAAAAAAAAAACCCAGAAAACTGGTTCTTTGAAAAGATAAACAAAATTGATAGACTGTTAGCAAGATTAACCAAGAAAAAAAGAGAGAAGATCCAAATAATCTCAATTAGATACAAAATGGGAGATATTATGACTAATATTACAGAAATACAAAGGATCATTCAAGGCTACTATGAACACCTTTATGCATACAAACTAGATAATCTACAAAACATGGATAAATTCCTGGAAAGGTGCCTTTCTCCTAGATTAAATCAGGAAGAAATAGAAACTCTGATCAGAACAATAACAAGCTGTGAAAATTGTTCAGTATTTAAAAAAAAAAAATGCCGGCAAAAATATCTAGGACCAGATAGATTCACAGCTGATTTCTATTACACATTCAAGGAAGAATTGGTACCAATATTACTGAAACTATTCTAAAAGATAGGAAAAGAGGGAGTCCTCCCTAAACCATTCTATGATGCCAGTATCACCTAATACAAAAATCAGGAAGGAATATAACTAAAGTACAGACCCATATTCCTGATGATCATATATGCAAAAGTCTTCAACAAAATACTAGCTAACCAAATCCAACAGCATATCAAAAAGATAATACATCATAATCAAGTGAGTTTCATAACAGTATACAGGGATAGTTTAATGCACACAAGTCAGTAAATATAATGCATCACATAAGGAGGATTAAAAAGAAAAATTATACGATCATCTCAATAGATGCAGAAAAAGCATTTGACAAAATCTGGCATTTCTGTATTAAAAAAGGCTCTCAACAAAATTGTCATAGAAGACACGTACTTCCATGTAATAAATGCCATCTATGAAAAACCCATAGCCAGCATCATACTGAATGGAAAAATGTTGAAAACATTTCCCCTGAGAACTGGAACAAAGCATGGATGCCCACTTTCACCACTTCTATTCATCATAGTATTGCAAGTCCTAGCCAGACCAATCAGACAAGAGAAAGAACTAAAGGACATCTAAATCAGAAAAAAAGAAGTCAAACTATCGCTTTTTGTCCATTGAATAATTGTATACCTAGAATACCCTAAAGACTCATTCAAAAAGCTCTCAGATCTGATAAACTCAGTAAATCTCAGGTTACAAAATCAATATATGAAAATCAGTAGCACTGTTATATACCAATAACCACCAAACTGAGAATCAAATCAATAACTCAATCCCTTTCACAACAGTTGCACAAAAATAAAATAAATAAAACACTTAGGTATATACTTAACCAAGGAGGTGAAAGATCTCTACAAGAAAAACTACAAAATACTGCTGAAAGAAATTATAGATAACACAAACATGTGGAAAAACACCCCATGCTCATGGATGGGTAGAAACAATATTGTGAAAATGACCATACTGCTAAAAGCAATCTACAGAGTCAATGCAATTCTCATCAAAACACCATCATTGTCCTTCACAGAAATAGAAATAACAATACTAAAATACATGTGGAACCAAAAAAAAAGAGCCCGCAGAACCAAAGCAAGACTAAGCAAAAAGAACATTCTGGAGACATCACATTTCTTGACTTCAAATTATACTACAAAGCTATAGTTGCCAAAACAACAGGTTACTGGTATAAAAATAGGCACTTAGACCAATGGAACAGAATAGAGAACCCAGGAAAAGCCACCTTTTGGGCGACTGATCTCAACAAAGCATACAAAAACATAAAATGGGAAAGGATCCTATTTAATAAATGGTGCTAGCAAAACTGGCAAACCACATATTGAAGAATGAAATTGAATTCTCATCTCTCACTTTATACAAAAATCGGCTTAAGGCCAGGTGTGGTGGCTCATTCCTATAACCCCAGCACTTTGGGAGGCCAAGGCGGGTGGATCATGAGGTCAGGAGATCAGGACCAACCTGGCTAACGTGGTAAAAACCCATCTCTACTAAAAGCGCAAAAAATTAGCCATTTGTGGTGGCGCATGCCTGTAGTCTCAGCTACTCAGGAGGCTGAGGCAGGAGAATCACTTGAACCTGGGAAGTGGAGGTTGCAGAGAGCTGAGATTGTGTTACTGCACTCCAGCCTGTGCAACAGAGTGAGACTCCATCTCAAAAAAATAAAAAATAAATAAACCAATAAGTCAGTTTAAAATGGATCAAAGACTTAAATCTAATACCTGAAATCATAAAAATTCTAGAACATAACATTGGAAATACTCTTCTAGTCATTGGCTTAGGCAAAGATTTCATGACTAAGAACCCATAATCAGATGCAACAAAAACAAAAATAAGTGAATGGAACCTAAGGAAACTAAAAAGCATTTGCAGAGCAAAAGAAATCATCAGCAGAGTAAACAAGCAACTGTCAAAGTGGGAGAAAATATTCACAGACTATACATCTGACAAAGGGGTAATATCCAGAATCAACAAGGAACTCAAAAAAATTAGTAATAAAAACACAAACAATGCCCCACCTCATCAAAAACTGTGCTAAGGACACGAATAAACAATTCTCAAGATGTACAAACTGCCAACCAATATATGAAAAAATGCTCAACATCACTAATTATCAGGGAAATACAAAGTAAAACCACAGTGAGGTACTACCTTACTCCTAATAGAATGGCCATAATTTAATAATAATTAAAAAAAAAAGATGTTGGTGTGGATGTGGTGAAAAGGGCATACTTTTACACTGCTGGTGAGAATGTAGACTAGTACAACCACCATGGAAAACAATATGGAGATTCCTTAAAGAACTAAAAGAAATAGCATTCGATTCAGCTATTGGGTATCTCCCCAAAGGAAAAGAAGTCATTATATTAAAAAACAGGCCAGGAGAGGTGGCTCACGCCTGTAATCCCAGCACTTTGGGAGGCCGAGGCAGGCGGACCAGGAGGTCAGGAGATGGAGACCATCCTGGGTAACACAGTGAAACCCTGTCTCTATTAAAAAATGCAAAAACTTAGCCAGGTGTGGTGGTGGGTGCCTGTAGTCCCAGCTACTCGGGAGGCTGAGGCAGGAGAATGGTGTGAAACTGGGAAGCAGAGTTTGCAGTGAGCCGAGATTGTGCCACTGCACTCCAGCCTGGGTGACAGAGCAAGACCCTGTCTCAAAAAAACAAAAAAAAAAACAAAAAAAAAAAAAAAACAAAAAAAACATATACACACACGTGTTTATAGCAGCACAATTTGAATCGCAAAAATACAGAGCAACCTAGATGCCCATCAACCAACGAGGAGATAAGGAAAATTTGATATATCTATAACATGGAATACTACTCAGCCATAATGAAAAAAAAAAAAAAAAGTCTTTTAAGCAAATTGGATGGAGCTGGATGCCATATTTTAAGTGAAGTAACGCAGAAATTGAACACTAAATATCATACGTTCTTATTTACAAGTGCGTAAAAAGCCGTGAGGATGCAAAGGCATAAGAATGCTATAGTGGGCTTTGCAGACTTGGAAGCAAGGGTGGGAGGGGGTGAGGGTTAAACTACATACTGAGTGCAGTGTGCACTGTTTGGGTGATGAGTATACTCGAATCTCAGAAATCACCACTAAAGAACATATTCATGTAACCAAACACTGCCTGTACCCCCAAAACTATTGAAATAAGAATGAATGAATGAATGAATGAATGAATGAATGAATGAATGAATCAAAGAATAAATAAATAAAACCCGACAGAGCTTTTTGAGGCAATAAAAGACAGTAGAGGACAAAGACGAGAAAGTAATACCTGAAATATTAACCCTGTGTTACAGGACTAATAGCCTTTCCTTTTCTATATGAAGATATGGGTTTTCTATGTTATGTTCATTCTCTGAAAAACAGGGAAATACTCCTTGCTTGCTTTTTTCTAGACCACTCTTTATCTTCCATTTGCAAGCAAATAGAATTTATGCCACTTAAATTGGAAAAAAAAAAAATAGTGCTACCATATTTAAGTTGATAGTAAGAAAAAGAGAAAAGATGAAAGACGAAAAAACAAAGAAAAAGTAAGAGGAGAGGGAAAGTAAAAGGAAAGAAAGAACAATGCTGGGGAGAAAAGGCGAAAAGAATATTTAACAGTATCATATTAACTAGATTATGAAATAAAGAATGTAGTAAAAATATTTGAACTTCTTGTTATGCCTACTTAACTGTAGATTAGGAAACTGAAGACCTGAGATATTAACTGTTGTACTTAGTATCCATGAGTTCATTTATTAGTGCTTATTTAGTGCTTATTGCAAATTAGAATTTGGACTAGATGCCAGAACACAGCAGTAAATAAAACAAAGGTATGCTCAGGATCTTGTTAGCAGAAGTAAGATTCCAGTGTGGATCTCCCAATTGCCAATTACTCTACCCACCTCATTACACTTAAGCCCTCAAGAATATGACCCCACTGACTCCATGTCCTTGTACTTATTTCTAGAAAAAAAAATGCTATATTTAACATGTCTTTGTGCCAAGGACTGTTGGTACTAGTCCATTTTAAATAACTAGAGCAGTTGTTTAAAACATCAAATGAATAATTCGAAATGCATACATTTTGCTCATAACACGTAATACACCTCTCTGATATACTCATCCGAAAAGAACAGAGATGACTTATGGTTGGTGGATAAGAGCAGCAGAGGGATCATTCTTATGAAATCACATTTTTCCTTGTTTTTGTTTTTTCTTTCATCTGGTTTGTGTGTTGTAATTTTTCTGACAAAATGTTTCTTTAAAAGTATTTACAACATAGAAAAAATGCTCAGGCCAGAATAAAGGCTAGACAAGAGTGCACTTTAATATCCTTGGAAATAGTACGTATGTAAAACAAATAAAAGAGTTACAGAAAATGATACATTTTATTTATCATCATTGGCATATACAAGGGAAAGTGAATTGCTTGGAATTCATCTAAACATGGCCTGTAATTCAAAAGTGTTCCATGTGATATTCTGTAAGCTAGAATCTTTGTCACTAGAAACCTTTAGTAAACTGGTATGTGTTCTCATGTGAAGTCATATTATCAAAATATTATTTCATACAGTATATTTATTATATTATGGGTGAAAATAATTTTTATTCTTAAAATAAAGGTAATGATCATCCGAGAAGATTTTTTCCCCAAATTTCAAGAGTCAATTTAGCAGGAAAATATTAACTGATTTGTCATGTATTACAGACATCCTTATCCTTCTCTTGGTTTCACCGTTCTTTTCTTCTTCATCAATATTTCTGCCTGTTTTTATTTTCTTTCCCTGAGTGAATGCCTCTCTATTCATTAAGATACAATTTGAACGTCATCATCACTTCCAATTCTGCCTTCCATTGTATCTCTTCCTTTCCTGCCATCTCAGATCCTTCATATTTACTTATTTCATAGTTCTTAGCAATAAATGTGTTTTCGAAAGTTCAGTCTTATAAATGTGTGGAGTGTCTCTTGGATTAGAGTGGTGAGTTGGGGAGTCAGGAACACCAGTTAAGAATTTGATGGCATAATCCAAGTGAGAAATCATGAAGTCCTGATATAAAGTAACATGATGGAGACAAACAGGAAGAACAATATGACAGATATTTAGGAAATATAAAATAGAACTAAGTAAAACAGACTAAATAAATAAAAGCAAAGACAGACCAAATAAACTAACAGAAATATTTGTGCTTCATTAGACTTTAAAGTAGAATAACTTGAGTAAATATATAATTTACTATCCAATTTGTGAAATTTTTAGAGCAAGAGGGGATACTATTGATAATTAAATCAGAAGAAGAAGATGCTAGCTAGAGCAGAAATTCAAGCATTTAGATACTACTTAAAGATTATATGACAACAGAGTAGATAAAAGCTCTGATCTTCCCTGCCAAACTCAGTCTCTCTAATTCAGCAACAAAATCCACTCTGTAACTGACTTATTTAGCCACAAAGATTCAACACCATAGTTTTACCCATACCTTCCAAATGTATGTCTTCAATCTCAACCTCTCCAATAACCTCAAGACATAGCATGTTTTATTATCGACTCAGTATTACTTACCTACTCATCATTAACTCTTAATTATCTATAAAGAAGTGTCTGATAGAAATATAACATAAGACTCATATGTAATTTTAAGAATTTATATAGCCACATTAAAAAGTAAAAATAAGTATGTGAGCATAATTTAATTGAATTCTTTTTACCCAGCTTTACTGAAGTATGACTGACAAAATTATATAGATATATCTAAGATATACAACATGATGTTTTGATATATGTATGTTATGTAAAGTGATTACCACAATCAAGCTAACACATCCATTACCAGATGAGTTTAATAAGATTTTTTAAAACCCATATATCTAAAACTATTATTTTAAATTGTAATAAATATAAAAATTATTAATTAGCTATTTTATGCTGTTTTGCATATTAAGTCTTTGAAATCCATTGTGTACTTTACTCGTAAGTCATATCTGAATTTGGATGCTAAACTTTCATAAAACTACTTGTCAATATTTGGATTTCGTGAAATTTACAGTTGAAAATGTAGATTCACAAACTTGGTCCAAATATACCTAAAAGATTTTTAATAAGTGAATTGAGTTGCAGTTTTAAAATTTAAATTTAGTAATAAAATAAAATGCAAAAATTATCTCTAAGAGCTACATTAAAATGTGAGAGGCTACAGCATTAGACAGTTGAGGGATGACAGGTGTCTCAAAGTTAGAGTCTGAAATTGAATGTTTGACTTACCTCTAATCTATTCTCCTAGGCTTCCCCATTGCAGTATCTAGCACTACCATTTGCCTAAGAGCAAGGATAAACAAGTAAAAGTCAGCCTCAATCCCACTTTTTCTCCATGACCCACATGCAGTGACAAGGAGATCTTTATATATATGTATGTATGTATGTGTATATGCATATATATCCATTTCTCACCACTTCTGTGTTAACACCTTAGGCATCCTCTCACAAATGATGCTGAATTCTTCTTTCACTTTTAGTTCCTTTAGGGTATTTTCAAGAGAAATTCAACTAATCCTTTTAATCTAAATATATCACTTTCTTGCTCAAAGTTCCTCAAAACTTTTTTATCTCACACACACAAAAAAATACTTTTTAAAAAAATTTATTTAGGAAGAAGGGAAAGCACATCCCTAATGCCAGGGTTTGCCTCTGCAGTCCCATCACAGCTTTTCCTCATGGTTTTGCATGGCTAGCTTTCTTACCTTTTCATTGAGTCTCTCCGTGACCTCCTTAAATAAAATACCCTCCTCCCTCATGCATTTATCACTATTTTTGTTTAACCAGTTTTACTTTGCTTCTCATACATCTCACACGGAATGCTACCATAGCAGAGTAGTTGAGGGGATATAGTTTTGCTATATTTATGGGTTTTGCTATTTACTAGAGGTGTGGTCTTGAGCAATTTTATCTTGCCACTCTGTATCTTAATTTCCTCATCCATAAAAATGAGAGTAAGAATCATGCCTTGCTAATAGACTTGTTGTGTGGATTGAGTTATGTTATCCTATCTAAAGTTCTTAGAACAGTGCCCAGCATAAAGGGAATGCCTAACATTGGATGTATATGTCAATAAAAAGCCAACACAATCTGTGGAGACAAAAGGAGAACATTATTTTCTAAAAGATTACTGCAGATTGAGTAGAATGCAGCCTGTGGTGCAACAGGAAGGTGTGCTCTGAGGATGGTTTGGAGGGTGAGAGGTTATAGAATCAAACACTCCAGAAAGGGTAGGGGAGTCAATGCAGTGGGGAGCAGAATCTGAATTTAATGGCCCTTAACCCCCACATCACCAGTCTCTCTTTATTGTCTTCCTTCAGGTGGTTCCAGTGGTCGTCATTTGGGGAATATTCAGTAGCAGTTGTCTTTAATATTGTTTTCAGGTACTGCTCTGTGACTTGGTTGCAGAAAAACAGATTTTGCAGTATGTACCAAGGACCACACCCTCACCCTGCCAAGGCTGCTTGGTTCTGCTCTTAACTTGTGAGACACAGGGAGTCCATCTTGTCTGTCAACTGGGGCATACTTTAACACATTGTTATTTGTTATTATTATTTTCCTCACATTAGTGAAAAATACATGGTAAGTGATTTTTTTTTCAATGTTATTTATTGCTGCTTCCTTGGAGTCTAAAATGTCTGGCTGATATAATCACTAAATTAATACAAGAACAGAGAGACCAAGATAAAAAAAATATATATATGCATACAGAAAAAAGAAAATGTAAACTGTTAAAGCAAACTAAATATGGCCTGAGAAGGATCTCATATTTCTATATTTGAGTCCTTGTGGATGAACTGAAACCTAACTTAGTAGGTAGAAAATATTGAAAACCTAACTTAGGAGTATGCATCTGTAACAATCACTGAGTCTTGACTAATCCCAGCAGCCATACTTCAACCAATCCTACACTGCTGAGTGTTCAAACTATGATCAAATAAGACAAAGGCTGAGCTGTAACCAATCCAGCTGTTCCTGTGCCTCACTTCCAATTTCTGCACATCACTTTATTTTTTGGTCTATATATTTGTTTTGACCATCAGGCACCCCCAGAGTTTCTGAATCTGCTGTGGTTCTGGGGACTACCCAATTGTGAATCATTCATTGCTCAATTAAACTCTTTAAATTTAATTCGGGTGAAGTTTTTCTTTTAACAGAGGGTGTCACAAGTGGGATCCAAAGTAGAGCTCCTAATGGCCCCCAGGAGTGCTGAGTGAACAACCAAGGTACTTGTAGGACCCATCTGTGCACATTAATCTCTCAAAGCAGCTGGGGATTGTTCATAAGTTCTCTCTTAGATTTCAGACCTCCACAGATTTGTGTTTTCAGCTCTCTGAGTTTCTTTGAGCAAATTTCTGATCTAAACAAGATTTGGAATTCATGAGAGAAACTGGACTGGGTCTAGGAATGGATTTGATCCAGTAATTAACTTACTTGAATCCAGGTAGCAGTCTATTACCTCTGACTTGGTCAGAAAGAAACTGGTAACAAATGATAATTCCATGGGGGTGAAAATATTGGCTTTTAGAAATTTGCAAAGATTATTGTGTTCTACATCTTTTTTTATTTTTCTTGCACACATAAGTAGGAACAAAAATCACTGGCTATGTTAATCAAGGGAACTTGAAACAAAGCCAATATTTTAGGTAAAAATGGGATCCTTAATTTGTGAAAAGCTGAGTTTCTTCCAGCTTGTACATTAGGCACAGGAAAGAGTAAAGTGTTACAGAAATGGTGAAATCTTACTAAAGGTAACTTACAAGGGAACATCCTGAATAAACAACAGTGCATTAAAGTGCATTTAAAAATGAGAGCTCCCAAAAAATTAAATCTGCTAATCTTTCAGTTTAGTTACTATCCTGATCCAAAAGAAATAGACTGCAGCACCAGTTAGCTGACTTTGGGGTACATTTTACCTGAGTAAAGGATGGGATTGAGTTACAGCCTGTCTCCTCAATAAAGTCTCTCTTGGTTAAAAATGGATTAAAGATGACAGGGCTCAACCAGGGACAAATTTGAGCCTTGCTAGTTCTATATTGGGTGCTAAACAAAGTGGCTAATGTCTATGTTTTGTCACACGTATTGCCCTGGCCAGAAAGAAAAATGTTAATTGGATTACCCCTTGCAATCCCTTGGGCAACAACTTTCAAAATTGAGAGGCTTTTGCCTGTGATTCCATGAAACAAACAAACAAAAAATGATGATTTTCCTTTATGATACAGCTTGGCCCCCAGGGCAAGTAGGGTCACTAGGGCCACTCAGGGAAAGGAAACCCAGAAGTCTGGCATGGTGACAAAAGGGTAAGAATTTCTTACAAGTCAGACTCTGGTCTCTCTCTCTCTGTGCAAACTGGTTAAATGACTGGTAAAGGTCCCTGTTTATCTCCTCTGTAAAGTATTGATTAACATGAAAAAGAATTCTGAGTCTGGTCTTAAGATGTAGTAAATCTGGTGTGCTTTGTGTGTCTTTCTGTATTGTTCTGCCATGAAGAGGGCTACCTTAGGATAAAATGTGTGCCAAGGACCCTATAGGCTCACTGTTCAAGACAGTCTAGAAAATGGTTACTCATGTCCTTGAGACCTTCAGCTCAGCTTGTAACCATGTGACTGTGCTTTCTCTTTTCACAATGACAGCCTGGGGTTAGGGTCCAATTTCTGTCTTAGGAAATGAGTCCTTTATCTTCTGTCTGTCTGTGTGTTTACATGTGTTTTGTGTGTAATATGAAAGAGCTTTAATTAATTGGTTTAATAATGATAAAAGCCTAAATGAAATTTTTGTGAGAAAAATAAAAAGTGTAACCTTTTATTTAGCTCAGGTGACTTAAGTAATCTTCAGGAAATGAAGACAGTTTTAACGATTATTGGCAAAATTAAAATATCTTAAAAATGG
Source organism: Piliocolobus tephrosceles (assembly GCF_002776525.5). Classification (NCBI taxonomy): domain Eukaryota; kingdom Metazoa; phylum Chordata; class Mammalia; order Primates; family Cercopithecidae; genus Piliocolobus; species Piliocolobus tephrosceles. Next base: position 155,549,361 of record NC_045436.1, read on the forward strand.
AAACATTTGGTGTAAATTATGCAAGTCAGATATTAGGTTTGCTAAATGCTTTAAGATCATAAACTGCTTCTTTGATTTTTAAAAATTGTTAAATTTATTTTCGAGTATTAGATTCCAGGTAAGGCCTAGGGACATGTGAAATTATTCATGCCCCATAGATGTACAAAAAGTTTATAAAGAAAAGAGATTTTATTTAACAAAGGATCTTGTATGGAAAATCCTTGTCCCTAAGCAAAATAACTGTTTGTTAAAAAGTGAGATGTTTAGGACAAGCCAGAAAGTCCAAGCATGTGATAGATGGTCTGTGTAAGTAGTGAAAGGAAATATTTGCATCAAAAGTAAAAGTTGCTGAGTTACCATTATACAAGTGATTGAGACTCCTGAAAAAATAGTCTTACAGGCAAGATGTGTGATGAGAATGAAATGTGTTCTTGGTAAAAGATGATAAGAATGCATGGAAATGTAAATTTTGGCCTAGTTTAGAGGGTTAAAGGATTGTTTTAAATTAGATAAGAACAATTAGTTTGAACAAGTTATGGAAGATTTGTAAAAATTAATCTTGTAAACAAAAGTCTGTGTGTGAACATATTGACTAAATTTAAAGGGGGTACTTTCTGTTTTTTCCGTGAATTGAATGTCAAAATAAAAGCAAAAGCAGGGTTGTCTTAAAGCACTGGTCTACTTTTTAACAAAAATGTGTAAAGAGTTATAAAAGGTTTATGAGAATCTCACCTTATGGTCAAACTGATTAAGATTGAAAAGATCTGTCTATAAAGTTTTATTAAAAGTTGTGGTTGAAATTAATGATACACTAATGCAAGGGTGAAATTGGACTTTCTCTCTTGAACAAGATTTTCATATAATATTAAAAGACAATAAAAATTTTTGTTAATAAAAAAATAAGGGAAAGACAAGAGACAGATTGTTTAGAAAGCTAAGTCTTTCCTCTATCAATGAGTAAAGGCTTTTGGCTTTTTAAAAATTTTTGAGTGATTTTGGCTAAATGAATGACTTCTGATAACCTGGAATTCTACTTTATAACATCCAGCATTTTAAACCTTTATCAGATGTGACAGGCTTTCCAAAATCAAATGTCATCTACAAAAATATCTTTTTTGATATCTAACTGAGATGCTACAGAGGGCTCCTGAAGAATCCAAAACAGAGGTAAACAGAATTATTTAACATGTTTAATTACATGGGAAGCATTATCCAAAAAAAATTGTTTTAAGTTTAATCTTCTTCAGGTTATATTTTAGTGAATGGTATTAATATATGTTCTAAAATTTTATGGGATTTCTACAATTTCAATGTCTTGAGCAAATGCTGTCAATCATAATTATGGTTATTATGTTAAGTTATCATAGACCACAGAAATAACCAGTTTTTCTTGTCAATTGTGTTTTTAACTCTAACAATTTATGCAGTTTCTGAAAACTTCACAAGCATGAAAAGTCCCAGAATATGGTATCTTTTAGGAGGTTTATGAAAGGATGGAAAGGACCCTAAAAAGCACTCTTGAATACAGGTTTCTAATAAGTTTAAAGTCATATCATTTGAACTGGGTAAGAATTTCTGAAACTTTAATGAAAAGACTGATTGAATTATAAAACTGATAACCAAAGTAAAACAAAAATTAATTCAATGCCAAGAAAATACTTTGCCAGATTTTCATGCTAAGTTAACTGATTCTGAATTTGTTTAGATACATGATTTGAATGAACTCCATGGTCTAAGTCAAATTACCTATGATAACGCATCAGTTGTCAGTACTATGCACCTAATTTGGAGAAATAACTGGTATTCAAGGGGCTATAAACCTGTTAATTAAGCATGGAGCCATGGAGATTACTCCATGGCCACCTTGTCCTTCTGGAGTCCTTAAAGCTTCTATTGTTAAAAATTCTGCATTCCATGACTCTTCATAGAAAATATAAAATAATCCAAATTGAACATATTTGTTTGGTGACTTGTAAATTGCAAATAGTTTATAACCAATGTTTGGTTCCATATTCCAGGGGAAAAAAAAAATCAAAGCTCCAGGTACATTTGATCACCTGATGGGCCATTTAAACATTTTATAAAAGGATTTTATTTAATTGTTATTTATAATGCATGTTTTCTGGTTGTGTAAAAGCTCTCCAATGCAAGAGGGCTGATGTTATAACACTAAGTTTTTAAACAACAGGATATTTTCACAAGGTAAAGAAAGCTTTTTATGGTGCACTGAGGATAATAAACACCTCCACAATATAGAACCTGAAGATTGTATATTCTGAAAACATCAGAGAAAGACTGTCTTTGCTATCCATATTGCAGCAAAACTTTGGAACCTTGAACTTTGGGTTCATAATCTCACCATTAAGAAGGGTCCCTCCATGCTTTTGAAACTGTACGTTCATTGGAACCTTTGAGGTAAAGACAGCCAGGGAAGTCTATCCCAAGAAAAAGAGGGCATCCTTCATGAGAACAGCTTTTCCCAAGACAATAGATTGAGACTTCTACCATCATTAAACTATCATCTTTGAATGTTTTTTTCTTGTTTATGCCTCTATGAACAATAGAAAAAGAAAGGGGGTCTGTTGTGTGAACTTATGGGGTATATTTTTATTTGTGAAGAATTTTATATCTAATCTTATACATGGATAACTTTATACTTTGATAGGTAAAAGATGAAGGCCCAATGTAGGTGAGAAACTTTAATGATACGTACATTGCCTCATAATCAGTCCAAAACAACATTGATTCATTAATCTTTTTTTTTTTTTTTTTTTTTTTTAAGATGGAGCCTTGCTCTGTCACTAGGCTGGAGTGCAGTGGCACAATTTTGGCTCACAGAAACCTCTGCCTCACAGGTTCAAGTGATTTTCCTGCCTCAGTGTCCCAAGTAGCTGGAACTACAGGCACATGCCACCACACCCAGCTAAATTTTTTTGTATTTTTATTAGAGACATTGTTTCACCATATTGGCCAGGATGGTGTTGATCTCCTGACCTTGTGATCCGCTGCCTTGGCTTCCCAAATGCTGGAGTTACAGGCATGTGCCACCACTCCTGGCTGATTCATTGCTCTTAACTCACATCATGAGTTAAAGAGAACATTGACAGGAGGCCTTCACTCTTCTATAAGAGAAGGGCATCATTTGTTAGGTCCTTTATCCTATTAAAGAGGCCATGAATAGAAATGTACCCCTCACAATGGGCTAGATGGCAGATTCTACTGTAAAGGCTATGGTTACATATGAGACTTTAAATTCTCTTGTGAAAGTTATGCTAAATAATATAATTGAATAAACAGAAAATTATCTGTGCTCGCACTTATGGCCTATGGAGAAAACATCAAGTATTATAAAGACCCTGTTGTAGGGGATTAATGAAGAGACTGCTTAGTTAAGCAAGTGGACTCTTTAACTTATTATTTGATCTATTTGATTTGAGGTTGTTTAGTTTATGGAGGCCCTGGGTGTGGAGCATACTCCAAACTATTTTTATTATCCTCCCGATATTCATGATAATAGTCTCCCTGGTGCACTGTATTTTCAATGTTTGCATGCAGCCATACCTAGAATGTCTAATAGTCTCTTTTCAACTGGAATGACAAGAGCTAAAAGAATTGTGTGACCATGAAGGCACTATATCCTACGAATGACGCGCTGAGATTGGAAACCGGAAATAATAGTAACTGAGAGTGGCACTAAGATCCTACGTTTTGGTCACACTCTCATCCAAGTAAGAATCTGACCAAAAAGGGAGAGATTTTTAAACAAAATCATGGGAGGCCATTGTTTTGGACTGAGCTCATGCACTAGGCCTTAACAGACCAAGCCAAACAAAAATGGAGTCACTTATGCTAAATGTGACAAAACCAAACTAAGACTTTAAATAAACACATAGATCTTAGACCAGAACAGACCAGGTTTTGTTTTTCTGCTGTAAGCAGAATGTTCCAGCATAAGGAAGTACCCTTTATGCAGTCCTTGTTCATATGTTTGCAAAATTCACTATTCTACGGATCTCCAATGGGTTTCAAGATCAAATAAGTACATTTATGATAATGATAGTGATATCAGTAACTAAAGTTTTTGTCAGTCTTTCAAAATTGAGAAAATAACCAAAAGACAGGAATTGTTAAAGCAAACTAAATATGGCCTGAGAAAGACTCTGTACTTCTATATTTGAGTCCTTGTGGATGAATTGCAACCTAACTTAATAGGCAGATAAGATTGAAAACCTAATTTAGGGGTATGTACCTGTAACAATCACTGAGTCTTGGTCAATCCCAGCAATCATACTTCAACCAGTCATTCACTGCTGAGTGTTCAACTGTATTCAGATAAGGCAAATGCCAAGCTGTAACTGACCCAGCTGTTTCTGTACCTCTCTTCCAATTTCTGTATGTTACTTTACTTTTTTTGTCTATAAATTTGTTCTGACCATGAGCCATCCCTATAATCTCTCTGAATCTGCTGTGATACTGGGTGTTACCCCATTTGTGAATTGCTCATTGCTCAATTAAGCTCCCTTAAATTTAATTTGGCTGAAGTTTTTCCTTTAGCAAAACAAACAATTAGAGTTACATAAGACAAAACTGGGAGACAATATGAATATAGGAGAAAAAGAAAATCCATCTGTACTCTTAAATTAAATCAAGTTGGTCTTTTAATGCCACTGCTTTTGTACCACATTGACACATCTATTTCTTAATTTAGTATTTTATTTGGTTAATGATAATTTGCCTTGGCTTATCAAAGAAGTTAATAAAGTTACAGCCAAGATGTTCTGTTTGAAAGCATGTCATATAATGCAATCTGGAGAGGATCACATTAGTAATTAAGAATCTCAAATCTATTTCTTGACTCTGGTCAAGACATCACTTTACTTCTCTCATCTTCAATTTTCTTGTGAATGAAATAAAGGAGTTGAAGTAGGTAGTTTCTATTAACCCTGCAAAGGAAACTAAAACATGTCACCCCAAAATATTGCTCCCTGGTGTAAAGATCAACAGATGCAGAAAGAGACTTTCCCCTATCTACATAAATGCTTGAAGTATCCACCAAAAATAATTGTTTTTCCTTCTGCTTACTGGTGTCTCATTATCTGTTGCAGAAAAGAAGAAAATAATGTAGCCATACCTGAAGATACTCTTTCATAAGATAATGTCTGTCTCTCAGGCTCATTCTGTTTCCAAAGAGAACCATTTACAAATTAATCTCTGTTTCCTGATCCATTCATTCTCCCTAGTATTAGGCTGGTGCAAGAGTAATTGCAGTTTTAACATAATAATTATTTATTGCCCCTCAAGATAATTATTTATATTTCTCATCTCTCCTCCCCATTCAGAAAAAAATGGCTATGTTAGGATCGGGGACCCATTGGGATATTTGGGCTAATCACTCTCTTCTCCTTCATGCACGTTAATTAATTTGTATGCCATTTTTCATATTTGTTTATCTTTCATTAGTTGAGTTTTTTAATACAACTTCAGAGAGCAAAGGAGGTGTTCTCTCTTGGCTTCCACAATTTCCAGCATTGTAAATTGTTATATTTCCATGATACGTTCTGGCTCTCTTTTGAACATTTTCTCACTGTCCTCAATTGGCATAGATGGAATCCAAGTAATGTTAATAGTGTGGTAAATATAGCATCTTTTCAAAGGTAAATATAATGAACAAAACTGTGTGTTGTACATGTGTATTCAGTGACAGTTGAATATCCTGTTTGAATTAGCATCAGTAATAATTTCCTTGTGAAAGCAAGTATGGTGATATAAATTGTTGCTAATTGATAAGAAAAATGAATGATAATGGAAATGAGCAGTGTAAGTTAACCAAGAAAGAAAAAAATGGTATCAGATAAAATTAAAGATAAATACAACAAGGAAAAGCAATGTGCTTTTCTTCTCATTTCTTTTGTATGTTTATGTTGTTGACTAAAAAAACCAAACTGTGTAAAATATTTAAGGAAGTTTATTCTGAGCCCGTATAAGAGATAATGGTCAGTGGCACAGTCTCAAGAGGGCCTGAGAACATGTACCCAAAGCGGTTGTGTTACAGCTTGATTTTCTATGTTTTAAGGAAACATAAGACATCAGTCAGTACATGTGAGCTGTACATTGATTCAGTTCAGAAAGGCAGGACAACTTGAAGCTGGGAGCTTACAGTCCTAGGTAGATTCAAAGATTTTCAGGTTATCAATTGGTTAAAAGAGTCATTATCTAAAGATCTAGAATGAAGAGAAAGGAGTGTCTGGGTTAAAATAGGGTTGTGGAGACCAAGGTTCTTATTATGCTTGAAATAATATATAGAAAATAACTATTGAATTATTCAATACCTAGAGTGGTTATAATCCCTGGAGATACCATAGAGAACAAGATGGAGAATGGAAAAGTTTATGCTTTCGTGGAGCTTACATAATGATAGAGAACATAGACAACAAACAAATGCATAATATACTTGTTACAAGTTATAAACCTAATAAAGAATAATAAAGCCGGGCATGTAGATAAGTGACTGACAAAAATAGATATTCAAAAAGGTAGTCTGAGAAGCCCTCTCTGAGGAGTTGATATTTATGCCAAGAACTTAAATGAAGATGCATACAGGGATGAAATGCTTTAAGGCCAAGAATCCTGTCTAAATAATCTCTGAGTTAGTTATTAAGTGCATTAATTTAATCTCATGTATACTGTATTCTTTTTTTTTTTTTTTTTGAAACGGAGTCTCGCTCTGTCGCCCAGGCTGGAGTGCAGTGGCCGGATCTCAGCTCACTGCAAGCTCCGCCTCCTGGGTTTACGCCATTCTCCTGCCTCAGCCTCCTGAGTAGCAGGAACTACAGGCGCCCGCCACCTTGCCCGGCTAGTTTTTTGTATTTTTTAGTAGAGACGGCGTTTCACCGTGTTCGCCAGGATGGTCTCGATCTTCTGACCTCGTGATCCGCCTGTCTCGGCCTCCCAAAGTGCTGGGATTACAGGCTTGAGCCACCGCGCCCGGCCATGTATACTGTCTTCTTAAAAGTGAACTCATATTTTACAATTGTTGATTTCTGGACTAAAAATATCAAGTGAAAATCCTCCTGAAGTTACTCTATTATAATAATGCCAAAGTTTTGAAAGATGAACATATTTGAATTTTAAAGTAACATATTGTATTAATGTTTTCTAGATGAACAGAACTAATAGGCTATATATATATATAAAGGGGAGTTTTTTAAGGAGTACTAACTCTCATGATCACAAGGTCCCACAATAGGCCATCTGTAAGCTGAGGCGCAAGGAAGCCAGACTGGGTCCCAAAGCTGAAACACTTTGTCCAATGCTCAAGGGCAGGATGCATCCAGCGTGGGAGAAAGATGTAGGCTGGGAAACTAAGCCAGTCTAGCTTTTCCACATTTTTTTCTGCCTGCTTTATATTCTGGCCATGCTCGCAGCTGATTTGATGGTGCCTACCGGGATTAAGGGTAGGTCTGCCTTTCCCAGCCTACTGATTCAAATGTTAATCTCCTTTGGCAGCACTCTCACAGACACACCCAGGATCAATCCTTTGCATCCTTCAATCCAATCAAATTGACACTTAGTATTAACCATCATACCTATTTATACATTTTTATACGTTAGTATTTAATTTGGTAATAATGCTTATCTACATCTCTAATATTTTATATTATTTGAGGATTAGGCTAATATAATATATGAATAATGGTATATTTCTAAATATGACGTTTCCTTTTTAAGAAGAGAAACTAAATGGTACCAAGTATCTGTTTTTGTTAGTGTTTGAGTATATGTGTGTATGTACTAAATTATTAAATATCAGAGACTATTGTCAACTATCAGGATTATTATTAGAATTAACAAAGTATGCTATAAGGGTAAAACATTTGTCATAAAGTTTTTCTTTGTGTCCTTAATTATAGCATTTTAATAATTTAAAATAATTTATTATTTATAATTATTAATTATAATATTTTAAGATGCACAGAAACTTTAGCCATCAACATGTAGTAATTATTACTGAATGTATAAGAAAGGCAAAATGTAGTTAAAAAATAAATGTTTTTATAAGAGATAATATACAAATTGCATGCTGTCATGGTAACCCAGAATATCAGCAATATTGGAGTAGCTTACAGAATAGCAGACACAGCTTAATACATAAATATCAGTATTTTTGCTTCATGTATTGATATTTTATGCATTCAAATAAAACCTCATTTGTGTTTTATTATCTAATAAGTAATATCAGTGACTGATAATAACCAAATATGTTTTTGTAGAAAATACAATTTTAAAATATATGAAATCAAAGTGAATATTATACTAGGAGGGTGACTGCAGACTTCTTTGTCATCATAGATTAAATAAGAATTCCAAAAATGCTGTCAGTACAACAGTTTTAAAACAGAACAACTTATGTTCAGCTCTTCAAATCATCTTTAGATGGGAATGCTGTATTACTGTGCAATTTCCAGTTAAGTGGCCATTTCCTCCTTTCCTTGTATTTGTCAATCAGAAATACATTTGAAATATAGAGCCTCAACCATGTATTGCAAGAGTTCTTCAAATTAACAGCCAATTTAAACTAAAACAAACAAACAAAACTATCTTATTTTAAAATAAAATCAATACAAAACATATGAAGTTACTCGATTTTTAAGATATCTATAAATGTAAGTTTTGGACTTTTAGAGTTAGATAATGGTTCTGTTTTTAATTGCCTCTTTGTCCTTGATTACACTATTTAATCTGTATGCATCTTAATTAAAATGACAGTTACAATGGATAATAAACATTCCTCTCGCTAACGATCATGAGTTTGTGCTTCCATTTTTTGAAAAGCAGTATACGGTTAATATTTTCTAATAAAACAAAATGAATACCAAGTAAATGCAAGGTATTCTTTTTATTACTATTTTTTCTGTCTCATAAGGACTATGTTCCTTATGATAGCTTTGTTCTTTTTAAAACTGCTATATAATGCTAGTACTATGGAAAAGACTACATTTGATTCTAGATACATGCAATCTTAGATCAATCTAACTGATGCATGTCTTTGGGGGCAGGAAAATAGGCATTTTTCTCCTTCAAGCTTCTTGATGGCCATTGTAATTGCCAAGATACCAAAAAACAGAACTCATTATCCTATATGAGCATATCAGGAATTTGCTATAGTACAATCTGTTTGGAGCTACTCATTTGGAATATCATGAATGAATGTATTGTATTTCTATATGAATTGAATTTAACTCTTATCTGTCATCCCCCTCATTCACAATTATGACAGAGTAAATATTGAATCAGCAATTATGAATGAATGTAACTCATAATATTTCATTGCTGAATTCTACAAATCACATGATTCTGATTTTCACTGCTACTCTTTTTCTTTTCCTTTTTTTTTTTTTTTTTTTTTTTTTTTGACAGTCTCACTCTGTAGCCCAGGCTGGAGTGCAATGGCGCAATCTTGGCTCACTGCAACGTCCACCTCCCAGGTTCAAGCAATTATCTTGCCTCAGCCTCCTGAGTAGTTGGGATTACAGTTGCTCACCACTATGCCCAACTAATTTTTTGTATTTTTAGTAGAGACAGGGTTTCACCATGTTGCCTAGCCTGGTCTCAAACTCCTGACGTCTGGTGATCCACCAGCCTTGGGCTCCTAATTGTTGGGATTACAGGCATAAGCCACCATGCCTGGCCACTACTAACTCTTGAAAAATGCTTGATACCTCTGGTCACATTCTAGGAAAAAAAAAAAAAAAAATTAAAAGAAAATATATATATATATCTCCAAATTGTTGTGATGGAATTCATTGGGACTGACTAAAACTAGCTTTACAATTTGGAGCCTACACAGCAATATTTGTATTTTGATGCTAGTTCATTAGCTGTAAGTTCTTAGGTAAAGTCCTAGAAATTAAATTTCCTAACGTCTGAAATGGCTCACTCTTTTAGCTTCAATTATAAACATGTGTTGACGGCTCTCTCATTTTAGAGAAACTCCATATTAGAGAATCTTTGCTTTTTTTCTCTGTATCAGCAGAGTTAACTCCAATCTAGAGAACCTGTTGTTCTTAACCCTTTAAAATAATAGCAACATTTAAGTCTTTATGCTTGAGAGTCTGAACTGAGCATAACCTAAGAAATAAATTAAAAAATGTAGCAGTAGAAGATAGAAGTGAAGAAAATGATCACTAATAAGTCCTAACTTTAATAATTATGTTGAGACAATAATAATATATAAATACAACATAAAGTGCCACAGGCGATCCTAACATTTTCATGAATTTTAGCATGTTAAGCCTTCATAATAATTCTATGAGATTGGTACTATTTTTTACCCAGTTTTATAATCAAAGAAACAGGCATAGAATTGTTAAGTTACCAGTCCAAGATCATGTTACTTATAGGTGACAAACACAGTATTAGAACCAAGACAGCCTGGTTTTTTTATTGTGTTGATACTTCCTTTCTGTGGATCTCAGTCTTCTCTTGGCCCCCAAATGCATCTCTCTACTGATCCTTCTTAGTCTGCTTTATACTGGCTTTTATCTTCCCACCTCTTGAGTAACCACAAACCACAGTATTCAGTTCTAAGATTTTTTATATTTTCACCTTCTGTCTAGTTTACTTTCTAAATCTTAGATATAGTAACTTTCTTCAAAGGGGACCTACCTTTTGTAAAATAAAACATTTCTAATACATATTATTCTATGACTGCTGCAGAAATTTCTTGCCTAAGGGGTCACATCTTAAATCAGATTTAGTCTTGCAGTCACTATGTAATGTAATAATTGAGTGGAGTCAAAATAAATCTTACAATACTTTACATGAGCCATAAAATACAGTGTCCATATCTTTATGCATTCAATTCTATACAGCAATATATAGACAGATATATGTGAATAAATACAAAGTATATAATGATGAGTGCATATGTAAATTTTTATATTCTTCTATTAAACTGTAATACTAAAGTGAGAAAAAGAGACATCACAGGGAGGCTGTGTATAGTTAAATTTGAAGAGGCCAAAATATAGAAAAGATTTGAGGTCTCCGTCCCTCACTGACCTTGCCAATGACTACCTGAAATCCTCTCATTAGTTTCTCCTTTTTACCTGAGTCATTGAAAACTCTTCATAAAGCATTTTTTTGTCAGACTTTAACTATGCCATCATGCCATGGAAGACATCACAATTGGTAAGCAGGTATTGAAAGGCAAAAAACAAAAAATGAAGGGTGAAGTTTGATGTAAGAAGGGAAGAACGGTCAAATCAAACATAGTAAGGGAGTCTCCTGGGCAACTAAATGGCTGTAAATGGACAATGAATCCCTGATATATGAAAAATTGAAGCACCATAGGGTGAAGGGACTAGAGAATAATGGCGCTGGAGGCCAGCTTGCCCTAAGTTTCCATGTTGTTGTCCAAAGCCTATCTGGAACCATGCAATAGCTCTTCTCTGTTTGCTGTGGAGTATCATTTGATATAAATCAAACCCTTTCCGAGCAAGCTTCATCCAAGAAAGTATACAAAGACCTGGTATATAAAGTTCTTCCTTTTAATGTAGCATGCCTGTAAGTGCCCTGAGAATGTGCCTGAAGGGAAGCTGCTTTCCAAGGCACAGCAAACTCATTCCATAGGGAATGTTCATTTTTCAGATAGCATAAAACAATAAAAAGTCACCTTATAGCATATCATCTTTAACAAACAAGACTATAGGAAGCTTAGGGAGCCCTTTCTATATGCTTTCCACTAGTGAACATGGTCAAATTGTCATATCACAACTCTCTCTAGAATCAAAAGGATAAGAATTTTACTTTTTGATTTATCAGTACCTGCTATTCATCTCTTCCCACCAACATACACTCTACTTTCGCCTTCACAGGAGAATTGAGGAAAATGGTTTGTATCTAGAGATAATAGATCATGGAGTTATGGTCGTATTTCAGGAAAAGATGCTCCCAAATACGTGTGTATGTAATGCAGTTTTTCTCAGATGCATAATGGATTTTAAAAATAGGATCCACTAAAATAGTGTCCATAAGAAAAATAAAAGTTTTGCACATAAGTTTTTAAAGATATATATATATATGTATATTATATATATATATATATATAATGGATTTTTCATATTTTGTGTGAATGTGAAAATAAGAAAATATATTTTTATGTACACATACTGATACAGATATACACACACATATATAAATATACACACACACACAAACACACATATACATATACACACACACACATATATATACACTTTGAAGTATTCCAGAAGGTAAAGTGTTACCTACATTATTGAGACATATTATCGTTGCAAGGTACACCAAGTGTCGTATCATGACACTTCAGAGAAGAATTCAGAAGGGGCTTGAAAATTTTGGAAAATTTAATTATGTGAGTTGGGAATCAGAGATATATTTTAAAAAGAGAGAAAAAGATTGATTTCAAAATACATCCAGCATCTACTTTTATTATGTGATTCAAAGAACTTTTCAATATTGCTTTTTCTGTAATTAGATGAAGTTCCAAACAATGACAATGATGCCAATAATCATCTATTATTTCACTTAAGAATTTTATTATAACTCACATATTAGCTTGTATATGGTGAGTTTTCAGAGGAGAGAGAGAGAGAGAGAGAGAAAGAGAAACTCTGTTTGGGAGGAAGTAGGGGAAGGGAAAAAGAAACTCTGTCTAGTAATCCAGAGAATTTGCCAGAATTTTATCCAAGACAATCAAGGTGATCCCCGACAAGTCTGTAAGAACCACAGCATAACTGGGCTTGGGGAACTCCCTAAGGCAGATACAGCTTAGATCACAACACCTAAGTCCTTTCAAATATGTGAAAAGCCTTCCCAAGAAGGAAAGATACAAACAAGCCCAGACAGTAAAGATTATGGTAAGTACTTAACTCTTCAATGCTGAGACACTGAAGAACATCCACTAGTATCAATACCATCCAGGAAACATGACCTTACCAAGTGAACTAAATAAGGCAGTAGGGACTAATGCTAGAGAAACAGAGACATGTAACCTTTCAAACAGCAAATTCAAAATAGCCTCAACGGGGCAAATGTGAGGGTTATTGCCGTTAAAGAGAAAGTAGAGAAGACATAGGGGTAGAACGTTTATTCAAACAGATAGTAACAGAGAACTTCCCAAAGCTGGAGAAAGACATCAATATTCAAGTGCAAGAAAGTTCTAGAACATCAAGTCGATTTAACCCAAAAATACTCCCTTGAGACATTTAATAATCAAATTCTAAAAGTTCAAGGATAAAGAAAAAATCTTAAAGCAGCAAGAGAAAAGAAACAAATACATACAATGGAGCTCTAACACACCTGGCAACAGACTTTTTAGTGGAAACCTTATAGTTCAATAGAAAATAGCATGATATATTTAAAGTGCTAAAGAAAAAAAAAAAACTTACCCTAGTATAGTATATCTGGCAAAATATCCTTCAAACAGGAAGGAAAAATAAAGATTTTCCCAGGCAAACAAATATGCTGAGGGAGTTCTTTAATACCAGACCTCTCCTATAAGGAATGCTAAAGGGAGTACTTCAATCAGAAAGAAAATGACATTAGTGAGCAATAAGAAATCATCTGAAGCTACAAAACTCACTGGTAATAGTAAGTACACAGGAAAACGCAGAATATTATTACACTCTGACTATAGTATGTAAACTACTCTTATGTAAAGTAGAAAGAATACATGATGAACCAACCAAAAGTAATAACTACAACAACTTAGCACACAAGATATAAACAACAAAAAATTGAAAAGCGAGGGAGAAAGTTATGGCATAGTTTTTATTAGTTTTATTTTTTTGTTTGTTTATGCAAACAGTGTTCAGTTGCTATCAGGCTAAAATAATGGGTTATAAGATAGTATTTATATGCTTCATGGTAACCTCAAACCAAAACACATACAATCGGTAACACAAAAAATAAAAAGCAAGAAATTAAATCATATCACCAGAGAAAATTACTTTCACTGAAGGAAGACAGGAAGAAAAAAAAGACAAGACCACAAAACAACCAGGAAACAAATAACAAATTTGCAGAATTAAGCCCTTACTTATCAGTAATAACATTGAATGTAAAAGGCTAAACTCTCTAATTAAAAGACATAGAGTGGCTGAATGGATGAAAATATGAGACCCAGTGATCTGTTGCCTACATGGTGAGTTTTAAGTTGTTATTAGTTGGTATTCAGCAACATAGCCATTCACCAACTGCAGCTATGGTGGATTATATTTTGATCTGATAAATAAGGAATATAGCAAATCACACACACAAAATTGAAATGTGAGACCCTAGTCGGGAGGATGGTCACAATAGGAGGCAAGAAGTGGGCACCAAGAATACTCTACAGGGGAGAAATACCAAATGAAGTATGGTACATGGAAGGGAAAAAGAAAGTATAAATGCTTCATATGTCAGATATTTCCTCTAAACTAACTATCCAGAGATGCTTGCTGTAAAAATGTTGAGTTAAGAATAAGGCAAACAGGCACTTGATTTGGGTAAATAATTGAACTGAGGAACAATGACAAGACCTTAAAATGAATGCAACAATCAGGAAGAAACTGGAACACAGAGAAAGTCTCATATACCTCATTCATTCATTCTAATTTTTCAAATTTTTTAAGTACATGTTATAGGCTACCAAATTGTTATTAAGTATATGTCCCAGTATGGGTAAATGTGCAGATAACAAAATGGCAATGAAAGTGCAGACACTCAAGTCATAATGCTAAGAGTTGTTAAATATTGTTTGTAAATTATCATTAAAATCTTCAAGAAGAATAAGAGATTCTGGTATAGTTGTCAAGAGGCTTGAAAAGGAGTTAACATTTGTAATTGGGAATTGAAAGATATCTTGTAGTTTAAAAGGCAGAGATGATGGAAAAAGACTGATAACAGATTTTGAAGGAGAGAAAGACAAGAATCACACACTTTATTCACTCATTCATTAAATATTTTTGAAGACCTAATATGTACCAAATATGTAAACAAAAATAAGAGACTATATGAAAACATGAAAAAAGCCATGTCTTTATTTGGATTTCTCCAGAAATCCACACTGAGAAAAGACTCCAGGGCAAAAACTTGATTTTGAGAGAAACACAAGTAGTGGTGGGAAAGTGATATTGGGAAAAAAAGAGAGCTAGTTAAGCTTCTTTACTAAGTCAACTGTCACAGTGGTTTAAATCTAGAAATAGTGTAACACATATTGCAAAATGTTCCTACATGAAGAACAAGGGAGCTAAGGTATTTATGTGCCTGTGATTTATATCTCAGGCATGTAAATGCAAATGCTGCTGGTTAGAAGTTGGTTAGGGCATACCGAAAATTCTGAAGGCTCTGGGTGAGTTACTGACAGCATCTGCTACAAATTATATAATGGTAAATATGCAAAGAAAAGCATGAAATTATATATGCTATTTAATTATCAAAACTAAAACTGGAAGAGGTTCAAAAATATTTTTAAAAATGTCCTTGAGTGGTGGTGATTTGTCAATAAAGAACTTTCTTCATTTTGGATCTTCACTTATGTTAGTGTTGTGTTTGCCTAATGCATATTTTTTTTAGTAAGAAGGATAAATCTGTTTCTCATCCAATGATTTGAGTTTCTAATTAGCCTCTGGTGCCCTACTTCATTATTCAGCAAAAAAAATATTTATTGATCTCACATTACATACCAGGTATTGTTAGGGGAATTTGGATTGGATACAAAACTAAATATGTCAGGAGAAACAAATATATTGTTATTGACAAGATCTATGAAGAAATTAAACAGGGAAATGTGATGGAGAGCAACAATGACTGGTCAGAAAAGTCCTCTTGGAAGAGTAAGTATTGCCAACGTGACTTGGATTCCAAGAAGGTGCAAACTGAGCAAAGGTTTGGTAAAATCTCATCCCAGGTAGAGAAGTTTCATCAACAATTTTTATAGCACAGTTCCTCAAACAAAGCCAGCTTGTCACACATAGTGCTGGCCAAAAATGTGAAGATTCCTGTCCACCATTGCAGAGCAACTAAATCATAATATCTGGATATGAAACTAGAATACCTGCATTTTTCAAGAAGTTTCTTATCTAATTTTCACCTGTAATGAAATCCTGAAATCACTACATTGGTTCTATCAAAAATTATTTTCTAAAAACGTTTATCTTTAACACAATATAGTTATTAAATTTTTGAAAATAAGTGTTATGTAAGGAAAATTAACAAATTATTAATCAATTGATCATAAGTTAATATTATGGTTTTATGGAAGGCATTACATTGTGTCTGTACAAGAGGATTTTGTTGAAATGCTCAAAATTTCATGCTACTTTTGGTTTGCATATGATAAAAAATGCAAATTTTATTTTGGCAAATGCAATTGATCGGTCATTTTGTTTTCTGAGTCTTGTGATATGCATCTTTATAAAGAAAAAAATGGACTGCTGTTTAATGTGTCTACCATATTTTTATAATTTGAATAACAAAATACCAAAGCAATCCAGCCTTAGAACCCAAATTTCAAACCATATGTGTTAGAAATAGATGTTATCT
Organism: Piliocolobus tephrosceles; assembly: GCF_002776525.5. Lineage (NCBI taxonomy): Eukaryota > Metazoa > Chordata > Mammalia > Primates > Cercopithecidae > Piliocolobus > Piliocolobus tephrosceles. Next base: position 155,565,927 of record NC_045436.1, read on the forward strand.
GATGATACCCTGAATCATATATAATATTTAGTATAAATAAATAATGAAAAGTGATGAAAGCAATGGCTATTTTGTTTTTACCACAAGAAAAGTTGATAACACTTTTTTAATGGAGAGTTAAAAAAATAGTAAGATGAACTTCACAAGTGACTCTATATTTCTCTTCCGTAGCCTCCTGGGTATCACAACCTCTCTCCCAAGCCACATAAATAAGCACAACACATACATCCTAAGAATTCCATATATAAAATGTAGGGAATAAAATATAAAATAAAATAACATATATTCAAGGTTTGGAGATGAAACTCCTGGGCAACATTCATAAGAGTGAGGTCTCACTGATGAAATATTCCAGGTGTTGCCACGCATATGCTCTCTAGACAGTCATGCAATCACCATGATTCATTTCTGTTTTCAGCCCAGCAATTAGCTTGGGACTGAAAACCCTGTCTTCCTTACTCCTTTGCTCTCAGCATCTGGCTGTGTGTGTGTGTGTGTGTGTGTTTTCTCTCTCTCTTACTTTCAAAATATTCTTTTACTTGCTTCTCAATTTGGGAAGGAGATTGGGCACAATCTGAGGAAATTACCAGAATCTTAATTTAGAGGTTGATTTCATGAATATGTTAAAACATAAGCTTTAGGGGCACTGATTCTTAGTTTATTATTTGTGTGAGTTTCTATTCTTCTTATTTCATGTTTTCCTATGACAAGACATCAGTTAGCACTCACTCTTGTTCATCTCTGCCCTCTCAATTATTTCAAATTTAAGGAGTGTAAATTATCTTATTGGTAACTTGAGATCAAGACCTGGACATGCATAGCTGAACACATTTCCTTCCTTTCTCTCGGTTGTAGCTGCCTGTAGAGAGCACAGAGTTCTTGGCCATAGAGTAGAAAAAAAGTAACTGAGTATGGTTGCCTGTGACTAGGCACATATTGTCTCCCTGCTGTACCATGAAGCCCATTGTTACCACATATTTACAGAACAACCATTGATCCTATTATTTTTTGCAAATAAAATTGCCTTTTGCATTTTCCCTGAATTCTGAATGTATCTCAATTGATTGCAAATTTGATGGAAAATAAGGGTGATATGTATTGGGCTGCCTCAAGTCCCAATTACAGATGACATTAAAAAAGACTTTCAGACTTGAAGTTGGACCTAAAAGAATCTTAGTTAACTTGTCTCTGAAATGGGAGCATGGCCTAATTGCTAGTTTGGTTGACTTGCATTAGAGAAGGCAGGGGAAGAATGCTAAGACTTGAAGGTATACTTGTTTGAGATGGCTTGGGTCAATTGGATTAAGACGCGAAGATATGAGTGAAACAGAGGTGATCTGCACATTAGCTCTGCCAATTTTAATATATACAAACCTTGGCTCTCCTGCAGCACAACGCCAATAATTTTTCTTGTTCTAAACCAGGACATGAGCTAAGATAACAACATTAATTGGTTTATCAGACTTGTGCAGAAGTCTTGATTCTTCTTATAAGCATATAATATCTAAAAATCTTTCCCTGTCATTTTGGAGCTTTTCTGCTTGGGAAGTGCCTAAGGCCGAATCTTTTAAGGTAAGATTTTGAACAGATGGGAACAGAGTGCAGGGCTTTGTACATACCAGGTATTGTTAGGGAAATTTGGATTGGATACAAAACTAAATAGGTCAGAAGAAACAAATATATTGTTATTGACAAGATCTATGAAGAAATTACACAGGGAAATGTGATGGAGAGCGACAATGACTGGTCAGAAAAGTCCTCTTGAAAGAGTAAGTATTGCCAACGTGACTTGGATTCCAAGTCATGCCAACGTGACATTGGATTCCGTGACAGCTTTGGGTACTGTGTTGGCATACCACAGCAAAACTGCTCTGCATACCTTTTCACTTTTTTTTTCTTCACTGTATTTGTGCTTCTTTATGTACCACCTATATAGGGGATGGTATAAGTAATTATCCACATTAAAAAAAGAGAGATTTACAATGATTTAGATGTTTACAGTTTACAAAATTTTTGTACTCTTACATTTAAACCTCAAAACAGTGTAGTAAGTTAGGGAGGGAATGGGGTTTATTTTTCCAACTTTGCAGCTGAGAAAAGTGAGTCTGGGATTTTGATTCAGCCATATTTGGTTTTAAATTCCGGCTTCATAACTCACTAGCAATGTGAGCCTGGATGGGTTACTGAGTGTCCTGGCTTGAAAACTGGTTTAAATGATTAAATTGAATATGAGAGTTAAAGCTGTTAGCACAGAGTTGACTAATTAATAATTACCTGAGAAACTGTAGTTATTTTACTTTTAATTTAAATACTACATTTCCTCACTCTACCAAGTTGAACACTAAATCTCAATCATTCAAAAATTTTAGAAATTCTATCTATTGGACAGTATATTCATAAATATTCATGTAATTTACCTTTAAACCCTGAGCCATATGTTTTGGCACAGACTCTATTCCCTATGTAATGACAAAGATATGCTGGCCCCATTTATCAAATGTAGTTAGGGAAGGAAGAAAGGGGACATGGCATCAATAAATAATTCTACGTAATTTCTGTGAACCACAGATGCTTAAGTCGAGCTGTATTAACAACTTCATAATTCATAATGAATTAATTTATTACAGGTTACCACCTCCAGCTGTTTTATACATCAAAATGTTAAAACTGTATTTAATAAACTGTTTTCATTTGGTAAGAATATGTAAAAAATTAACTGTCATATAAACCTATATTTCAGGTATACAAAGGAAGTTTTCATGAAATCTGACTATGTAAATATTCTGATGAATTTTATATATCAACAACCAGACAGTCTTTCAAACATTAGTACAGTGCTATAAAATCATATATTTAAAATAAATTTTGTCTTTGTCACTTTATCAGTTCAATCAAGTTTGTCCAGGTATTGGCCAAAGAAGGAACTGAATTCATAATCTTATTATAACCTCCAATTCAAGCCAAAGTTTTAGTTTATTTGTTGTAGAGATCTCTGTTGGAGGTGCATGTTTCTTTTCAACAGTTATTTCTCTTCTTTCCATATAATCTCTACTCTCACATTTAATGAATATAGTTTTCTTCTTATCTTTCCTAAACAAGATCATGAGCAGATTATTGAGAATGAACTTGTAATCAAATTAATTATTTAGATTTGACTCTGACTGGAAACAAATATAAAAACTAGAAAGGTTATGATGCTCTGTTTTGTTATAAATGACTTGTTTAAATTATGATTGATAATTTTGATGAAAGTTTCAATTTGATATACTTTTTGATAATGTGCAGTTAATTCAGAAGTTTCTAGTTCCTCCGAAATTTTCAAAATTTTGTTGTCAAAATCCACATTTTGGTAACCAACAAAAATGCTGGTATTGAATGGTGTTAATAATATTCTTCTTCTTGTCTAATATTTGATAACATTATAATGAAAAATTATAATTTTGTTGGATGATTATATATAGGAATTACAAAAGAGGAAGCTCTGGAGAAAATGAATGAGTTGATATTATCATGTAGAAAGTTTACAATTTTGTAATTCTATTAGTACAGTCCACACAATTTTTAAATTTACCTTTCAAGAGCAATCATTTCAAGTATAATTAATGCAAACAGCATTATATTCAAGATTAGTTTCCTTAAATTATTGCTCAGAATGTTTTTGTCTGTTATATATATTTTAAAATCTTTTTAAACTACTTTCTAAAAAGTTTATATTTTACTTCTTAAAAATTTTCTTCATAAATTTTTTTTTTTTTTTTGAGACGGAGTCTAACTCTGTTGCCCAGGCTGGAGTGCAGTGGCATGATCTCAGCTCACTGCAAGCTCTGCCTCCCAGGTTCACACCATTCTCCTGCCTCAGCCTCCCAATTAGCTGGGACTATAGGTGCCCGCCACCACGCCTGGCTAATTTTTTGTATTTTTTAGTAGAGACGGAGTTTCACCATGTTACCCAGGATGGTCTTGATCTCCTGACCTTGTGATCTGGCCTCCCAAAGTGTCTTCATAATTTTTTATAATTTTCTTCTTAATTTTCATATATATATATATATATATATATATATATACACACACACACACACACACACTCATCATACATTTCTTCTTAAATTTATGATATATTATATATAAATATATCTATGTATACATACATATGGAGAAAGAGAGAGAAAGAGAAAGTTCTGTTTCTCTGGACTACTCATCCCTTAATGCTTCTTCTCTACTTTCCTCTGTATAAATGTTGGCTTGCCCACAAGCCCTTTCTGTCTTACTCATTTTTGTCAGCACTATATTACTAGATTAGGTACTCCATCATATGATTGCATCTTAACTTGTTCTCGTATCTTACACTGGTTTGGATCATTGTCCTTCCTACTGGGTTAGAAGCTTCTTGAATTTAAGAGATGGTTCTCACCAAGGCAACATCCTTTAAGCCCATCACAGTGACTAGTAAATGGTAGGACACAAAAGACACTTGATAAAGTACATTTTTAAAGACAGATTATAGTACATGGAATACTAGCAATCATAAAGATGTCAAACGCTTTTATATGTTTAATTCAGTTAATTTGAATTGAAATTCCAAAGTACTTTTTTATGTAATAAAATGATGGGATTTTTTTCCCTTCAAAAAAGTAAAATATCCATCAACAGATGTGTTAAATATATAATGATGTATCACCTCAAAGGGTTTTTATGCATTCTCTACAAATAATGATTATGAACTCTATGTAACATCATGAAAAAACTATATAAAATGTATACTGAAAAAGATAGAACATGGATTTCTTCATGTACTGTGATTACAACTGTTTGATGCTACAGTGTATGAGACAATTTAGAGAACACCAGCTTAATACGGTGTTCATATGAGTATTTTCTCCAATTCCCAATTTCCTGTAAGCTATTTATTTTTTGTAATTAAAACATTAAAAATACTAAATTTATTTAAAAACTCAAGAAAGCAAATGAATATCATAGAAATAAGTACGGGAAGTGTCCAGAATTGGAAAAGTCCATAGACATAAATATTGGAAGAGTCCATTGAAAGAACAAAATAGTAGAGCAGCTAAACATGTGGGCATGGGCAAACGGTCTACTTTTACATCTGATTTTTAACACTTACTAGATTGGTCATCTTGAAACGGTGATCTATATGCTCTGAGGATTAGTTTCCTTGACCTTAAGATGGGAAATAATATTAATAATAATGTTCATTTCACAGGTAAAGCATTACAAAAAAATTCTGAAATGCAATGATTGTTCTTAAAAGCTAGCACATGATGCCCTAGAAAATTAGCACTGTGAGGCTAGAGATTTGCTTAATTTACCACTATAGTGTGTACCTGGTATTTTAGTGGTATTTCATAATAAACATTTGTCAGAGAAAGAATGAACAAAAGGCAGAATATAATGAAGTAGATAGAAAATAATTCTCAGAAAACCTAGGGATTGTCAAGAAAGGAAGTGCAGGTTTTTAAGAACAAATTTCATTATTTGGAAAATGTCTGAGAAGGTAACTAAAATAACACAAGTTTCCTGGAGAAAATTAGTCCAATTCTCCTACTGTATAAGTTTTTTCCTGAAAAAAAAAAATACCTGTTTTCAGAAACTACATTGATATCTTCCTTGTAGTAATTTACTGTGTCTTTGTTCATAATCATTCCCTTGCAACAAGTTAGCTCAAGCTGTCATAGAATCAACTGTGGTAAATAAGTAAAATAAAAATACTATAGGCTGGGCATGGTGGCTCACGCCTGTAATCCCAGCACTTTGGGAGGCCAAGGCGGGCAGATTGCCTGAGGTCAGGAGTTCAAGACCAGTCTGGTCAACATGGTGAAACCCTGTCTCTACTAAAAATACAAAAAAAATTAGCCGGGCATGGTGGCATGCACCTGTAATCCCAGCTACTTGGGAGTCTGAGGCAGGCAAAGTGATTGAACCAGAGAGGTGAAGGTTGCAGTGAGCCGAAATCATGCCACTCTGTACTCCAGCTGGGGTGACAGAGCAAGACTCTGTCTCAAAAACAAACAAACAAACAAACAAACAAACAAAAAAACAAAAAAACATACCATTAGGATCCTTCAATAGTTTGGGGAGAGGAAAGACAGAAATGACCTAAAGCTTAGAATGCTCCTACTGAAAAATCTTCATTCCCACTCTTTAAAATTCATCTGTCTGCCTTTACTCAGTGATGTCATTAAAATATATTGATCCCCACAACCCACAGACAAACTGTTTTTTTCCAACCTCAGGTCATATCACATTTGCAGCTTGCTGTCTTGAAAACATACCTGGAATACATCCCAGTGTATTGATTAGCTTTCAGATTTAAAATGAAAAATATAACTGACTTGGAAGGCAATAAACCAAGTGGTGCGCAGTTTTCTCCATCACTTTTTCTATGAGTAGCACAGCAGATTTCTAAACATTTTTAGGATAAAAGGAGATCTGAGTGAGCCCTTTAGCACTGTGATAGTAAACTTTCTTTCAACACAAGTAGGGAATGTAATACTGACTTAGAGGTGCTCTGCAAGATGAAATACCCATTATTTGTTTAAGAAGGAAGTGTGAATGAAGGGAGTCACGGAGTGTGACTATTGCAAAGCCAAAAAAACACTCACTTATTTATTTATTTATCTATTTATTTATTTATTTATTTATTTATTTATTTATTTATTTAGAGATGGAGTCGCCCTCTGTCATCTAGGCTGGAGTGCAGTGGCACGGTTTCACTCACTGCAACCTCCACCACTCGAGTTCAAGCGACTCTCCTGCCTCATCCTCCCAAGTAGCTGAGATTATAGGGATGTGCCACCATGCCCAGCTAATTTTTTTTGTGTGCTATTAGTAAAAATGGGTTTCCACCATGTTGGTCAGGCTGATCTCAAACTTCTGACCTCAAATTATCTGCCCGCCTTGGCCTCCCGCAGTGCTGGGATCACAAGCGTGAGCCACAGTGCCCAGCCACATACTTATTTTTTGAGTCAAAAGATGAGTCATTCAAAATAAACAGACACATACATGCACCCGCAAGCACATACTCCTTGAACATTTACTTCATAACAAAACACTGGGGACTTGGCCTTCTCAAAACTTACACTCTAACTGGTGCAAACAGACTCTAATTTTTTTTTTATTATTATTATTTTAAATGAGCAAGGTAATTTTAAAACCTAAAAAAAAAAAAAAAAAAAGTTACTAAAAAGGAAATGTGGGGCAGTGGTATAGAGAGAGACTTAAACAAGTTTTGATGGCTATTGTAGAACAATGCTCTGAATGTCTTCTCTTAAGATGACATATTTTAAGATGTGATGTGAATAATGGACAATCAGCCATGAACATATGCGAGCATTGTGGACTTTCAGAAAATATTTGTACAAATTTCCAAAGAGGGCAGTGGTTTGAAATTTTCAAACAATTGGGGGAAAAGAGATGGAAAAAACATTGTTAGGACTGAAGAAAACAACAAAGGAGTTTATAGGGAGCTAGGGATAAACAATATGGGCTCAAGTGAGCCATGAAATGTGGTATGGATCTCTTTCTACTATAGTCAATAGATCGTTTTTATCAAGACATTGATAGTATGTGATAAATGAAAACAATTTTTGCACACACACAGATACACAAACATCTGTATTGTGTAGGTATATTTTTCACAGAACAAGCATCTTCCTATATCTCTTCTCTGTTGGCATTGTGATAGCAGAGGCACACACTACTCCAACATCTTACATCTTGTGGAAAAGGTTAATTTAGTGTTCAGGGACAGATACAGGGCACCAGGTCTTTGACGAGGTCAGAAAACATGTCCAAAGGAATCAATGTGAACACTGAATTTTGAAAGCTTTAGTGAGATAAAGAAAAGGAGGTAATTGTTGTCCAAACAAGCAAGAGGAAAAAAGTCATTGAAGTATGGGATTCTTGTCACAGAGATACCAATTTTAATGGCTTGTAATCATTAAATGATTTTTAGATTTATAATTATTAAAATTCAATAATGATTCTTGCACTAGAGCAGATACTTCCTGAAGTCAATGATTAATCCTTTTATCTATTTAGCTTAATACTTGGCCTATCTTAACCACTGTCTCAGTAATTGAAAGTGTATGCAATTATATTTATTTACTTTCTCTAAGTATTTAACATGTTTGGCAAAACAGAAAAGCTGAAAAATTAGAGTTAGTAGTTGACTCTTAAAGCACAGTATTAAAAATGTACCAAACTGAAGCTATAATTTAATGTTTTCTAAGTTTATATACTATCTTATTGAAATTAGAGATCTGTGTCAACATACATGAATTATGCTTAGTTGTTCTGTATGTTGCAATACTTCCTTCACCATGTTATGAGTGAAGTTACTGAATAATTACTAAGTCATAAAAGTATAGTTTACATTGTTTGCATTACCATCAATAATACTGATTAGCCTTTTTAAAAAAAGATTTTTAGTTGAATCAACTTTTACATATAAATTTTTAATTTCTTGATTTTCTCATAACCATATAAGAAATATGTACTCTAAAATATGTACTTTAAATTCACTCTTATCTGTAAGGTTTTTTTTTTTTTTTTAGTTTGTTTGTTTTTTGAAAAGGGGTCTCGCTCTGTCGACCAGGCTGGAGTGCAGTGGCACAATCTTGGCTCACTGCAAGCTCCGCCTCCCAGGTTCACACCATTCTCCTGCCTCAGCCTCCGGAGTTGCTGGAACTACAGGCGCCCGCCACCACGCCCAGCTAATTTTTTTTTTTTTTTTTTTTTTTTTGTATTTTTAGTAGAGACGGGGTTTCACCGTGTTAGCCAGAATGGTCTTGGTCTCCCGACCTCGTGGTCCACCAGCTTCGGGCCCCCAAAGTGCTGGGATTACAGGCGTGAGCCACCGTCCTCGGCCCCTAAGGTTTTAAATAGTGCAGCTACATTTGCTCAATGAAAATACTTGCTAAGATGACTTTCGTATGTTTAATGGACAAATATTTTATTTATGACAAATACAAAAATTCTTCACGTATACTGGAGACAGAATAGAGGATGGTTCTCCAACTCTCAAAAAAATATTATTGTATATGAATAAAACATTGATTATTCATTGAACAATTGTACTCTTCAGTAAACGTTATAATTGTTCAATATAATCAGATTTTACATTGACACTGATAGGTAGCTATTATCACGTTCAATTTGCTATTGAAGAAAATGGGGATCAATGTGGTTTACTCAATTCATCTCGGTTTGTAAGTGTGGGAGAGGGCTGGATCTGAACTCACGTCAATTCACTCATGTGTGTCTTCTTAATTTAATCCATGAGTACTTTTAAAGCATGCTTGAGGATTCAGGAATTCTCACAAACATGAATTTATTTTATTGTGCAGCTTATGCTGGAAAGAGTAGAAGCAAATAAAACTGTTAAAGAAGGGGAAAGATAATTCATATATTACCTTTTCAGTTATTTTTATACTCCTTCCCTCACTCCCTTCCACCTCACCTTTTCTTCTGTCCTACGTATCTCCAAGGCATAAGTCGTTCTCCTTTGGTCCATGGCCTTCTATAACTATAAACATATCTTATCTGTGTAACATATCTTAGCTCTTAAAGAGAAATTATATAAGATATGCACATAGAATTGCAAACTTAATATAACTCTTAACCCTATAATTCTCTACAAATGATTTGGTCATTTTTCAGCTTATAAGTGAAATCTTTGTGTGAGTAATATATTTGCAAGTATGTAAGTACCACACATAATATAATTCAGATGTTTGTCTCTTAAAAATTATGGAAATAAGCCAAAAGTAAAGTACTTATAATTGTCCACATTACAGAGAGAAAGTTATGTAGTTTACATAGCCTTAGAGCATCTGTTATCTGAATATGAACCAAAAATACTTTTTTAAAAGATCCTGGGCATATTAATTGAATTGTGATTTTTTTTTCCTAAAGGGAAATGAATCTGTACAAAACTATTACAAGGAACTGTGTAAGAGTAGATGGTAAAATACTTATTCAATTTTGATAAAAAAAAAAAAACTATGATTTCTTCTCTATAATCAGAAGATATTAAAGAATCAAGCGTTTGGATGGGAGGAATAAATGAGGCAAAAAATAGCAAGTAGAGAAAAACTTGGTAGTCAATTTTCCAAGAAGGAATGCCCTTTTCCAAGGTCTGCCTATTTGCAAATTATAATCCCCTGTGCCTGGTTTTTGAAAAGAATAATTTATAAACATTGCACAATTCTGTGTCCTAAATTGCAGAGCTCCAGTGTTGTAAGGTTTGATGAAATTAAGCATGTCTTCCTTTTTGAAAGATACCAGTTTTAATTATTTTTCATTGCAAAATAAATCAAATTCAGAACAACTGTGATAAATTACAAACATGACTGAAATACTTTACAGCATCTTCCATCAAGAGATAGAATCTGTTCCTCAATGGCCTGAATCTGAGCTTCTCTTGTGACTTGGTTTGACCAAGGAATCTGATAGAAGTAATGTTTTGGATGTTCCCAGCTTTGGATTCAAGCCCCCTTGAAGCTTCTGTTCTTGCAGGTAAACAAGCATAAGCTAGCTTGTTGGATAATAAGAAATGTATAGCCCAGTTGCCCCTGTCACTCCAGTTTACAACAAGTCAACCCCCAGAAGCAGAGCTAGGTGATTTGCAAATAAGCAGATATGTGAATGAGTGAGTGAGTCTAGTTGAAACCAGCAGAGAAACCATACAGCTGAACGAAGCCACATAGCCCAAGCAGTCATCCCCTAGAACACAGCTAAATAAAGGATTGTGTTTTCAGTCTTTTAAGTTTCTGGGTGATTCTATTATACAGCACAAAATACTGATGCAAAACCAATAAACTGGGAGGGGACTAAATTATTTCAGTTAATTTTTGACTAAAAAATTAAATTAAAAGCTGTATTCACATATTAATGACACTATTCACACCTTCTATCTAAATGTGAATTTTTTTTCACTTGCCTGGAAATTCTGTAGTCCTGGAGCTCTGGTTGCTTGTTTAGCATTGAGGTTGGATGAGAGTGAATTAGCCCACTTGCTGACTCTGGGCTTCTATTAGCCATGTCTGATGACTCAGGCAATGGTGGAAATCTTTACTGGTTTTACGTATTATTTTCTTCAGAAAAGAAAATTTAGACCTGTGGTGACGTCCAATCACAATTCTCAGAATAATTTAAATCACTGAAAGACACACCAAGATTATTTCCTAAATAAATGTAAAATGCAAACAAGCATGTTTTATAAGGAAACAATTTATTTGATAGAAAATTAGTTTTATATTTAAACTTCAAAGTTGAAATAAGAGCAGATTTATTTCTCTAGTAATATAACAGTTGACAGAAAACAAAGATTGAATAAATGAAATGTGGTTGCTACTTCCGGCCTCCACAGGATCCAGCAGTTAGAAAAAGGAATGTATCTACCTCCAGAGGGTAGGAGTGTGGATAAAAATAAAGTTCTTATAACATGGGTCCCATCATATCCATAGAGAAGAGGGGATTGGTCACTGCAAGATAGTGAGTTCCTGAAGGAACTAGGTGAGCTTTGTCACTTAAGACAAGCCAGCAATTTTACTATGGGCCTTCAGGATGGGGAGCATCCCTGATACTACTGAAAAAGGATGCCCCCTTTCCACAGTCTTTTCAAGAAGAGAGCTCAAGAACACACACTTTTAAGTGGCTAGTTGGGTAACTTGGGAATATTTTTTAAAAAGTGGTTCTCAATCTGTGGCTATTTCTCCACTGAGACATTTGGTAGTATCTGTAAATATTTTTTGTTGTCAGACTATGTTGCCATGCTATCAGCATCTAGTCAGAGACGCTACCAAACATCTTCAAATACACAGGTAGATCTTCACTACACACACACAGACACACACATACACCAATATACACTGGTATATTGATACCAGTTCAAAGTATCAATAGTGTCAAGATTGTGAAACCCTACTTTGGAGGAACCAAACCTTCACAGCCTGAATCCTCAGGTGCTTTTTTACTCTCTAAGTCTTTCAAGTTGTATCATTAAAGCCCAATGAGGGGAGTTGGTGTAGACATCAGCAAGATGGCAGAGTAGGATTTTCTGGTGCTCATGTCTCTACATTAACATCAATTTAAACAACCATCCATGCATGAATACACTTTCACAAGAGCTAAAGAAACCTGGTGAGAGATTACAGCACCCGGATACAGCACAGAAATAAGAAAGAATGCATTGAAAAAGATAGAAAGGACAGTTTTATATGACCCATGCCACCTCCACCCTACCCAGGCAGTACAGTATGGAGTGAGACACCATCCATTTGGAAAAAGGAAAGAAAAGTGAGCACTGGACTTTGCCTCAGACCCCAATACCAAGACCCACCAGTAAAACCCAGGGCCAGGCTGGCTCTCACAGCCCCAGATTCCAGGTTGATATCTGTGAACTAAATATCCAGGGCCATCCTGGTGTCAAGCCAAATACCAGCACCCCAGGTATGAGGTCTACCTGAAGGATATTGTCTTTGGACCCACACAACCACCAGTGATTTCACAACTGTGTTGGCCCCAGTGGGCCAGGAATTTGGATCTACTCCAGGACCAAACCAAATACCAAAAACTCTGACCCCAGGTCAGTCACTGTGGTTAGAGCCTCCAAGTCTGGTTCCTAGGTTCCAGACTTAGGCTTCAGGCCTATCCCAGTACTATATCAGTAACCCTGGCCTTAGGCATCAAGCTGGCACCCATGGCAGACCAAGCACCATGCCTGCCCAGTGCCTAGCTGGTCTTTGTGGCCCCACCATCCTGGTCAGCCCCTGAAGCCCCACACTCTAGCAGACTCAGGGACCAGGCCTGCTTTAGCAGATCTAGGGTCTCAACCTATCCAATAGACCCCAGTGATGGACTGGGCCCCACAGACTTAGGTTTCAGGACTTTTCCTCTAAACTGAAGTCCCGGGCTAGCCCACATAGCTCCAGGATTTAGGCCAGCCCACATGGACCTAGCCTTTGATCCTGCACCTGCACATCCAGCCTCTAGGCAGGCTTCCACGGTCCCAGTCTCCAGACTAGGTTCTGTGGCTACAGGCACTAGGCTGGCACTCATAATTTCAAGCTCCAGGCCAGCCTCTGAGGACACAGGCTTTATTCCTGCACTAGTACTAGGCCAGTCCCAGGTTCTAGGTTGCCCCATATGGCCATATGCTCCAGTGGACCAAGGGCTCAGGTCTACTCCAGCAGACCAAAATCAGGCACATATCAGTAAAGGCAGTGACAGTCCAGCCACTGTGGATTTAGGCTCCAGACCCCATCCCAACATGTGATCAGTCCTTACAGACACAGGCTCAAGGCCTCCCTCATTGCCAGATCAGCCCCTGTGGACATAAGTTTAAGAAGGCCACTGTGAATACAGGTTCAGACCTACTTCTGAAGGCCTGATAAACAGACCCATCCCAGTAAGTCCAGCTTCCAGGCTCACCCCTCTGCTAATCCAGGGATGTACCATATTGAAGACTCCAGCAACAAGTCTGTTTGTGGACCATTCAAGATGACATACCTCAAATCTCTAGATGAACAGACTGGCTTGCCCAAACAAAACCAGTATGCAAAGACTGAAATAAGTTCCTACATTGTCAAATGTGCAGTCACCAACAAGTGGCCACAAGAGTCGATAATAATCTGGAAGACGTGTTTCCACTAAATAAACAAAATAAAATACCAGTAACAGACTCAAAAAGGATAGAGATTTGTAAACCGCCTGATGAAGAATTCATAATTGTTTTTAAAAAGCTCAGTAAATTTCAAAAAAATACAGAGAAACAATATAGCAATATTAGGTAAACAATAAACAATGGGCAAAATGAGAAATTTAACAGAAAGCCAAAGATAAATAAAAAATATAGAAATTCTGGAGCTGAAAAAATAAAAGAAGGAAATTAAAAATGCAATAGAGACTATCAACAGCAGAATGAGTAAGAAGCAGAAAAAAATATACAAAGCAAAGCCAGTTTATTTGAAAATGTACACTCAGAGAGAAAAATAAGAAAGTTTATAACATTTGTGGAACATCATGACAAGTGCAGATACTCAAAGGACAGAATTTAAAGGAGAAAGAGAGAGACAAAAAAAGCAGAATACTTATTTTAAAAAATAGCTAAAAACTTCCCAAATCTGGGAAAAGTTAAAGGTATTCAATCATATTTAATCCATATAAGACAACACCAAGGGATGTTATAATAAAACAGGGAAATATAAAAAACAGAGAGTATCCTAAAACATCAACATAAAGAACATATATTATATATAAGGGAGTTTTAGTAAGGCTACCAGCAGACATTTTAGCAGTAACCTTAGATTCCAACAAGAATGGGATGAGATACAGTAGTTTCCACATTATCCATGAGGAATATATTTCAAGATTCCCAGTGGATGCCTGAATCTGCAAATAATACCAAATTCTGTATACACTACACTTTTCCTGTGCAGTGATATGTGGGTAGAGTGTCCAACATGGCTATATGGGACAAAGGGAAGATTCACATCTTGCATAGGATGGAGAGGATGACAAGAGTCTTCATCATGTTACTCAGAATGACATGCAACTTCAAACGTATGAATTGTTTCGTTCTAGAATATTTTATTTAATATGTCTGGAACACTCTGGACAACAGGTAACTGAAACCATGGAGAGCAGGATGGTGGATGAGGAAGTACTACTGTATTCAAAAATCCTGAAGAAAAAAACTATCAATCAAGAATACTTTATCGAGCTAAGCTGTCCTTCAGAAATGAAAATGGAATAAAGGCTTTTCCAGACAAACAAAAGCTGACATAGGTCACCCATTAGACCTTTCTTCTTTCTGCAAAAGACAGCTTTTCAAAGTGAAAGTGAAGGATACTTATTCATAATTTGAAATTATACAAAAGCATAAAATTCACTGGTAAAGTAAGAATATAGTTAATTTCAGTGTATTCTAATACTCTAATGGTGGTATATAAATCACTTATATCTCACTTTGAAGGTTAAAATACAAAATCTTTTTAAAAAGCTACAATAACTTTTCAAGTGATATATAATGTAAAAATGTAAATTGTAACTTCAAAAATTCAAAATGCAGGCAGATATGAAGTAAAATGTAGTCATTTTATGTAATAAAAGGTCAGATGTTGTCAGCTTAAAATAGCATGATAGAACTATAATTTTTCTTGCAAGCTTCATGGCAACCACAAAATGAAAACCCTATAATGAGTACAAAAAGAGAAAAAGTTATGAATCAGAGCATAGTACTACAGAAACTTACTTAATCCCAAAGGAAAACAGCAGGAGGAAAAAAGGAATAAATAATCTACAAAACAACCAGAACACAATGAATGAAATGACAGTAGTAAGTCCTTCCTATTGATGATTACCTTGAATGTAAAGGAATTATGTTATCCAATTAAAAGACAGACTGGCTAAATGAATTTTCTTAAATAGAAGGCCAAGTATATGTTGCCTACAAGAGGCTCACTTCAGCTTTAAGGGTACACATAGACTAACACTGATGGGATGGAAAAAAGTATACCACGTAAATGGAAATCAAAAGAGAGCAGAAGTAGCTACATTTACATGAGATAAAACAGACGTTAAGCCTAATACTCTAAAAACAAGGAATATATATTTATTATATATTAATAATATAATAAAAGGGTTAACTTGTAAAAAGGATATAACAATTGTTAATATTTATCAAAAGGATATAGCAATTTTGAATATTAATATTTGCTGTATATAATTCTTCCTTCAATGTGGGTGTGAATATATATATGTGTGTGTTATTCCCTATTGTCCTAATTATATATATTATTGGGTATAAATTTTATATATGATATAAATTATATTACACACATAAAATATAAATTTATGTATATAAATTATATAATATATAATATGTTATACATAAATAAAATATATAATTGACACCCACATTGAAGAAAAACATATATAGGAAATATTAATATACCTTAATAGACAAACAGATAAACATTCTCTGGGATAGCCCATATACTAGGCTAAAAAGCAAGTCTTAACAAATTTAAAAACATTGAAATCCTATCAAATATCATTTCTAAATATAAAGGTGTGAAACTATAAATCAATAATAGGAGGAATTTTAGAAACACAAAAACATATAGAAATTAAACAGCAGGGTCTCCAACAATCTATGAATCAAAGAATAAATTTTAAAAAAAATTAAAAATATCATGAGACTAAGAAAAAATGGAGACACAGCCTATCAAAACTTATGGAGTGCAGCAAAAGCAGTTTTACAATAAATGTTCACAGCAATACACTCCTATATCAAAAAAAGAGAAAAATCTCAAAAACAATCCAGCATTACTCATCAAGGAACTAGGAAAAGAATAACAAAGCCCAGACTTAGCAGAAAATAATAAAGATCAGAGTAGAAATGAAATAAAGACCAGAAAAATGATAGAAAATATCAGTGAGAGTAGGAGTTGGTCTTCTAATAAGAAAAGCAAAGTTGACAAATTTTAGCTGTATTATATGTGAAGAGAAAAAAAAGAGAAGATATAAATAAAATCAAAAGTGAAAGAGAAGACATTACAACTAATATAACAGAAATATAAAGCCTCAAAAGATATTATGAACAATTATATACCAAAAATAGATAATTTAGAAGAAATGGATTAATTTCTAGACACATGCAATTTGTCAAGATTAAATCATGAAGAAATAGAAAATCTGATGGGCAAAAAAATATAAGATTTATTCAGTAAAAATAAATTTCTCATTAAAAGAGCAGCTCAGGACCTGACAGCTTTACTGGTGAATTCTACCAAATATATAAAGAAGAATATCAATCCTTCTCAAACTCTCCCAAAAAACTGAAGAAGAGGGAATACTTGTAAACTTATTACACATCACCATCATTATTCTGATATCAAAGTCAGACAAGGACACTAAAAGAAAATAAATCTTCAAACCAGTATTCCTGACAAACGTACATGCAAAAATACTAGAACACCAAATTTAATATTACAGTAAAATGATTATTCACCATAATCAATTGGGATTTATCTCTGGGATTCAAGAATCGCTCAATATACGCAAATCTATAAGGGTGATATGCAATGATAAGAGAATAAAGACCAATAGATCATCTCAATAGAGGCCAAAACACATTTTGCAAAATTCAAATCCTTTTATGATAAAGCTCTCAAGAAATTTTATGTAGAAGGAATGTACCACATCACAGTAAAATTCATATATGAAAAACTCACAGCTTACATTATACTCAATGGTGAGAAGTTGAAAACTTTTCCTCTAAGATCAGAAATAGGAAAAGAATGTCTACTCTTGCCATGTCTATTTACGATAGTATTGGATATTTTAGCTCAAGTAATTAAGCAAAAGAAAGAGTAGAAGGCATCCAAATCAGAAAGAAAGAGATTAAATTGTCCCTTCTTGCAGATGACATGGTTTTCTATATATGTCTATTATATACAAAATATATATAATATATATAATCTTAAAAACTTTGGCAAAATATTCTTAGAACTAATAAATGAATTGCAGGGTACAAAACAGACAAACAAAAATCAGTAGTGTTCCTATACACTAACAACCAACTATTTGAAAAAATAATCAATAAAACAATTTCATTTACAGTAACTCCAAGAGAATTGTTTGGGAATAAATTTAATGAAGCAGATAAAAGATCTGTACACTGAAAAGTATAAACCACTAACAAAATAATTTGAAGACACAAATAGAGAGATATTTGGTGTTCATGAATTGCAAGAATTAAAATTGTTGTAATGTCTCTACTACCCAAAGTGATCTGCAGATTTAATGAAATCACTGTCAAATTGTCAATGATATTTTTCACAGAAACAGAAAAAATCCTTACATTTGTATGCACTCACAAACAACTCCAAATAGACAAATAAATCTTGAGCAAAAAGATAAAAACTGAGGGCACTATACTACCAGATGTCAAATATGATACAAAGCTATAGTTATTAAAGTAGCATGATACTGGCATAAAAATAGACACATGGAACAAAATAGAGGGTCTAGGAAGAAACCTGCACATTTATGGTCCACTGATTTTTGACAGGGTCCTCAAAAATTAACTCAAAATGAAATGCCTGACATCTGTAATCCCAGCACTTTGGTAGGCCAAGGTGGGCAGTTCACCTGAGGTCAGGAGTTTGAGATCAGTCTGACCAACATGGAGAAACCCTATCTCTACTAAAAACACAAAATTATCCAGGCATGGTGGTGCATGTCTGTAATCCCAGCTACTCTGGTGGCTGAAGCAGGAGAATTGCTTGAACTCAGAGGTGGAGATTGTGATGAGCTGAGATCATGCCATTGAACTCCAACCTGGACAACAAGAGTGAACCTCCACCTTAAAATAAATAAATAAATAAATAAAACCTGAAACTGTAAAACTACTAGAAGGAAACTTAGAAGAAAAGGCTCCATTACATTAGTCTGGGCAATGATTTTTTTGGATATGACCCCATAAGCATGGGTAACAAAAAGAGAAACAGACAAATGAGATTACATCCAACTAAAACACTTTTGCACAGGAAAAGAAACAATCAACAGAGTGAAGGCACAACCCACAGAAAGGGAGAAAATATTTGTAAACCATATTACTAATGAGGGACTAACATCCAAAATATATAAGGAGCTTAGATAACACAAAGTGAAGAAAACAATATCCCAGTTTAAAAATAGACAAAGGATCTGATAGGCACTTCTCAAAAGAAGACATGCTAGTAATTGGTCAAAAGGTATATGAAAAAATGCTCAACATCAGTAATCATCAGGGAAATGCGAATTAAAACCACAATGAAATATCACCTCATACCTGTTAGAATGGCTATTGTCAGAAAGACAAAAGATAAATATTAGTGAGAATGTAGGGAAAAAGAACGTTTGAATGCTGTTAGCGGAAATGTAAACTAGTAAATACAACCATTATGGAAAACACTATGGTGGTTCCTTGAAAAATTAAAAACAGAACTACCATATAATCCGGCAATTCCACCACTGGTTATATACCCTACGAAAAGTAAAAAAATATATGATGAAGAGATACATGCATTTCCACATGTATTCCACCAATATTCACATTAGCCAGCATAAATAATCAACCTATGTGTCCATCAGTAGATAAGGAAAATGTGGTATATATACACAATGATATACTACTCAGCCTTAAAAAAGAGGAAATTCTGTCATTGACAACATGGATGAACCTGGAGAATATTATAATAAGTGAAATAAACCAGGCACAGAAAGACACTAATATTTGGAATCTGAAAAATTGACCTTATGCAAATACAGAGAAGACTCATAGTTAAAAGGGAGTTGGTGTGGAGGTGGGGATTGGAAGAGTTGAGGGGATATTGGTCAAAGAATACACAATGTCAGGAGAAATAAGTATGGGGGCTGGGCGTGATGGTTCATGCCTGTAATCCCAACACTTTGGGAGGTCAAGGTAGGCAGATCACTTGAGGTCAGGATTTCAAGACCAGCCTGACCAACCAACATGGTGAAACCCTTGTCTCTACTAAAAAAGTACAAAAATTAGTGAGGCGTGGTGGTGCACAGTTGTAATCTCAGCTGTTCAGGAGGCTGAGGCAGGAGAATCGCTTGAACCTGAGAACCTGAGAAGTGGAGGTTGCAGTGAGTGGAGATTGTGCCACGGCACTGTAGCCTCGGTGACAGAGTGAGACGCTATCTAAGAGAAGAAAGAGAGAAAGAGAGGAAGAGAGGAAGAAAGAAAGGAAGGAAGGGAAGGAAGAATGAAAGAAAGAAAGAAAGAAAGAAAGGAAAGGAAAGGAAAGGAAAGGAAAGGAAAGGAAAGGAAAGGAAAGGAAAGGAAAGGAAAGGAAAGGAAAGGAAAGGAAAGGAAAGGAAAGGAAAGGAAAGGAAAGGAAAGGAAAGAGGTTTGACAGATCTATTGTACAATATTGTAACTACAGTTAATAGCAAAGTAATTTATTTTTCAATATCATTGAGTGTAGATTTTATGTGTTCTCAACACAAAAATTATAAATATGTGAGATAATGCATATTTTAATTAGTATAACTTGGCTATTTTACAATGTGTACATATTTCAAAACATGTTGCACATGATAACTATATAGTAGTATTATTATTTGTCACTTAAAAGAATACATAAATAAGTTAGCAACAATAAAAAAGCTCAATGACAGTCTTAAAATGGAAACAAAACTGTTGCTTTTAAATTTAAATTACTTCATTATGACAAAATCATGTTATTCTATTTATAATTGACAAATGACAATTTTCAAATGATTTAGGCAAAAGCTGGTATTCAAAATGTAAAACAGTAAGCCCTGGTCCCCAAAGGAAGATTCCATAAAATAATTTACTACAATACATTTAACAAATACCTTAATAAAATATCGCTTATTATATGATTTGGGCTTTCAGAGAAATGTTGTGCACCTTGTTAACAATAGACAAAAATCACTGTTTATGAATCTCATCTGTTACACAAATTAAAAATAGTATATTTCAGGGGATCATTTCAGGGGCCTTGGGGTTTAGAAAGGGAATTTTTCTAAGTGTCTCTCACAGTATTCCATGCAACAAATGTCACTGAACATACGAAAAATAACATAATGTCTTCCCTTTTTGAAAGGAGTTGGAGGAAATTTCTTATTTTATGAAATCCTAAGTGAACATAGCTTTAAAATGATTAAACTTAATCTCCTTTTTTAATGTTCATTTTAAAAATTTTTCATTAAAACATTTTTGTAGAGATAGGGTCTCACCGTGTTTCCCAGACTGGTCTCGAACTCCTGGGCTCAAGCAGTCCTTCCACCTCAGCCTCTCAAAGTGTTGAGACTACAGTTGTGGGCCACCGGGCCAGTCCTATCTCCTTTTTGGAAAAGTTGTGGCGTAAATCATAATTACATATTTATTATTTCAAAGGTGATTTATGTTTATTAAACTTGTAGAATTGGAGGGACATTTAATTATATAAAAGGTATTTATTTCCTTCTTTCTAAAATTATATCAGATTGACAACTGCTTAACATTTGGAAGTTAAACCAAAACAAAGATTATTTTGCTCCTCATATTGTTTATTCTTTTTGTTTTTTCCATTGTGAATTCTCCAAAGCTCACTTGTTATCTTAGAAGTCTTTTTTTTATCATCTCATGGAACGAGTGGAAAGAAACAAGTGGGGCAAAGGAATCTAGCCTAATGTATTGACTTTTAGAAAAAATAAATGTCAAAACTATTGTAAAGTTTTAGTTTGAATAACTGTCTTACAAAATGATAGAAAATCAATCTTTGTAGAAGTTTAATATCACCAAACATAGTTTAGATTTTTTGAATTTTTTGCTTTTTCTTCTCATTACTTGCAGATCGAAATCTAAAATGTGAGTGTTTTCCTTTTTTTTTTTTCTCATCTGTGAAAATCATTCTGATGGTTAGTAAATTTATTACTGTGTTCCTTGATTTTAAAGTTATTTCAGGCTTCTTCATTACCTTGATTACATTATCTTATACAGTGACCCACAAAAAAATCTGTTTTTACCTCTTTTATTCTTTGACTTATAAGGCAGTAAAAATACTTAGCAGAATTTTTTGCAGAAAATAAAGTATCTTTATCCATAATACATATGGAACAGAGAAAGGATTTAATTTTTATTTAAATCCTTGGAAGCAGATCTGAACATTTACACTGTCATTCAAAATTAAACATTTGCCTTTCAAACTCATTCATTTATCTAGGAGCACATTTTTACTGAACACCTACAATATGCCAAAATGCCCCTAAGCAAGATGATACAGTAATTAAAGCAAAATGAAATTGTTTTCATGGGGCATGTTTTCTAGCATGTTTATTCTAGTTTATCCTACCTGTCTTTTGATAATGGCATTTTACTTATTTTCAAATATATGCAGTCACTTTTTAACAAATATTTACAGGGCTCCAACTGAATCACCTTTGTATTAGGTTTTTGTTAAATAGTGTTGAAATGAATACTGTCTTTGTAGCTCTTAAATTATAGTGGGGAAGTAAAGGTTAAATAATAAAATGTAAATGCAAAGTAATAAGATTTTAAGTGTGAATAGGGAAGCAAATAAAGAAAAAAAACTGGGTAACAGTGAATTCCTGTACAGATTAGGTGGCTCAGTATTTTCCATAGGGAAGCAAAATTAAACTGAAAGCTGAATGAAGGGAAGGAAGTAACCACATGACCAGGAATTCAAATTTGAGTTCTCCTGGTAGAACAGCATTATGCGTTAAGTACTGAGTTGGGTGAGTTTCAAAGCTTTGAGACGATGAAAAGAAGGTCGGTGAGTGGAAAAAAAAATATATTAGAGGATGTTAGTTGGTGACAATGATGATGAGGATCAAGGAGAAGATGGATTTTGGAAGTGTAATTATACAGAATTGGTGATAAATGTTATGTGAAGAATAAGAAAGAGAGAAGAATCAAGGATGCTTCAAATATGCTGGACTAAGCAGCAATGTAAATAGGATTTGTAGTTTATTGGGAAAATGAGTACAGTTAACAAACTATGGAGATAGAGACACCTATATGGCACTCAAGTAGAGATGTCAGTTAGATAGTTGACTGTAAGTCAAATCTCAGTGCAAGCGCTGAAATTGGAGTTGGAGGTATAACCTGAGGAGTCTTGGACTGCAATTAAAATAATAGAATCTAGTTAACTCCCACAAAGAAAGGGCGGGGAGAAGATAATTCCCAATATATACCTTGCAATTTCGGTAGAAGAGTAAAATCTGGGAGTATGTATTAGGTAACCAGTATCCAGAATAAATGGCACAAAGCTTTGCCTTCTAGGGACTCAAGATCAAGTTGGAAAGATAAGTATCTAAATACTTACGGGATAAAAGTTTGTACTTGGTGCTAATGGAGTACAAAGCAGGAAACATTTAATTCTGCATGCGGGTATTTCAGAGGAGACTTAATGAAATATGCCATTGAGCTACTCTGCAAATCTTTACAATACTTTAAATAACAGATTAACAGGACACGGAGAAGGTCATTCTGGGCAAAAGATTTGAGATAAGAAAAAAGCATTTGAGATCTCTAAGTAATTCAACTTAATTATGTGATTATAGCCTGTTTCACAATGTAAGATTTAAGTTAACCTTCACTGATGTACTTTTTCACTTTCATTTTACATTCTTGTAGTAATTAACAAATCATATTGCTTTTGTCCTTTAGTTGTCTGCATTATATGTTCTCTCCTGATTTGCCCCTTAATCTACACAGGCAAAAAAAAAAAAAAAAAAAAAAAACCAGTGTCTTTTCTTCTTTTTCAACCTAGACATTCCACAGTTTTGTGCACAGAGCAGGAGGTCAACAAATGTATCATTTCCTGAAAGACTGGGCTCTGTTTCCTCTGTCCTTGGTGATCACGGAAGAAAACCTTCTAACCAGTGTGAAAAGCAAAGGAATCATACCTAAAACATTACGATGTATTATCATTTCATCCTGTCTGTGATGCCCTGATATAAGTAAAACGATTCAGTGACCTGAAATTAGCCTCTAATTAAAGCTTCAAGTATTATTCTGTACAATTTAGGTTTCATTAAATTCAAACAGACTCAATATTAAATCAATTTGTTAAACTTACTTATTTCACAATTCCTAACAGACACAGTAATACTACCATGTAGCAATTTCTGACATAAACAATTGTGTGGTTCCATTTACTGAAGTGAGAGTACTACTCAGCTAGAATAAGATGCAGTCTAAATGCAAATTAAAACCAAAATAAGACACTCCAAGTTGAGAACTACTTGCTTTTGGCTAGAATGGTTTTAGTATTGTTGATCGCTATGCAGGAGTATAAGGACAAACACTCGTAAAATAAAAATATAGAGTTCAATCTAACAAATCTATCTGTCTCGACCCTCTCTCTTTCCAGTATACATTTAAAATGAATAAGGGATTTTGATTAGGAATTCAAAATACTTCAGTAAAATCTGAAGTCTAAAACAAAAACAATAATATCTTGTTGGCAAAAAGTCTGTTTTTGAAAAAGAAAATCTCCTAAAAGTGATACCCCCTCCTCTCCAAATTTTTATAACAGATTTTCTCCCCTAGACTTGGAGCAATTCAGAATCATGAATTGTGAAAATGGATTATGCATAAGGGTGCCAGTCTCCGACAACCATTTCCAAATGATAATTTCAAGACAATATTTAAATGCAACCATTGTGTAAGTAGAAGGGCGTTGTCAATATAGACATTTCAGTAGAGGATAGGTGGCAACATTGGATTTCAGGCATTCTGTCATTCATTCTGTTATGTGATGAGAGGTGATAACGTGCAAGCAGCCCTCGCTCGCTCTCCGCACCTCTGCCTCCACCTCTGCTCTGACCCTTCAGCCCGCTGCTGGGCTGTGGGTGCCCTCTCTGGGACTGGCAGAGACCAGAGCCAGCTCCCTCTGCTCCAGGGGAGATGTGGAGGGAAAGGTGTGGGCAGGAGCCGAGGCTGCAGTGCAGCACTTGGGGGCCTGTGCCGGTCCCCATGGGTGAGGGCTCCACAGGCCCCACACTTGGCGCCACTGGCTGGCGCCTGCTGGGCTTGATGGGAGACTGGGTCCCCTGTGTGTACCGTGGTTCCCTCTTTGTGGGGTTGTTGGCCATGATGGTGGGTCTCTGTCTCTTTCTCGCTTCCCCTCTGTTCCTCTTGGTTGTCTGATAAGAGCTCTCTCTGGGCTGCCCAAGTGCCCGGGCTAGGTGTCACAAAGTCCCCCAGCCCCACTGCCAATGAGAGGTGAAGCCAGCTGGACTTCTGGGAGGGGTGGGGACTTTGAGAACTTTTCTGTCTAGCGAAAGGATTGTAAATGCACCAATCAGCACTCTGTGTCTAGCTAAAGGTTTGTAAACACACCAATCAGTGCTCTGTGTCTAGCTGAAGGTTTGTAAATGCATAAATCAGCACTCTGTGTCTAGCTAATTGGGTGGGGACCTGGAGAACTTTTGTGTTTAGCTAAAGGACTGTATCGCACCAATCAGCACTCTGTGTCTAGCTAAAAGTTTGTAAACGTACCAATCAGCACTCTGTCAAAAGGGACCAATCAGCTCTCTGTAAAACAAACCAATCAGCTCTCTGTAAAATGGACCAATCAGCAGGATGTGGGTGGGGCCAGATAAGGGAATAAAAGGACGCCACCCAAGCCAGCAGCTATCTGCTCAGGTCAGCCCCCAGGATTTGGAGAGTTTTGTTGTACTTGGCTGCCTTTGGAAGCTGTAACAGTGACAGCGGAGGTCTTCAGTTTCACGCCTGAAGCCAATGAGACTATGAACCCACCAGCAGGAACAAACAACTCTGGACGGGAGGAATGAACAACTCCAGATCCGCCACGTTTATGAATTGTAACACTGGGAAGGTCTGCAGCTTCTCTTCTGAAGCCAGCGAGACCATGAACCTACCAGAAGGAAGAAAGGGTGGAAGAAACTCCGAACACGTCCGAATATCAGAAGGAACAAACTCGGGACACAGCATCTTTAAGAATCGTGACACTTGTGGTGATGGTCTGTGGCTTCATTCTTGAAGATGATGAGACCAAGAACCCACCGATTCCACACACGATGCCGATTTTGAAATATTTGTTAACACCAACGTAACATTTTGTTGGTAATACTTTAAGTATTAGAATCAATACTCAATGGCTTTTAAGAAATGCTGGGTTACCTGAATTAAATAAGGAAATAGCTTAATATCAAGCCTACAATAACATTTTATATGAGGCAATCTGTTAAATTTGTGCTTATCGTTTTACTATAATGTAGAATGAGATGGCCATAATTTTGGTTGTTAGGTCCTTATGGGGTGATAAAATGGTCCTGCTAGCTAGCAAATGAAATACAGGAAGAGAGGGAGGAAGGAAAAAGGGAGGGAGAGAAAGCAAAGAAGGCAAGGGAGGGGAGGGAAGGAATAGAGGAGGAAGAGAGGGAGGGAGGTGGGAGCATTTGCTGGAAAACTATTAAGTATCAGGCACCAAACTGAAGTTCTTATTTTTTTCCATGATTCTCAAACACGTTTCTAGTTCCCCTAAATTTTAGTATTTAGTTCTTAAACAAATACCAAGCCAAGTTTCAAGAAAGATTAAATAAATTTTTATGAACACATAGATAATAAAGGACAGAACCTTGGTTTTAAGATACTGAATTTTGATTACTCCAAAGTGACATGCTATACTTAAATATATACCGATTTAACAAGTATTTACCTAGTTTGATCATTTACCTACTTCCTTGATAAATATTAAAATCATCAGCAAAGTTTCATGATACAGTGTTTGTTTATACCTCATTTGTAGCAGGAAAAATAAAAACACAGATAGGTTTATGAAAAATATTCTATTTTAGAATATTTTCTACTCAGCATTGTGAATAAAAGTTCAATGAATGATAGCTAAAATTAATAAGAAAGAAATTAGGATAAAGGACATAATTGTTGACTAAAATGTTTCAGTACCTATTCTGTATGTCATTTATAAAATCATTACTTGCTGGAACATCTCTTAATAATAGTTTGTCATATTTCGTTTATAAAGTCTGTGATTATAAAATGTAAGTGGGATTATGCTGTTTTACTAAATTGCACACATGTAAATTCAAATTCTATAACACAAACACGAGGTCAGCTTTGTTTCTCAATACAAAATAAAACTATGCTGAATTACACTATACTAAAGGGAAGTGCTTGGCTAAGGAGGTTTTGCCATCTCAATAAATGACTATCATTTATGCAGTCTGCTCATTTCCCTGCAATGCTTTTGCATGTTCAATAAAAATTGATATGAGTGAAAGGATATGAAATCCCTACCAATAAGGTAGAAAGAAAAAATAACACTAATTTAAAATATACTTCAGCTACCTGTCACGAGCAAATTAAAAAACTCTTTAATGGAAAGAAGTGCAGTAGTTGGCAATACCATTACTTAGTCCTGTAGATGATTCAGCTTATTTAAGTCTTAAAAAGGATTCAGATATGAAGATATCTGAATCCAATGTGGTTATTATGTGAAATAAGCTTAGCTGTTTCAATTTAATAAGTCTAGAAGTAAAAGGTAAAGTGCTCCCATATTAGGTTGAATCTTTTGATATTTAAAATAGCATCTCTTACGATATCCTGATTTCGTATTTTGCTTTTATTTTGTATTAATCTTAGTCATCATTTGCAAATTTTCCATATTAACTAAAGTGGAATAAACACGGGCATTGCACTTGACATATGTTGGGCTAAAAAATGTGGGGGAAAAGTTAAAAAATCCTTCCATTCTCTCAAGGATTGCTCAGCAAGGTAACTGCAAGAGACTTTCAACGGCTTGTCTCTGCAAGATTGTATCAGTAAACTGACAAGTTCAACCTCCTGTATTTACAGGTTCCTGTTGTTAAACATCATTAAACTCATTGATTGAATCCATGCAATTAAAAAAAAAAAAAAAAAAAAAAAAAGCTGCCACACAGCCAAGGCCCTAACTATAACAGCAAGGAGTGTCTTTGAGAAACTGAAATTAATGACTCAAAACTTGCAGTTTTAAAAGGTAGATTCACTTACATTCTTTATGTTTATCTTGGCAGGCCCTGTAGTTGGCAGTCACATAACTGCTATGCCTTTACAGTTGGTGTTATTTGCTTTAAAAAAAGTATATATCAAATAGAAGACTGGCAAAAGTAATAATAAAGATAAAAATTGGATTGAATTGTTTTGAGAAACCTCTCTGCCTCAACACTTTAATTCGTTCAACTCTCTAATCATCCATACATCAGTTGACTAAGAAAATATTTTGAGAACCCACTATGGACAAATAACGTATCACTAATAAGTCAAAAAGTAAATATTCTGCCATAATACAAATTCATTTTTATTGAGATGTATTTCACGTACTATAAAATTCGCTTTTAAGTCTACAATTCAGTCATTTTTAGTATTTTTGCAAAATTATGCAATTATTTAATTCCACTACCATTACCTAATTCCAGAACATTTTCATTACCTCAATAGAAACCATGTATCCATTTGTAGTCATTCACCATGATTTCCTCGTTCTAGACACTGGCAACCACAAATTTACTTTCTGTCTCTATTGACTTGCCTATTTAGACTTTTTGTATAAATGAATTAATGTACCATATGGCTATGTCTGTATGGTTACTTTCATTGAGTATATTGTTTTTAAGGTTTGTCCATGTGGTGGTATGAATCATGATAGTGCTCTGTATAAATACACAGCTTTCCTTTATGTATTAATGAGATGATGGGTCTTGGCTTGTTTCCACTTTGGGGCTATTAGGAATAATGCTGCTATGAACATTACTGTACAGGTTTTTGGACATTTAAAAAGATTGTATTGGGCATATACCTAGGAGTGGAATTGATGGGTCCTATAGTAACCCTACATTTAACTTTTTAAGGAACTGCCTAACTGTTTTACCAGGTGGCTGTAATATGTTACAGTCCCACCAGAAACATATCAGGGTTCCATTTCTCTACATCCTTGCAGTATTTTTTTTACTTGTCTTTAGGATTAAAGCTCTCATCGTATATGCAAAGTAGTATTTCAATGTGAGTTAATTTTCTTAGCATTTTCAATGTAGGTGATATTTTGGTAAATATCAAAATAGAAGCATAGAGACAGAGTAATGCAAATAAATGATAGAAAGTTGGGGTGTATGTCTGTGTGTGTTTGTGTGTGTGTAGTTTCCAAATGAAATTATGCAAACAAAATGCTGCAATATTTTTCTAAAAAATAACAATCACACGGTCAGATTCTCTTTTATAGGAGGAGATATTCATTGATTGTCTTTTGAAGTGTGACCATTGTTGACACAAAGTGAGGTGAGAGAAAACATTTCAAAGAGAGTATTTAATGTAAAATGTATGGGAGTCAAATTGCTCAAGGTATTATTGTGAAGCATTGAGTGGATCAGTTTTGCTTGAGTAGACAGTTTTAAAAAGAACAGAAGGGCCAGGTGCCATGGCTCATGCCTGTAATCCCAACACTTTGGGAGGCCAAGGTGGGCTGATCACCTGAGGTCAAGAGTTCAAGACCAGCCTGGCCAACATGGCAAAACCCATCTCTACTAAAAAATACAAAAATTAGTTGGGTGTGGTTGTAGGTGCTTGTAATCCCAGCTACTCGGGAGGCTGAGGTAGGGAGAATTGCTTGAATCTGGGAGGTGGAAGTTGTAGTGAGCCGAGATCACGCCACTGCACTCTAGCCTGGGCAACAGAGCGGGACTCCATCTCAAAAAAAAAAAAAAAAAAAAAAGAAAGAAAAAAGAAAAAAAGAATAGAAGATTGAGAAAGCATATAACCATTGCATCTGATACAGAGAAACATAAAAATGTGTAGTTACTACATAGGTTCAATATTTTGAAACAATGAAAGATAAAAACAGGCTTATACATCATAATGAGTGGTACATAATAATAAATGTGCTATATCCTGAAAGCTTCATTAAAAAATTTGGAAAAAGATGAAATTTGAGTGTACAAGAACACTTATATCATGTTGGTCAAACGTTAGAAGGAATGATTCAGAATTAGTCAAGCATTGGACAAACTTCTATAATCTTTTGGCTTCCACCATGGGCCTTTTTCGGTATTATGGTATTTCATTGGATCCTCACTCTCTTAAGTACATATGAATGTGATTGTTTCTGGATGCTGATGTTTTATTTTTGAAGCTTGCTAGGCTACCAGCTTCATTATGCTTGTAAAAAATGTATCACACTAAGTTACTAGCTATCTCATAACTGAAGACACATGTTATTGATTGACTGAAACTGAAAAATTACAAGGCAATAACACTGAATTCTCGTGCTCATGAAGATGACAACTGATCTTACTGTAGGAACAGAAAACCTCTTCCCGACCATGCCTTTTGGAATAGTAAAGTGGTCTGCTGATCTTGACATTTCAAGGAAGTTCTGGCAAAGATAATATTCTGTGAATGCAAGAGACAAAGGTGGAAATCAAGAGAATAGTTGAGGTATTAAAAAAAATGGCAAATACCAGGTAAAATAATGAGAAAAGTATGAATGTGCATTCATAGCAGGATATGTGAAACGGAAGAGGCAGAATTAGCGTAATGTGCACCTGTTCACCTAGAATAGTGTTAAATTAAGTTTATCTAAAGTTGACTACCTGTAAGTTTGGCCTAAATGTTTCTCCATACACAGTGAACTGTAACCAACTGGATGTGTATACAGACTGCAAACTACTTATACCAATCACTGTTTCTACCAATTATAGACAGCCAGCTGTTCAAATAAGGCAAAGGCCAAACTATAACTTATCCGTTGTTTCTGTTCCTCACTTCCAATTTCTGTATGCTACTTTCCCTTTGTCTGTCCACAAATCTTCTCCCATCCTGTGGTAGTGCTGGATTCTCTCTGAACCTATTCTGGTTAGTAGGTTGCACTTTCATAATCATTTTTACTCATTTGAACTCTTAAATTTGTCTAAAGTTGTCTTTTAACAGATGATTACAGAAGTGTGATCTGAATTAGAGCTTCTAGCAACCCCCAGGAGCACCAAGTGATCAAGCAAGATACCCACTGGGTTACTCTGCCCATTGCTCTCTTGCAACAACTGGGGATCATGGATCAGTTCTCTCTCAGATCCCAAGGCTCCAGGCATTTGTGTTTTGAGCTATATGATTGTGTTTGAGCAATTTGTAAATCTGAACTGGGTTCACAAATTATGACAGAACTACAATGGGTTCAGAATCAGATTGGATCTGATAATTAACTAGCTTGGATTCAGGTTTAGGCCTTAGACATCTGATTAGAGCAGGCATAAATGGGCAGTAAATGGCAATACTGCAAAAGGTATGAACTCTGACTTTCATGAATTTGTAGGGATTTTTGTGTTCTACCCCCTTTGCTTCTTTTTCTTGCATGCTTAGGTAGGAAAAAAAATTATTGACTAAGTTGATCAAGGGAATCTGAGAGCCAAAGCCAAGATTCAATGTAAAAATGGCATCCTTAACTTCTGAAAAACTGAGGATTCCACCTTCTGGCAATACTTACCTTTTCATAGGTAGGCATTAGGCCCCAGAAGCAGCAAATTCATACAGGAATGATGCAATCTTACCTAAAGGTAGTTTAATATTACAGTAAAATGTTTAAATGAACAGTACTGTACTTTAAGAAGTGCATTTTTAAAGTGAAATGTAATGAATTAGGCTCATCCAGGGATATCTATTGATTTGCAAAAGCTTCTAAAGAGACTTCAATATTTTTATTGTCTCGTTCTTAGAAATATTCTTTATAAAAGGCAAATAAAAACATAAGTGACTAATTGATAAGATAAATTAAATCTGCTAACTTCTTAGTCACAGTCACACCCCAAAAGCACTTCATCTAATTCTTAAACAATCATCTCAGGTAGGTATTACTCCTGATAAAATGTAGGGCATAACTCAAAGATCATAGAGATTAATTTATTTTCAAGGTCACAAAGCTAGTAGAATATGAAAAAAATAGGGTTTTGAATCCAGTAGACAGTTTTAAAAAGAACAGAAGGGCCAGGTGCCATGGCTCATGCCCGTAATCCCAACACTTTGGGAGGCCAAGGTGGGCTGATCACCTGAGGTCAAGAGTGCGATGTCGCTTTCCTAATTCTAATTACTACTTTGGTTAACAAGAGATAATAATAGAGCTAATTTGCCTCTTGCTGAGATCACAATTGATATTTTAAAAGGTAACAATAACTATACATTTTGCACAACTTACACTATTGCAATATTCCACCAATGGAATATTGAGTGATAAGAAATATCACCACGAAACTGTGGATCAGGAAAATAATAGTGAAAATAGTGACTTCTATAATTCTGACATCTTTAAGAAGCCATGTATCGATAATCGAGCAGAAATAAACCAAGTGATAATGCTACTCCGTTATAAATAAACAAAGTAGGCAAATGATTGGTGTTCAGATTTGTCAATTTTATTGAACCAATACAATTCTTACTAATAATAATGAAATAAATTTCTGCAAGTATAAATGTGACACAGTTTAACAAAACCCATTGTTCTGTACCTACAGATTTTCAAAATGTCATAAAAAGTGCAGTTCTGAATTGTTAACATGTTAATACACAGTTCCTTTATTTAAAAAAAAAAGAAAGCTCTCCTGGATAAAGTGTTTACAAAAGCTAGGCCCTCTGGTAAAGTAGACTTGCTTCTTTGTTGGAGCTATCCACACTGAATCTAGGCATAGAGAATTCTTTCTTTGAAAAATTCCTTATGGGCTCCACAGTGTACTCAGTAATTTCAGTTAAAAAATAGCAGCTAAGTTAAAAGACTACCTGTTGAAATAAATCAACCACAAAATACATTTTTTTTTTTTTTGCCTGTTAGCTTGCTATTTTGAATTCTTTTTATAAACAAATTTATATCTATAAAGTAATTCCATTTGTAAGGGTATCTGAGAGGGAAGACCTGGTCAACAGAAGCTCTTACCATTGCTATTTCAATAGTGAGTCTTACCTTTGTTTAAGATCCTTTTCCTCATCATCTAATCTTAAATGGGCCTTCATGTACCACCATTTTTCTTGCTTTGAGTGAATGATGATATAATATTTAGGCCTAAAGCCTCAACCCTGTACTTTTGGATATAATTTTTCTACCATGTTTCATCTAAGAATCATGACTTTAGAAGGCAAATTGTTGCCTAACTAAAAATGACTTAGGGCAATACAACAGAAAATTAGAAGACTGATAGACTAAACAGGAAAATACAAACTATTTGAAAGCCAATAAATGATAATTATTTATGAAATCTATAAGATCTGCTTGTTTATCTGTATGTCTATATGTGCTATGTGTATGTAACAAAATATGATATATAAAGCTAGTTTTAAAATTGCTGGTAAAATAAGAATGGGTTCTGAATTGTCAGTTAAATCTGATTCAGACTTTTTTTGCCTAAGTTTTCAGACAGGTTTATGATGCCTCTAGTATATGTTTTAAGGTAATAAAACTGCTACCTCTTTAATATTTTCAATATTTGCTTGATTTGACTGTAAGCTTAGGTTTTGGGATTTGGTTTTCCCATTGGCATAAGACGGTAATCCTTGTAATCACCTGTAATCCCAGGACTTTGGGAGGCCAAGGTGGGTGGATCACCTGAGGTCAAGAGGGACATGTCCTCAGTTGCTAGAGCACCAGCTATAGGGCAGGGTCATGCTCGTGCTCATATGGCTCCATTTTTCCTGGCTCAGCCTTGCCTCCGGGCCATTCTGGAAAGAGTTGGATCCTCCAGGGATTGTCTTCACAGCTGTTTTCTGACCTGAGCTCTCCACCTGGTACATAAATTTAGAATCCAAGTGGGCTCTGCCATACATAGTCATCCTGATTGATACATGGCTATTAGAGATTCAGAAGAACTGGGAAAGATATTAGGGAGGGTACCTGTGTCATAGTTTCAAAATTATTTTCAGTAATATAAAATTTTTAAATTTTGTTATGTTAAATTAAGTAATAGGTAAACATAAAATGTATGAATTATTTATAAATAAGTTAAAATATTGAAATATTAATAATTAAACATAAATTCATGTTTATATAATTTGGCATGTTATTTTTATTTAGTATAGAAAATGTAAATATATTTAGATCTGTTAATAAGCATAAATTTGGAAAAGCATATATTTATAAAATGATTTGAATTCATTTATATCTACAAATACTGATATAAAACAATTCAAACTTATTTCATAGATTTTCACTAGAAATTAGGCTTGTTAAGAGTTACATATAATAAAAACTGCACAGTATATGAAAAACAACTGTATACAGAATGTATTTAAAAAAGCAAGATATGCTTTGAGGGAGAAAAATTGTAAAGGCATAAAAATGTGTTTTCTGGAAAAATTAATTTTGTTTAGTTTAAAAGTTACTTAAATTTTGTTTCAAATTGAAAAAATTAAAAGATTTAGACAAAGCTAAATGAATTTAGAAAGTTCAGAAGAGAAAAATATTTGTAAGCAGTTATAAAAAGTTGGTGGAAATCTTATGTGGTCAAAAGTTAAGAAAGGATGGATTTGTTTATAAGACTGTATTAAAATTATCTTTAGTACTGGTAATACACTAATTCAAAAGTAAAATTTGGTTTTCTCTTTTGAACAAGATTTTTGTGTTGTACTAAGAAGAGACAGTAAAAACTGTTGTTCACCTTTTGAGTAAACTGCAAGAAAAAAAAAGGTACAGAGAGGAGAATACATTATTTCTCATGATGCCTTTATTAGGTCTTTTGTTTAGACAAATGAATCTCTTCTCTATTGATGAATAAAGATTTCTGCTTTTTATAATATTTTAATTATTTATATTAAATATTTATATGTAACAATTTAACATTGGCTAAATAAATGACTATTATTTAATAGTGACCTATGATCCTATTTTAGTCAAGTGTTTTAAACCTTTAACATATTTGACTGGCTTCCCTAAATCAAATTTCAAATTCAAAATTAAATATTTTTTCACCTAAAACTAACTTTGGGATTCTACAAAGGACCACTGCAGCATTAAAAAAGTGATTATCAGACTTTTTAATATACTATCTTATATAGGAATCATTGTCATATAAGAAGTTATGTATAATTTTCTCTGAGTTACATTTTAATGGATATATTATTAATATATATTCCCAAATTACATGAGGTTCCTTAAATTCTGATATGTTGTGGTATATGTTATCAGTCATAATTATGGTTCTTATGTTAAATTATTTTAGGCTACAAAAATGACCAGACCTTCTTGTAATTTCATCTTTAACCATGACCATATTAAGTCTTGTCCACAGTTAATGGCTTAATTATCATACATTTTTCCTGAAAGCTGTTTACAAGGAAATGGACTTATAAGTGTGGTGTCTTCAAGGAAGTTTATAAAAAGGAATAAAATAACCCTGAAAATCACTCTTGCATAAAAGTTTCTGATGATTTTAGGACCATATCATTTGGACAGGGTAAAAGTTTCCAGAACTCTATTGAAGACACTAACAGTTTACAAAGTGCTAACTCAAGCAGAACAAGAAATAATTGAATGCCAATAAAACACTGTCAGATTTTCATGCTGATAAATCAGCCAGTTCAGAAATTATTTAGATATGTAATTTGAATGAACTCCATTGTCCAAGTCAAATTACCTATGATAAACCATCTAATAAACAGTGGTATGGACTCAAATTGGAGAAGCAAAATTGATATTCAGGAGGATATACCAAGCATAGACACATGAAGAGCCTGGACAGCTGCCTAGTCCTTCCTGAGTCCTTAAAACAGTCATTACTGAAAGCTATATACCACATGAATCCTCATGAAAAAGATAAAATGATTCAAATAGAAATATATATACACACACACACACACACACACACACACACACACACACATACTGGTGTGGTGACTGTTCTAAATTGCTAAAATAGTCTATCACCAATGTTTGGTTTGTCAAACCTGTAATCATGGAAAGACAATCACAACTTCAAGTATATTTCTGCTTCCTCATGGATGATTTGAACTTTCATAGGGAGATTTCATTCAATTGTAATTTTCAATGCATGTTTTCTGGTTATACAAAAGCTTTCCCATGAAAGAAGGTTGATGCTACAACAATAGCTAAAAGGTTATTACAAAATGTTTCCTTCTTAAGAAATTCCTGGAGAAATCACCAGTGATAAAGATATTTGTTTCACTGGAAAAGTTGTAAAACAATTAAAGAACATCAGATACAATAGCCTTAGACAAAGTTCAATAAATTGAGGAATGCCTTGGTCAAAGATATTGTGGATTAATGACAATCAGATCCACTTCCAGTGGAAGATGTAAGGTGACTCCTTAAGACATAGTCACTGGATGGTCTATCCTCCTTATAATAGAACTATAAGTATCTTCCACTCCTAAACTATAATATGACTAAATGCTACAAGGTTTTAATAAATTATGCCAGTGTGTCTTCACTAGGTAAACAGAGGTTTTCATGATCCAGCAAATGAAGACAATCAAATCCTTCACTATCTAAAATTTAGAGATTTGGTCTTCTTGAAATGAAATCAGAGAAAGACTCCTTTGCCACCCACACTACAGTAAAACTTCAAAGGCTCAAACCTTAGGTTTGTAATCTCTTGACTTAGAAGAGCCTCTCCAGACTATTAAAACTGTACACCCTTTGGAGACCTTAAGGCAAACCTAATGAGAAAAATATATCACTGGAAGCATCCTCATCCAAGACCACAGAAAAATATCCTCATCCAAGATCACAGACAAAGATTTCTCTGCTATCATGCAAGTCTTACCTCCTAATTTTATCCTTGCTTACGCCTCTATGAATAATAGAACTGGAAAATGGGTCTTGAATGCACTCATAGTGTATACTTTTATTTGTGGAGGCTTTCATAGCCAAACTTACACATGAACAAGCTATGCTTTGATAGATGAAAGATAAGGGCCAATATGGGTGATACATTTTAATGGTGTTTTTATTGCTTCATAATCATTCAGAAACAGAACAATAGTCTACTCCTCTTAACCTGTGTTGTAAGTTAAGAAAAGAGCTGTCAGAAAGCCTTTATTCTTTTGGCTGCATTCTTTTTTTTCCTTCCTTCCTTCCTTCCTTCCTTCCTTCCTTCCTTCCTTCCTTCCTTCCT
>NC_045436.1:155602626-155628841 GCF_002776525.5 Piliocolobus tephrosceles
CCTTCCTTCCTTCCTTCCTTCCTTCCTTCCTTCCTTCCTTCCTTCCTCCCTTCCTTCCTTCCTTCCCTCCCTCCTTCCCTCCCTCCCTTCCTCTCTTCTTTCTTTCTTTTTTTTTTTTTTTGACGGAGTCTCACTCTGGCATGATCTTGGCTCATTGCAACCTCCGCCTCCTGGGTTCAAGTGATTCTCCTGCCTCAGCCTCCCTAGTAGCTTGGACTGCAGGCACATGCCACCACACCCAGTTAATTTTTGTATTTTTAGTAGAGACAGGGTTTCACCATGTTGGCCAGGATGGTCTCCATCTCTTGACCTTGTGATCCACCCACCCCAGCCTCCCAAAGTGCTGGGATTACAGGCATGAGCTACTATGCCCAGCTGGCAGGCCATTATTTCTTAAGTCTCCTTTTTCATGGTTTAAAGTAAATAAGACGATGATTAAAAATGCATTCCTCATAATAGACTCTATAACAGATTCTACTGCAAAGGTTATAGCTGCACCACATACATCTACGATTCTCTTGCTAAAATGGTACTAGATAATATAATTTCTCTAGATTACTTGACTCTACAGAAAAATATCTGTACAGTTGACAACACTTCTTGTTGTACAGGAATTAATACATCAGGTACTATAGATTCAGTTGTAAGGGATTAACAAACGGGCTACTTGGTTGAAACAAAGAAGACTCTTTCTGTTGATCATTCTTTGATCTCTTTGATTTTTTTTTAATTGGGTTTGATTCACGGGAACCCTGGCTAAGGAGAATATGCCAAACTCTTGATATTATCTTCCTGATATTTCTGACATTAGTCACCCTGGTATATTGCATATTCTCAGAAGTTTAAATGTTTGTGTGCAGCCATATGTAGCATATCAAATGGTCCCTCTTTGACTAGAATGACAAAAACTTAATGAAATGCATCATCATGAGGAAACCATCTGAATGACTTACTGAAACCAGAAAGCCAAAATTATGGTAACTAAGAGTAGTGCTAACACTTGAAGCCTTGGTCACACTCTCAACAAATTGACCAAAAGCAGTGAGATGTCAAACAAAATTATCGGAAGCCAATTATTTTTGACTGGGCTTGTGCACTAGGTCCCTGCAGAACAGACCACAACAAACCAAAATGAAGTCACTCAAACTAAATGACAACATAATCAAACTGAAACTTAAAAAATCAGACCGACCTCAACACAGGCCATTTTTTTTTCTTTTCTAAATATAGAAAACTCCAGCATAATAAGGAAGTGCCCTGTAATCTAATCTTTCCAAAAAGAACCTAAATTAACCTAAACTTATTCCCTTACAAAACCCACGGTTCAGCAAGATCAGGGTAACACTTACATTTATATTTTATTGACCAGACTTTGCTCACCTAGCCTAGCTACAAAACATGTTGGAAAATCTTCCCAGGTAGATATTTTCCTGCTGAAAAGGAGGACAATGGAAATAGGTGAAACATAATGGAGAATCTCTTTCACATCCCCTCTGAAAAACAATCACTGTAAATCTTCTTACAACCAAGCAATTTTAAGACTCTCAACTCTTGTCTCGCAGATAATAAAATTGAGTTTTCAAACAGGGAGCAGTATATTTGTTTTTACCTACCCTGTACCACATCTTTTCATCTTAAGAAGTTAGCCACTCCTGCCGAAATCTTCCTCAGATACCTAAAGCACGGCTGGTGTATTGTGAAATAGAATTGTTATGGAAACTTTCAGCTCAAGTTAAAGGCACTCAGAATATTTTGTGGTCATCATGAATACTTCTGGTACCTTTAGGAGCACCATGCTTAATTTTAAATACATTTGGATGGTATATTCATTGAATAAATATTGAAATTAATGCATTCCAAGAATTGCGTTAGGTCTGATAATTCTTTTAAAAGAGAATAATACATCTTTTCAATTTTCCAAGAGGTAAATTCTTAGTAAATGCATTCAAAGGGAATAGAGAGAAAGAACTGCCTCCACGTGTTTTGAGAGAGACAAGATTTAAATATATTCAATCACTAAAATAAAGGTATTGAGGGTTATTTTCTCTTTGAAGAATTCTTCAACAAGTACACTTACCTGCAGAAGTATGCTTGACCATTTTCATGACTCAAGTATAAACATGAAAATGATGTTAACTGGAGATGAGTGTTTTTCATTGGGAAAAAAACAGCGTAATCAACTAGAGAGTTTGCCACGGTTAGAATGGTAAGTTTCAATTAGTGCTTAGCCATAAGACTTAAGGACATTTAATTTTCCCTTTTGTACGTGAAACACTGAAATGATGTGTTACCTGCAACATGCTTTACAAAGAAAGCCAGGCGGTGTGCTGATTTTGCTAGTGAATTGCTCAAGGTGAAGTTGGACATGGAATCCTTTGGGACATGACTTGGTAGGTTATTTGTTACTCTTCTTCTTATAACATGTATCAGAAAAAGATAACATAAGCTACTTATTATACAACACAATATATGTGGTTTTAGATACATGGCTTAATTAAATAAAACTATTGGGCCTGACACAGTGGCTCATGCCTGTAATCCTAGCAATTTGGGAGGCCAAGGCGGGCAGATCACGAGGTCAGGTAAAACCCCATCTCTACTAAAATACAAAAAATTAGCCACACATGGTTGTGGGTGCTTGTAGTTATACTCGGGGGGCTGAGGCAGGGAATCAGTTGAACCTGAAAGGCAGAGATTGCAGTGAGCCAGCCTGGTAACAGAGAGACACTGTTCTTTAAAAATAAAAAATAAATAAAAAATAACTATTGGATGAATTATGCAGTGCTATATTCTGTTATCCAGGGCATGGGTTGTAGGTGAACTGAATATAAATTTCATAGATTTAAATTCACTGCATTTGGACAAATATGCATTTTAGGATGAAAAATTGTACAATTTCAAACATTTAATATTAAACTTTAAATGGTTTATCTGCTTTCAGATTTGGGAATTAAATACCAAAGTCTTTTGTGATTGAAACACAATGACAGCTTGCCATTTATTGTATTTCATCACTTCCATTATTAACACATATCTAATTTAATCAATTACTCTAATTATAATTTTCTGATTAAAAAGGAACATAAAATTGCATTTTATTGAATTAAAAATGTGGATATAATATCTATTAATAGTATCTGGTATCCATAAGTTAGAATGAATTTGTACTATTTTACTCAA
This sequence comes from Piliocolobus tephrosceles, assembly GCF_002776525.5. Lineage (NCBI taxonomy): Eukaryota > Metazoa > Chordata > Mammalia > Primates > Cercopithecidae > Piliocolobus > Piliocolobus tephrosceles. Next base: position 155,605,807 of record NC_045436.1, read on the forward strand.
TTCAAAATTATTTCCATTTTTGCTGCCCCCTTTGTTTGGCATATTGTCTGTCTTCTGCATTGGCCCTAAAGATTTCTTGAGATTTGTTGGTATCATTGCCACTGAAAAACAACTTTTTTAAAGCAATACTCTCTTTTAATATTTTGAGATTAAAAGATGTAGTATTTCAGATAGATGATTATGTTTCTAAGAATCCTTACTATACTGTAGCAACTGAGGATATCTATTTCTGCTTTTGCTAAATATCCGTAAGTGATTTATAGCTACCACAAATCATTTTGATACAGGGAGAACATAAGACTTTTATTACTATAGAGCAGGTAACATTTTTAAAAAGGTGTCTATCATACAATATTTTTTAAAGCACTTTTTGTAAACATAGTCATATTTAATTTATATATCATTCTGATGCAACTGTATTATGATTTAGATACTACAGATGAGAGAAATGAGATCCAGAGAAGTCAACAAACTTCCTCAATATTACATAAGTTAGGGACTTCAAGTCTAAGACCATACAAGAGATCTTGTGAGTCTAAATCTAGTGTTCATTTTACCATACTACATCGCATCCAGAAACTAATTTCTTCTGGGCAGGTCAGGTATACCTCCATGAGGCTCTTTCTCAGAAAAAAACCTTCATGATTGGAAAAATTAAACTCAAACACAAAATATATTGTCAGAGTCTGTTTGGACAGCTATAACAAAATACCATAAAATAGGTGGCATATAAACAACAGAAATTTATTGCTCATGATTCTGGAAGAGGGGGATCCCAAGATCAAGGCTCCAGAAGATTCAGTGTCTGGTGAGTGCCGACTTTGGGTTAGAGAACTCTCAGGCCTCTTTTATAGGGATACTAATTCCACTCATGGGGGCTCTGCCCCTACTAGTCATGGCCCTACTTGCTAATACCATCACCTTGATGGTAAGGATTTGGACAGAGGAATTTTGGTGGGGTGGGGGATGCACATAAACATTCAGACCGTAGTATACCTGTCTTTTTACTTTATTTTATTTATTTATTTATTTATTTATTTATTTATTTATTTGTTTGTTTGTTTGTTTGTTTATTTTGAGACAAGTCTCACTCTGTTGCCCAGGCATGATCTCGGCTCACTGCAAGCTCCACCTCCCAGGTTCACGCCATTCTCGGCTCACTGCAAGTGATCTCGGCTCACTGCAAGCTCTGCCTCCCAGGTTTACGCCATTCTCCTGCCTCAGTCTCCCAGGTAGCTGGGACTACAGCGCCCGCCACCATGCCCGGCTAATTTTTCTGTGTTTTTAGTAGAGACGGGGTTTCACCATGTTAGACAGGATGGTCTTGATCTCCTGACCTCATGATCTGCTCGCCTCGGCCTCCAAAAGTGCTGGGATTACAGGCGTGAGCCACCGCGCCCGGCCCTCTTTTTACTTTATTTAGAGACCAAACACTTCCTTCAAACTGTTGCTTTATATTTATCTTTCCTTTACAAATTCTGTGCCTTTTAAAAAAGAGCTTAAATTCATTCTCTGTATTTTATCATTTTTCACTACATCTTAAACCCTTTTCGGACTTCTGCCACTGCCACCAACTAAAAGTGGTCAGTAAAAATGACTTTCTAGTGGCCATTTTTAACAGACTTTTAAAATCTGCACTCAAGATCGGTTAGGTTTTTTTTTTTTTTTTTTTTTTTTTTACATGACAAGTGCCTTTTCCAAAGCCCTCTGTAATGGATTAAATTGTATCCCCTCAAAATATATATTTTGAAGTCCTAACCCCATGTGACCTCAGAAGGCAACCTTATTTGGAAATAGAATTACTGCTGTGTAAATAGTTAAGATGAGGTTATACTGGAGTAGTGTGGGACCCTAGTCTAATATGACCAGCATTCTCACAAAAAAGGAAAATTTGAGCACAGACATACCTGCATATAGGGAGGAGGCCATGTGAAGATGAAGGTGTAACTTTTGGTGATTAATGTGGTTTGGGTCTGTGTTCCTGCCCTAATCTCATGTCAAATTTTCATCCCCTGTGTTAGAAGTGGGCCCTGGTGGGAGGTGACTGGATCATGGGGGCAGATTTTCCCTTTGGTGCTGCTCTCATGATAGTGAGTGAGTTATCATGAGATCAGGTTGTTTAAAAGTGTGCGGTGCCTTCCCACTCCCACTTCCTCCTGCTTCGGCCATGTAAGATGTGCTTGCTTTCCCCTTCTACCACAAGTGTAAGTTTCCTGAGGCCTCCCCAGCCATGCTCCTGTATAATCTATGGAACTATGAGCCACTTAAAGCTATTTTCTTTATAAATTACCCAATCTCAGGTATTTCTGTGTAGCAGTGTGAGAATGGACTAACGCAGTAATGTTTCTATTCATCAAGGAATACCAATAACTGCCAGGAAACCCTTGGAAGCTGGGAAGACACACAGAACAGATTCTCCTCATAGCCCTCAGAAGGAGCCAGCCCTAACTGACAAGTGGATCTCAGGCTTGTAGTCTCCAGAACAGTGAAACAATAAGTATCTCTTACTTAAGACCCTCACTTTGTAGTATTTTGCTACAGTAGGACTGATGAACTAATATATCACCCCAACTTTATTTTCCTTCTATAAATTCACTGTTTTCTCTAGGCTCTTTTAGCATTTATATGATTTTCAAGATGTCATAATAATTGAGATTTGCCATCTAAATCTAAATTATTGTTTGTCAATACCATAAACACTGATCCTCTACCATAATCTGTTCTTGAGTATCAAGATATTTGGTAAATAATATTAAAATCTCTTCGTTTCAGCTACCACCCATTTATATATACAAACCACCCACATCTTCTAAAATCCAGGTACAAATTGTCCAACATATCTAATATGTTTATTATATTTTCCTACCTTCTTACCTCTCCTCTATTTCCTCTTTTCGTGTAAGTAACCCATTTGACACAGTTAAGTAACCAAGCAAGAAATCTGAAGGTCAATTTAGATTCCTCACTTGACTTCATGACCTACATTTAAATGGTAAATAAGCCTTGGAGATTCTATCTCCTTAATATCTCTTGAGTAAATTCATCTATTTCAACTACCTTAATTCCTCTCCTGATAAACTGTATTAGTTAAATAACTTCCTGCTTTTGGCCTTTTACTCCTCCAATTAATGGATTGAAGTCTGACAATGCTAAGACACAAATAAATCCTGGCCTGAATTGTTGGTCTATGACTCCATTATTCTGGAAACCTTTCTGTAATGGTAGTATACTACATTCCCACCCCTCCCTTCCCATTCTGTTTTGTGAGATATAATATAGTGTATGGTGACTCTCAATACACATTACTGAAAATAACAGTTTTAAAATCCAATTTCTTTATGCAACACATCTAAAGCTTTTTAGCATCTAAATAACAGTCTCTTTAACTTCAAATAAGAAGTAATGCATTTCAATTTCTGTTCTTTTGTGATGATGAAATGTTGCAGATTTAAATGTTGCAGATTTAAATCAATTTACATTAGCATTTTCATCATCTTGATAGGTTTAAAACACCCAATACAAAGACTCTTTGACCCCTGTCTACTTTATATATTTTACTTCCTGTCCTTTCTGAAACACACACACACACACACACACACACATGCATGTACAGTCCTCTGTCTCTCTTTCTCAATAGTTTCAACATGCCATAGATATATGAGACATATTTTTTAGTATGTTTTTTAATGTCTTTTTGTGGAAGTCTGGATGAGGCCTACTGAACACATTTGTATTTATCTATAGGTAACTCATTAAAAGAAAAAAATTCAATTTTATAGAAAATGTGCTAGAATATTTTTAAAGATCTTTTGTAATAGCATTTCTGAACTTCAAACAGAATTTTGATGTTTTGGCATTTATTCTATGTCATCCATTTATTAAGCAAGCTAACTTGCTGTTGTTGCTTGAACTTTTGTGTTCTATTTATATATATCCATCCACATGGCACAAATTTATTCCACAAAGAAATTTCATGATAGCAGGGACATTAATTATATTCTTAGATCTATAATTTTTTGACCCTTATTCTAATAGAATGATTTTTTGCTGATTTTTGAGGAAGTGGGGAACAAGAAAATCACTTATATCCTTATAAGTCAGATGCTACCTTTCTTTCAATGATATATTTAATATTGTAAATAAAATTACCTATTAACATTTTCCCTGTTTTGTTTTTTCTAACTTATCTTCAAACATTAAACCCTCTAATTTTTAACACAATAAGCACGATTTCCTTCTGGGACTGGTTCTTAGAAACTAAAAACTACATTTTCTTAGACTACGAGAGATCTCATCAAAAAGTATCTGCCATACTCATACAGTCATTAAGACCAATGCAACCTTGGAAGATTTTAACTAATTACAAACTGTCAATTAAGGAATTAATTAAAATTAAAGGAGATAACACAGAATAGGCTTGGCAGTATGGAAAGCTTATTTGGGTAGTTTTACTTTTATTCTTTAGCCCATACTGTATAGAAAGCTGCAATTTTCCTAAGAAAGGAAACTGGAAGAGATTTAAGCTTGGGTAAGTCACTTAACCTTATGCGGTATCTGTTCTCTTATAGAGCAAAGGGTAAGAATGGATTATATAATACCAAAATCCGTTCCAGCTCTAACATTCTACATTCTTATACATATTAGTAAGAGCTGTCAAAATCTATCAGTCCTGGTGGTATGTGATGTCAATGGCTAGCAATATAGAGAATAATACTGATGATGAGGATGTTAAAAAGTAATATTATTGAGTGTCATTTGCCTGCATAATTAATACATTTGACTCCTTAATTTTTCTATGAGGTGTATATTACTGCCTTCCTTTTTATAAATGAGAAAATTGAGACTCAGATAATTTAACTAAGGTGCTAGCATCATAAAGCCGAATGCCGAAGATAATTATTTCAAATACTAGGTTATATAAAAAAGAGTATTACTAGTACTCACCAGTACTTTATTTTCTTTCCTACTGTGTACAAACATGGCTGCATTTTTTAACAGCCTGAAGTTTATTATGGTCATGTGACTAGGTCTGGCCAATGACCATGATTTATGATACAATGACAGAATTTATGTGTATATATTTTTTTTTCCCCAAAGCATAGAGAACCCAGTAGTGACTTTGCAGGTCCCACTTTCTTTGAGGTGCCCACCGAGGAGACAGAATATTCCAGATGGTAATGATCCAAGATGGTGGTGCTTTCCAATTCTGAATCACTGAGTTGCTGCTCACAGAAAAATGTTCCATATCTGATTATGGACTTTGCTTGAATAAATTGTAAATCTTTGTTTTCCAATCCACTGAAAATTTTGTATTTTATGGTACCAAAACAGAACCTATCCTATTGTGACATAATCATGATGTTGTTCTTGTTAATGCATGCTAGGGGCATGAAGTTTTGTTTGTTTTCCATATTATTGGTTTATCAGTGTTTTTTGACATAACCTGCCACTTGGTAGACAGCACTGGCTACCAAGGAAAAATGCTTAACTGTAAATCATTCTCTTCTGCTAGATGTTCTCTCATTTTCTCACTTCCATCTCTTAAACCTTTTAATCCTTCCCTACAATATGTCTTTAGTAGGGAATACATGTGCAAGCCCACTTAGAAATCTTACTCTTTTTTCAACATTGGCTAATAATTAAAAATATATTTGATTTATCATACTGATATTTAATAGCTTTGCGACTCATCAAAGTCAACTCTCAGACTCAGGGAACTAAAACAAGTATGACTATTATGGAATTAGGGTTTATTATAGGATTAACACTCTCTGAAATTGTGTATATTGCTGGAGACGTGAAGTTCTAAGAGGGAAAATTGGAGGACCTAGGAAAACTCAGTAACAAGCACTTTCGAAACCCGGCAGTTTGCTCTGCCCAAGTGGTCCTACCAAGGAGACCTAGTGAAGAAGATCACTGAACAATCTACCTCTGTGCCTGTGATGGGCCATGGGTTGCTTTTGGTCAGCAAGGTTTGTGTTCAGGAGGAAGAGCTGGACGTGGAGCCAAGGAGAGCAAGAACAAGCTAGAATCTCCCCATGCCTTTTTCTTCATTTCTCATGGCCTTTAATACAAAACTTTCAAAGAGTAAAGACTTCTGGTTCACTTTCACCTTCCAAAACCCAAAAGAATTTCCCTTTGAGTCAATTAAATAAGTACCCTATAGGGTAGGAGATTCCAGGTAACAGTTCTACTTTAGTCAAGGAAGCAATGCAGAAAAGTGTTACAAATCAATTTTTTCTCCTGTGCTTTAATTTTTTCATTTTTAAATGTTTGATTTTGCTCTGTAAACCTTATGTTATAGTTGTGGGAGTAACATGTGAATGTACACTGAAAACCATCATAATAAAAATTATTATTGTTTCCAAAATGATTGTGATAACATATTTTAAATTATTTATCTAAACAAATAATTTTGTGTAAATAAATATTTCATACTATTTAAAAATATAGGTTGCAGAAAACAGTGTGTGCTTAGCTTGTCATTTCTGTATCTCCTCATCCTATGGTGGGAAGTTAAATATTTTAAGCTTACACAACATGCCACATACATTGTCAATGAAAAAACAGTTCAAAAGCCTCCTGTAAATGAAATCTTTACTAGTGACTTCTAAGAGAATGCATCATTTATTCTATATTGGTAATATATATGTATACAGATGAAGAGATGAATAGCTTTTGTGTAATAAGTTCTATTACACAAAACAACAAAATGTACGGGCCACCAAGAAAATGTAAGTGTAGCTTTGATTCTTACATAGCTTTTGCTCTGATAAAATTAGTTGGAAGAAAACAGTGGTTTTGGTTTTTAATAGCCATGATTTTTAAACATATACATCCTTGAAGTTTAGCTAATTAACACTGAAACTAACATACATTTAAACTAATAATTTTCTCTTCTGAACAAAACCATATAGAAAGTGATCATAAAACATACAAATGATATTCTGCATAAACTTTTGAACTTGCACTATATTTCTCTTGGAAATGACTTGAATGTTCAACATTATCTTTTCTAATCTTATCATTTGACTAACTATAAAAGGAAGTTACCCAGATGAAATAAGGTAAATTATATTGATCATGAATAAATCATCTGGAGATCTTATTGAACTTTTCCTGTACTGGTTTGTTATTGTTATTTTTTTGTAGCAAAGCTGAATTACCACAAAATAGTGTAAAACATATTTTACCTATTATTTCTATGATTTAAAATTACACAAATATTGATTATAGTATATTCAAAATCCACTTGAGAAAATATTTGCAAAACCTAGTCATAACAAAGCAAACTGAGAAACTGAAATTTCATTTCAAACAAAAATCAAAGGAGACTTCTGAAGACACTATTCAAATTAAATCTATGGCTGTATTTCCATAATAAGGTTTCAAACAAATCTGAGCTAGGCCTTGTGATTGACACTGTAGAAAGACCAAGACTCAAACTATAGTTTCCAACTTGAGTATACAGTCTTCTAGAGCTAGTGAAAAACATAATCAATAATCATATAGCAGCATAAGTATTTGATAAGGACTGTTCTAAAAATGAGGCAATGAAGAAGCCATTTCTGTGATTTCATCCCAGACATAGAGATCAGAACAATTGCTTTGGCCCTGAACTTAAGAGATTTTATGTAGTTACAATACATAGTTGCAAACATGGATGTGTGGATACAGTGTGTTTTTTGTTTGTATGTGCAATGTGTGTACTCATGCATGAATATATGTGTTGTGGAAAAAGATATGTGTTAGAAGGAAAATTAGCTAATTTAGTTGATACTAAAAAATGGAACATACATACCAATTCACTTTGAATATTTTACTAAGAATTATTGAGAAAATCACTGATAAAATGAATAAAAATTACAGCACTTTTCAAACTTTTTAAACCCAAAGTCCTTATTTATTTTTCCAGATTCATTTCATTCTTGAAGTTGGTAACAGATCCTGCCTTTAAATATGATGATGAAATGAAGAGAAATACTTGTGTGAAATTGATTAAAATACGAAATTTGCTTTCCTAAGGTCTTCAAAATTGAATTATCTTACCCTGATCAAAAGTGGTCCTCTGTGCACTGACTCATATGGGGTAACTTAATAGGATTTCACATTCTGTAATTTAGACTATATATTCATCTAATGATACAAGATTCATCAAAAAAAAAAAAAAAAAGAAAACTCTCAAATCTCAATCCTCTGCCATGATTATTCATACCTTTCAGTTGACTAGTGATCCTAAAATGACATCACAAATCAATGTGAATTTTCATGTTATGCTTATAGCATTTATGAAAATCTAATTAATTATATCTAACAATTAACGTGACTCCTTCCAATAGAGTTAATTAATACATTGGAGAAAGTCCACAGAAGATGAGTCACTGGAAATCATTTTTGTTGCTGTTTTCCAGTGAGTCTGAACAGTATTTATATTTCTTTGGAACTCAATGGTTTTAAAAATATATGTCTTAGTAAAAGAATATAACAATTTCTTTTTGTTGGCTATTACTATATTGATGATATCTATATGTGTCTTACACCATGTCACCCAGCCAGTCAGCAAACATTTATAGAGTGCCTAATATATAGCAGGCATTGTGCTAAAAGTCAGTGACACAGAGAGCAGTAACACAAATGTCAACCTTGAGTCAAAGGCTAATTTATTTTATTTCTGACTATAGTTCACTTAAGTCTCTAACTTTTAGTGGGACTTTTTAAGTAGAATTCAGAAAAGTTTATTATTTTGTGTTATGATATATGATATTGTTTGGCTCTGTGTCCTCACCGAAATCTCATCTCGAATTGTGGTCCCCACATATTAAGGGAGAGATCTGTAATATCCACATATCAAAGGAGGGAGGTGATTAGATCATGGGAGCAATTTCCCCATGCTGTTCTTGTGATACTGAGTGAGTTATCACAAGAACTGACAGTCTTATAAATGTTTGAAAGGTCCTCTATTCTCTCTCCTGCCGCCTTGTGAAGAAGGTGCCTGTTTCCCCTTCCACCATGCTTGTAAGTTTCCTGAGTTCTCCCCAGCAATGTGGAACTGTAAGTCAATTAAATCTCTTTCCTTTATAAAGTACCCAGTCTCGGGCGTTCCTTTATAGTAGTGTGAAAATTGACTAATACAGTGTATGTTAGAATGTTCTTTGCCATTCTACCCATTTCCATGAAAGGAGTATATTTCTCCTCTCCTAAACTTTGGGCTTGAACTTGTAGCTATAGCCTGTGGGATATCAGCAGATGTGCTGTAAGCAGAGTTTGAAATGTGCTTTTGCACTGGACTTTCTCACCTGCCTTCTGCCTCTACTACCAGGACATGTTGAGTGGTTTGATGGTCCCATGGGGTAGTGGAGGAGCACAGAGCAGACATCCACCTTTACCCATGGTCTGGAACTAAAACTAGCCAAGGACAGTAGAGGTCTGCAGAGCCGGCATGACAGTTTCATACCTCAAATAATCTATAAGCAAGTAAGTAGCAAAAATGCTTATTCTTATAAGCATTTTAGACCCATCTCTTAGGTTTGGGGTGCTTTGTTGCAGATCAATAGCAGACAGACACACACACACAAATGACACCAGATATTTTTGTGGTTCTTATATTTAAAAATATTTATGAGGTTGTAAATATTTGTTTGCTCTTTTTTAAAAAATACATAAGGAATATTAAGGTTGTGAGTTTTATTGTGATTTGACTTTGATTTTAGAACCAGGTGACAAAGGTAGAAACCAGGAAAGACATCACAAAATGAGTAATTTTATTCAGCAAAATTCATCTATGATAATTTCTTGAGTGATCATCCATGTGATAAACAAATTATTCCCCAGAAAGCTCTGTAACTACCCTGTATTTAGCCAGATTATATACACATGAGATAGTGATGAAGTGGTTTCTTGATTTCAAAAATAGTATGTCTGCATGTATGAGAATTTTTCTTTAAAGTTTATTTATTTTTTTAATGTTGATTTGACTCCAAATGTGATAAGTAGGTAATATTCCCATAAAGATTCAAGGCCCCTCAGAGAGAGACATTTATTCTAGAGTTAAAATTGTTAACGAGCAATTATTAACCACTCAATGTAAGGAACACTTATTATTTTTTACATGCCTCTAGTACTTAGGGCAATGGCTTATACAATGTTGATAATGTACACTACATATGTACACTACATAGGAATATGTGATTAAAACAATGATGACATTTATAAATATATAGTTAATGAAAAGTTAACTGTTCAGGAGCCTCCTCATTTGCTCTGAAGAACAGTGATGGCACTAATAGCTGACACATGAGACTTGGCCAAATCAATGACTTTCTCATTAACAAATGTGTCCTTGATTTCTACATGTTGATGTCATGAACCCAATTGCAAGTGTAAGATGACCTGGATAAACATTCAGACAGTAAGTCAGTCTAAGTAAAGAGAAATAGCTTGATTATATCTCAGCAAATGTAAAGAAAACAATTGTGAGCTAACATATTGGGTAAACTGTTACATGACACTATCATTTATCTATTTGTCCCAGACAAACAATGTAGCATGGAAATCTGAATGGGTGCTAAAAATTAAATGACAAGGTGGAAAATAAGAAGTGTTGAGGATATTCCTGGATAGAGAGTCATTTTCTATAAATTCTTATTTCTGAGTATTATCCAAAAGTCTGAGCAAAATTTTTTAGAAACCATGTTCACAGGGAAAATCCAGTACCTTAGATTCATTAGATTTCGTTTCTATTCACAGTACAAAGCTGAATAAATGTTTGTTTCATTCTATGAAAAAAAATTGTAATAAATAGATGTCCCTTGTTATCTTTAATTATGTCCCAAATTCTATCCCCTGATGTGAGAGCCAGATGATTTTGTATCAAGTTTACTTAGTGAAACCGTGGCAAAGAACAATCCTATTAATGTCTCAACTGTGGTAAATGATCTATAAATAATTCAAAATTTTATAGATTTCACAATATTCACACTAACCAGAGGGCCCATAAAATTAATTAATGTATAATATACTTAAGCCAGAATTTGCATCTTTGTAGGTATCCATGATTTCCTAAAGGGAGATTGAACTGGCAGAAAAATTTTCTCAACACTTTGCATCTCTCCCTGGAACCTAGGCCTGCAGAGATAACATGAAAAGGAATCAAGAGAAAGGTGACAGAGCATGATGCAAACAGTTTTCTGGGTAGAGGTTATGTATGACATGATGTTGAGCTGCTAAGGTTCTTACAGACTGTATTCCCATCTCTCTCTTTATTCGTGGGGGTGGACACACACACACACACACAAACACACACACACAACTCCTCAAAGGTATCCCTCCACCACAATTTTATATTTTATCTGTGAATTTACCTGAATCCTCATCTATTCTTTCCTCTTCCTTCTGATTTTAATCAAAGAAGAAATATTCCTGATTTCGACCAAGGTTCTATTTTTAGCCTTGCTCAGTCTTATTTTGCCCAGTCCCTTATCTACTTTTCATGCAAAATGTAGCTGCTGCTTCCCATATTGTCAGCCTCTCCTTTACTGCATCCTTTTTATCAATATTTACACATGCACATGTCTCTTTCCCGGAAATAAAAAAGCTAAAGATAAAAGTAGGGAGACAGAGAGAGAAAAGAGAGAGAGAGAGAGGTTGGAGAGAGATGAGAAGAGGAGACATACACATAATGGCCAAAGATATATACATATCTTTATATATATATCATATATCTTTATATATTATGTATTTATATTTTTATAGATATATAGATAGATATAGATATGGGTATATAATTTTAGTGAGAACAGAAAAATCAGAGAGGCAGACAAGTAGATGCAAGGTAGACTTGAATATATACAGAAATAGAAGTATAGTATTTAGCGCTGCTATTAAGGATTGAAGTGTTCAAGAAGAAAATGATAAATGAATCTTCAAAAACAAATTGTTATGTAATTAATGCTTGAAGTTAAAAAAAAAAAAGCCTTATCAGTCTGGAAGAATGCACTTTCCCTCATATAAAGCTACTTCTTATATTATACATTTCAGCCTTTACAGTAATCAGGATACCTCCTGGGATCAATCCAAATGAGAAAATGGCAAAGAAGATATGAAAATCTCGCTGAGAGATTTTGGGGTAAAATTTATGGAATACATTTGAGGTCTTCCAAGAAATGGAATAATTATCTATGATACACCTGCTATATAATGAAAATCATAGGAGGATCCTAGATAGTAGAGAGAAAAAAAAAGGAACAGCACTAATATATGTTGTCAAAGTAAATGGTAGATTAGAATTCAATAATCATAAAGAGCTAAGAGGGAACACATGTTCCTACCCTCAAAACCCTTGTTTCATTATCTTATTCATTTATTAAGTCATTTCACATATTTTTACTGAGGTTCACGGTATAAAAACCACAATGCAATGTGTTGAAAACGCAGATGTAAATACAACTTAGCCCTGAACTGATACAACTTACATCACGGTAAGGAAAACATACAAGAAAGGGGCAACAACAAGGCTGTTCCTGAGTACATGAATAGCAGTGTACACAACATATCAAGAGGATGTGAGGGAAGGGAGCAGAAGTCAGCCTGAAAGGTCAAGGAATTCATCTCAATGGAGGTGAGATTTAAGGCAAAGTTTAAATGCTGAGTAAGAATTCACCACGAAGATGGGGTAAAGAAGAGCACAAGGCCGGGCACAGTGACTCACGCCTGTACTCCCAACACTTTGGGAGGCCAAGGTGGGCGGATCAGCTGAGGTTGGAAGTTTGAGACCAGCCTGACCAACATAGGGAAACCCTGTCTCTACTAAAAAATTTTACAAATACAAAAATTAGCCAGGCATGGCAGTGCACACCTGTAATCCCAGCTACTTGGGAGGCTGAGGCAGGAGAACTGCTTGAACCCGGCAGGCAGAGGTTTCAGTGAGCCGAGCTCACACCATTGCACTCCAGTCTGGGTGACAAGAGCAAAACTCCATCTCAAAAAAAAAAAAAAAAAAAGACTACAAGTCTGTAGTAACAACATGAATTTAACCTAGAATGATTAAAGAACTTAATCTCACATACAATACAGACATTTTATCTTCCGGTCCAATGCTATGCCCTCTACATCACAATTACCTAATGAATTTAAACAGTGTGGGTAATTAGTGCAGATATTGAATTGAATACATTCTGAATGAAACTGATAATACGTTAATATATATTTTGATCTCTTCTTTTGTACATAGAAGACACGTGACAAAATCAATTTCTTTTGTATAAATAGTCAACTCTGTTGTCTTCATAGGTGATATAATTTGGGTACGTGTCACCCTCAAATATCATGTTGAATTGTAATCCCCAGTGTTGGAGGTGGGGCCTGGTGAGAGGTGATTGGATCATGGGGGTGGACCCCTCATAGCTTGATGCTGTCTTCCTGGCAGTAAGTGAGCACTCACGAGATCCAGTTTAAAAGTGTATGGCACCTCCCTGCATCTCTCTTATTCCCACTCTGGCCAGGTGCCGCGCCTGCTTCCCCTTCGCCTTCTGCCATGATTGTAAGCTTCCTGAAGATCTCACTAGAAGCAGAAACCAGCACTATGCTTCGTGTACAGCCTGCAGAACTGACAGCCAATTAAACTTCTTTTCTTATAAATTACTAACCTCAGGTATGCCTTTACTGGAAGGCAAGCACAGCAAAATACAGTAGGAATGATTCCCTACAAACCCTCTTTTTCCTCTCCCTTCACCCACCCATCTTCATACACTGAACCAATTGTTCTTTTACACTTTTCGTGCCAGACCAGAGAGGAAACAGTCTCCAAGGAGATAATTTAATGGAGTGAAGAGTAAGTGTTTTTCCATACGGGGGAGCATTAGATGACATTGTGCTACAGGTGTGCACTGTTATCTTGACCTTATAATCTGCAAAATGTCAAGGATGTCTCCGCATCCTTGTTTGTACCCATCAAATATGTCTGGACAATGGTGCACATTTTGCATTATTATATTCCTAAAACATGGAACTGTTAGCAGCTATATTTTGACAAGGACATATGTGCTAGACACTTGAAGACCCAGGACCAGCTCTTTCTCTGCTACTAACTTACTAACTCAGCAGTTAAATCATGTCATTTCACAAATGTGGACATCATTTTCTCTTCTGGGAAATGAACTTGCATTGGGTGATCTCTAATTTTCTTCTGCTTTTTAACATTGTGTGTGTCTATGGTCTTATAATAGCAATATGAAATTCCACCAGGTTTCATAATAACTATAAATATAGCAAAAATCATATTAATTTTGTCATCAACATATAAGCAATGAAACAGCAACTTATTCTCAATTTTTTTTGGTGGAGGGGGCATGGAGTTTCTCTCTTGTTGTCTAGGCTGGAGTGCAACGGCACGATCCTGGCTCACTACAACCTCTACCTCCCGGGTTCAGGTGATGCTTCTGCCTCAGTCTCCTGAGTAAGTGGAATTACAGGCATGTGCCACCAGGCCCAGCCAATTTTTTTTTTTTTTTTGTATTTTTAGTAAAGACGAGGTTTCTCCATGTTGGTCAGGCTGGTCTTGAACTCCTAACGTCAGGTGATCTGCCCACCTTGGCATCCCAAAGTGCTGGGATTACAGGCATGAGCCACCATGCCCGGCCTATTCTCAATATTTTTAAACCTTCTATATCAAGGATTAGTAAGTCAAGGTCCACGAATCTTGCTTCAGTGAGACCTTATAACTATATTGAATATGATTGTATGTATCTGTTAGTATATGTCTGTGTTTTAGTGTGTATATATATCTCTCCCATAATACACAGCATGAATTTCAGGAGAGATCAATAGCTATCCTCAGACTCCAAAACAGGTCTGCGATCTTATTTCCTTGTTCATTCTACCCCACCCTCAACACCTGCCTACTGCTGCCCCTTTCCTACACACACAAATCATGAACCACTGTTATAATCTATGTCTACTATGGGTGTGTTTTATTTTTAAAAATTGCATCAGCCACAGTCCAACCAAGGAAATAGAAACCAATCTATTATTTGAAACGGAGGGAAGAATTTAAGAGTGAATTGTCCACATAGTTCATAATAAAGCTGACAAACCAATAGGGTACAATGAGAAAATCTGCTGATGACCTACCTATCGCAGAAAGCTGCTGGAACCACAAGGCTGGAGGGACTAAGGGAATAAGCAGTGCTACCAGAGCATGGAGGACCGGATCCAAAGCTGTAATCCCACAGGAGCTGAAGCAACAGAGGTGGTACACCTGGAGACTGATTGTTCTGAAGACCTGAAGATACTGCCCTCACTGGCTGAATAAGCGTCTGCTCCCCTGTGAAACCACAGAGAGTAAACAGAACGTAAGGAGTGGTTCTGATGATAAACAAATCAGGGAAAGCAGAAAGTTTAGAACGAGTATCTCCACTCCTGCCCTTCTTACACTTTTCTCTACTTCTCATAATGATATCACAAACATTTCTAGCAGTTATGCAGGCTCCAAAACTTTGAGTCCTCCTTGGCTTTTCCCACCACCTTTGCCCCCCAAATTATATTCATACTAATTATATAATATCTCAGTTTATACTCCTTTCATTCACGAACAATCTCTTACATAGTTTTTCTCCTTAACATCCAAAGTGGTCATTATCCTTCTAGTTACATTTCTCTTCTAACATATCATTTCACGGTCTCCATATTAGCCTTCCTAATCCCAATTCTGATCACATCACTCCAAATTTTATAAAAGACTAGATATAGTTACAAGGCATGATTACTTCAGAAGCTGATTCCTACCTTTCGTAGACTTTTAAAACGTATCAGTGTGAACTTTCTTATGGCACAAAGGACTTGTATGAACACTGTTTTAAGAGGCCAGACCAAACTTTAGCCCAGCTTCCACCTGCACTAAGCTGTGTCCTTAAAGGTGACTCTGGCCTCCAATACTGAGGTTTTCCTAAAAAAATGCAATGATACCAAGCTGCAAAATGTACATTGACCTATCTGAATCCACATTGCCAAGCCATTTTCAGTAATTCTCCATTTGCTCCCTTCTAAAATTTTCCTTTTCCCTATATCCTCCTAGTCCCTACTCTTTCCCGTTTCACTTCCCCATAGCTCTTTGTTTGTTTCCTTTCTGTTCTCCCTGTGAAAACTTCAGTTACCTTTGTCTTAGTTGGAGCTGAGGCAATTTTACAACAGATTCACCCTCCCATACTGCAGTGGTTTCA
Source organism: Piliocolobus tephrosceles (assembly GCF_002776525.5). Lineage (NCBI taxonomy): Eukaryota > Metazoa > Chordata > Mammalia > Primates > Cercopithecidae > Piliocolobus > Piliocolobus tephrosceles. The sequence continues at coordinate 155,622,021 of NC_045436.1, forward strand.
ATGGGAATGTCTGGATGCCTTTAGCGAGAATCAGGCACATTTTGTCTTTGACATCAGGCATGTATCTGGTTGACTGACATTTCTGGCATTTCTCTGTACACTGCTCCACAGTATACCCACCCTTGTATTTTTATTTCTGATGTGCCTTTGGTCTGGAAAAATGTTTTCTCTAAAATCAACATGCCCAAATATATGTTCATCTTTGAAGTTCTGATCAAATGCAACTCTTCGTAGTTAACTTACTGTCTATTCAGCCTTAGTTCTGAATCCTACTCTCCTCTTGGATACATTCAAGCTGTCCTTTCTGCTTCTAACCTTCTTCTGAGTGAAAGAGTCCATTTGTACACAATTTTCGCAAAAGAGACTCATGTCTCTTCTTCATTGGATTATTTAATTATCGAATTGGTAAATACCAGTTTGATAATTTCCACGGCTCTTTCGTGTTTTTTCTGCCATGACAAACAATACTCCTAAGAGTGGCTGTTCTAGCACCAGGTTCTGGAGTTGGAATAAGAAAAGTAGAGGCTCTAGTTGGCTGTCAGGGAGAATAAAGGCTTTCATAGTTTTACACGAATGAGATTTTAAATGTTTTGTTGTCACACTAAAATGTAGCCAAATATGACTATTTATTTTACTGTACTTTTGGGTAATTTTAGACTTTCTTAAATGGAGTATAACTATTTATGTATTTATAATGTTTCTCCTAGTAGACTGGAAGGCTTTAGTGATAGTATTTGCTTTTGAAAATACTTTACACAGAGTAGACATTTGATAAGTATCTTTTATCTTTTCTTATGACTACAAAAATAAACAAATGAATTGTTAGATGATTATATGACTGTTCTCTTTTATTTGTGTTTTCAGTCTAGAACTGCATTTTTCATGCATACTTTGTATTGCATGATCCTATATGCCCTCACTGAGGCAGCTGAACATTTTGCTTCCTAAGAGGTTCTTTGTACTGTAAAGGAGACGGGCAAATCATTATTGATACACCCGTAAGTTTTTTTGTACAACATTTCCGAGATGTGTTGGCTGGTTCAGGATTGGCCTTGATTATACTTGGAATGAAAGCACCAATACAGATTTAGAAAGTGCTGACACAGTATCACTGACTTATATATCTATAACCAGTCTGTTTCCAATTTTATAAGAAGATCTAGTTGGCAGTGTTAGCATTTTTCAAAAGTTGAAAGCAATAGGAAATAACCTTAGGTTTAATAGGCTTGTTTTGCTAACAGTGAGATTTTTTTCTATGAAAATTATTGATTCACTTCAACATTCTGCCATAGATAGCACTGTCAAAACTGTTTATTATTTGAAAATAGAATTGATGCTCAATAACTAACATTAAAGTAGGGGAATATTGCTATAGATAATTCAAAAATATGGACAGTTGCCAGATCAACTGCTTTTTTTTGTGAATACATATATATGTAAATATATTTATATATATATGTATTTATATATTAATATATACATATATAAACACATATGTATATACACACATATTTATATTCTTTAATTAATTGCTTTGAGACCAGGGTATCTTTCTGGCAACCAGGCTGAATTGCAGTGGCACAACTTTGATTCACTGCAGCCTCAACTTCCTGTGCTCAAGCAGTTCCCCACCTCAGACTCCTAAGTAGCTGGACTACAGTTGCGGTATACCATGACCAACTAATGTTTTTGTTTTTTTTTTTTTTTTGTAGAGACGAGGTCTCACTCTATTGCCCATTCTGGTCTTGAACTCATGGACTGAAGCGATCCTCCTGTCTTAATCTCCCAATGTGTTGGGATTACAGGTATGAGCCACCACAGTGCCCTTCTCTGTTCTTTTAAACCAATCACTTTTCAACAACATGATCTGATTACCGTAAGAAATCCTGGCTCAAGATAAAGCTACCACCTTTTATTTTTTATTTATTTACTCTAGTTTTAAAGCATTTGGTTGCTGGAAATTGAAGTTCATTTGAGTAAACACACATAGATTGGGGTTTGTTGGAGGTCTTCCATGGGGCTGAATGGTAACAGAACGTAACTGTTCCTTATGGAAAGAAGAGTTTGACCATAGAAAATAAGTAAATGGGGCTCCTGTTTTTTATCTATCTTTTCGGCACTGAATGTGCTTCTGTCTTTTGTTATTATTTGTGCCTGATCCATTCTTCTGCTCTCTTAGCAAATGACTTAATCTCCATTGTTGAAAATTACCTCTGTAAAGCTTGTCAAGGTAGCCTCTGGTTAATGAAGTCACAACTTCTGATTTAAATTCACCATGGTCTTTGGGTGTTCACTCAATAACTAAATATTCTAACTAGAGTATAGAGATATGGGAGAATAGATAACTTCATATATCAAACTCTGATGAGTGGAGCAAATCAAACTATTAAAGAATATTGACTTTAATAATTTAACTTATGTGTGTATGTATATTTTAATTTGATTGATAGTTAACAGAGTAGAAGGATTAATAGGTGATTTCATTATCCAAGAAAAAATATGTAAAAGATGCCAATTTCATAAGAGTAATGTACCATATTGATTATTCTACCTATATCATTATAAAAAATATTTGACTCAAAATACTACATTAATTTACTTTAGCAATGTATGATACTATTATTTGGCACTAACTTAAAGATTATTCAAAACCTCTCTGAAAAGTATGGGTTTTCCATGTTTATTTTTATATATTTCACACATTTATACCATAATAATTATATTTATTTACAAATAAATGCCAATGTTATTTATTAAAAAGAATAATTGATAGATGTTTCTAAAGACCTCTAGCAAAGTTTTATAGTTTCTAAGTAGGCTAATATTGGAAATTATCCATTGATATATCTATGGATCCAAGGGATATATCAATGGCTAATTTTATTTATAAAAATACATTTTATCTTTAAAAGAAACTTTTATTTTTTCTGAAATATTCAGTATTGTAACATAAGTAAATTTTCAATGAATAGAATATCATAAAATGTAATCATCCATAAATATTTTCTTAGAAATAGATTAGTCTCATATTTAACCACAAAATTAGGATACTGAATACTCATTGGGTATCACTTATGGGTAGTCATTTTGAAGGCTCAAAAATTTCTGACTAACACAGGAAATATGGTAATAACATTAATGCCTCTAATATCACAAAAGGCATGAAACAACATCTAAGCGATGTATCACATTTAGCCAGAGCCAAAGTTAGTAGCTCTCTGACACAAGCACAGAGGGTCTGAAACAAAGCAAATATATTTGACACATCAAAGAAAGAAAGTTTACACTATGCAAAGTAGCTAGAGGTGATGTCCTGAACTGTATAATTAGTCAATGAATGTTTATTTTGATAGAATAATGACTGTATCAATTTGCTAGAAAACTTGAAAGCAGCGCTCCGTGAGAAAGCTGTTGAATTCTACTGCACAGTGTACTCTGTTCTCCTTGATAATGATATCTGAATTAAGACCTCATGAGAAAGTCAGTGGTTTTTTTAAGTCTAAGATTCCCCTGAATTGCAAATTACTACTTTTCCCAACATAACTATGATGGTTGCTTTCAATTTCTGCTGTGAAACAGCAGTTTCTAATGCCAAATTGACATTTAATAGCATTGTGGGAACCTACCACAGGTCTTGCAGAAAATAGTATACATTTGTTTGGTAGGGATTTATAGCGGAATTACAAAGATCCCCTTAGAACATTCGAAATTCCTGGAAAATCTCCTTGGTATTGATGAGTATTGACCCATTATTCTCTTGAATGGCAGAAATGCTGCTCCAGTCATCTTTTAAAATTTTCTATTTTGTAAACTGAAGGCATATACACATATTCACTGACTCTGTATAACTTATCTTTCCATTGAAAAAGTGCCTGCACAGCTACTATAGCTATCTAATGCTACCATTAAATGCAATATTGTTATGTGTAAAATTCTCCTGAAGCAATTTCAATTACTTTCAGTATTTCAGTATACAGAGATTTTAACCGGGGCATCTTATTTGACTACTTTTTATAGCACATTACAGTCAAAGTTAAATATCCTAATGTATTAAACAAGAAAACCACATGTGCAATTCCCCCTTCCCACACAAACCCCCAAGTTTTCCAACGGAGTGACTTATCTTCTTGAACCAGAGCCAGTTAGTATTAAATATGTAATACATTATTCTGATCCTTTGTGACTTAAAACAACTAACATTCTAGGGATTGGCAAATTAATGATGTTGGGGCGTGAGGAGCAGCATATGTTTTCATCTTTGTGGGGTTGGGTGAACTGGGTGCTGACTGATCCAGCTTGACTTATGCTGGGATGGATTCCTTCTGCATCAAGAGGGCTCTGACCCTCCAGCATGCTTGTCCAAGTTTGTTTTCATGAGAGCTTCTCAGGGGTTCAAGATACTAAGCAGGTTTCTAAGATACTGAGCAGAGACACAGAAACCTTTGTGAGTCCTCGGAAACAGTATGACATTCCCTTCTCCAAATTACATTAGTCAAAGCAAGTCACAAGTCCGGCTCAGATTGAAGTGCATGAAATATAGACTCTGCTTTTTAATGGGGGGAGCCTTAAATTCTTAAATTCACTTTCCAAAGCGTATAGATATAGGAAAGAATAAAGATTTGGGGGGCATTTTTATAGTTTACACAAGTCTTATATCTCCAAAACAAATTTAAAATACAGGAAGTAGCAAAACACTAAAAAAAGAGATTCCTAGACAGTAGGCTCAGAATATAACTGAAAACCCACATGAAGTCATTGAAAATGGGCAGTTTAGCCAACTCATTATCCTCCTAAGATTTTGTCTTCTTCTTAAACTAGTAGAAAGCTATTGGTATTTAGTCCAATCTGTGTCAGAGTAATTTTTATGCATGAGAAAATGAACACATTAATAAGAACCATCATAAAGTTCAGAAATGAATGACAAAGATTTTTTAGTTTACATGATGCAAACAGAAAGATAAACCTAGAAAATAAATTATTGGTGATAATTTTTTTCTGCTATGGAGCAGTTCACCAAATGCACCTGGCAATATGGTGTTGAAGGTTGTTTGTTTGAGACAGAGTCTCACTCTGTTATCCAGGCTGGAGTGCAGTGGCATGATCTCAGCTCACTGCAACCTCAGCCTCCTGGGTTCAAGAGATTCTCCTACCTCAGTCTCCCAAGTAGCTGGGACTACAGGTGCACTCCACTACGCCCGGCTAATTTTTGTATTTTTTGTAGAGGAACTTCACCACATTGACCTCTCATACTCCTGACCTCGTGATCTGCCCATCTCGGCCTCCCAAAGTGCTGGGATTACACGCGTGAGCCACCACGCCCGGCCGAAGGTTACTTTTACAAGGAGGAGGTTCAGAGACTTTCTGTTGAGTCAGCCCTGTCATATCACAGTGCCTATTGTTTGACCTCATAAGATAGTAACTGAAAGTCTGTGAATTTCGAGTTTACTACCAATACTAATTGTGACAAAGTGAAAGTATTTGGTTAGAGATTTCGCATACAGTCCATGGAAAATATATTGAGAAACTCAGATTTGATTTTTGCAGGAGAGTAATCTTTTACCAATCATGATATTTTCTGAAAAAAAAAAAAAACAACAGTAAATTTTAAAGAAAGTGCTGCACGCCAGAAATAAAAACCTGAAAGAAGTTCTGAAACTGATGAAATTAATGAGATACATATATATATAATTTAAATGTTATATATATTATATGTAATAATAAATATAATATATATATAAAACATTTAAATTATTCCCAGAATGGAAGAGGAAGAATTGAAGAATACTTAGATGTTTATAAGCAAACAGATTTTATTCAATGAGGAGAAAATAAAGATGCAGAAAAGTAGCCAATTTAGTCAAGTATTCATAGTTAACCTGTTGACAAAGCTGAGACAAGAATTTGGGATTTCTGATCTCCAAAACAGAACTGTGTCTGCTATTCTATTCCTCATGATATTTTTAACGTATGTAAATATGCATAAGTTTGCCTTCATTTTCATGTGTATATATACTTCCTGTGAGTGCCTGCCTATGTGTGTCTGTGTGTTTGTATGGTGTCTCAAAGAAACATAAATAAGATTGCCAGGCATGGTGGCTCACGCCTGTGATCCAGACACTTTGGGAGGCCAAGGTGAGCGGATCACAGGGTCAGGAGATTGAAATCATCCTGGCTAACATGGTGAAACCCTGTCTCTACTAAAAATACAAAAACAAAATTAGCCGGGCGTGTTGGCGGGTGCCTGTGTCCCAGCTACTCGGGAAGCTGAGGTGGGAGAACAGAATGAACCCGGGAGACCGAGTTTGCAGTGAGCTGCACTCCAACCTGAGCAACAGAGCGAGACTCCGTCACCCCCCCCCAAAAAAAAAGAAACATTAAGATAGAAAGAAAAAAAAATGTTTGACTAAATATTACTCCAACATTCTAAGTTCTCCACCTCAAGAAAATAAGATGGTTCGGCAGGGTGCAGTGGCTCATGCCTGTAATCCTAGTACTTTGGGAGGCCGAGGCAGGTGGATCACCTGAGGTCAGGAGTTCAAGACCAGCCTGGTCAACATGGTGAAGCCCTGTCTCTACTAAAAATATAAAAATTAGACAGACATGATGGCGGGTGCCTGTAATCCCCACTACTTGGGAGGCTGAGATGTGAGAATGGCTTGAACCCGGGAGGGGGAGGTTGTGGTGAGCCGAGATTGTGCCACTGCACTCCAGCCTGGGCAGCTGAACAAGACTCTGTCTCAAAAAAAAAAGAAAAAGAAAAAAGGAAGAAGAAGAAGAAGGAGAAGGAGAAGGAGAAGGAGAAGGAGAAGGAGAAGGAGAAG
>NC_045436.1:155628851-155716370 GCF_002776525.5 Piliocolobus tephrosceles
AAGAAGAAGAAGAAGAAGAAGAAGAAGAAGAAGAAGAAGAAGAAGAAAATAAGATGGTACAAAGGTAAGAAGTGTCAGGAACATGTTAGCAAAGTGAAAACCCCCAATGAAGAAGTAAACTTGTAACATAATTTGAACAACTTTTAAGAAAGCAGAGTGTATCAGAATGTTTGTGTTGTACAATGCAGAATAAAACCAAGACAGGTCTTTATTTATTTTAAATTCTTACTACTTCAGTGCAAGTGGGAGAAGTGAATATTGGATAACCTTTTCCTGGATTCATCTCTAGTATATAAGAATCATTTCTATGATAAAAATATTATAATGGTGCCATCTTCCATGTGATTTTGCTTTTTTATACCGATTAATATTTCACATACCATAAATTTCACTAGCTATACACATTTCCCATTATTTCTAATACACTGATGAAAATAAACACCCTGTGCTTCCAGCATCACAGACTTTTTACCAAACAAGAATTTCCTCTGAGAAAAGTTATGGTTATTACCTTAAAAGAGATGTGTTATTTTTCCGACACTGGAAGGCTTCTACAAGTCCAAAGTGAGAAGCAATTATATACTATAGAGCAGAATAATAGAACACCGCACTAGGATAAATTTTGTGCCCACTTAATTGAAATACTTGCCAAGGAGCTAGGTGAGAGCAGTGTATTTCAATCACTCTAAACAATGGGTAAATGAGACACATTCCTTCTAAATGACACATTTTAGCTGTCTGGAAGCCTATTCAGAGTTGTGCGTGGTAGCATAAGTCTGTCACTCTGTTCCCTACAATTTGTCCATTTCAAGCTGTGATTTGAAGCTGTTTATGCCAAAGAGCCTTCTTAATATTAAAAAAAAAAAGAAAATGTTTTTAGATATAGCACACACACCAATACTTTTCAACTCTCTCTAGGATACATGTGTGTGTAGTTGTATTTCTGTGTCTCTCTGTCTGTGTCTTTCTCATGACATACATATAAAATGTAAAATATGAATACATTTTATTAATTGTTATATTAAATCAAGTTGGCAGAAATTAGATATTTTTACATTGCAATCCTGTGCTGTGCTTTTATTTATTTTTCTAAAACTGGAATATAATGATTAGACTGTGCCAGTAATTCAAAGAGCAAAGAAAATAACTAAATTTGTTTCAATATCAAATTCTTAAAGAAGTATCTTTTTATACTTCTGAAAAAAAAACTAACAATAGAGAAATAAAGAAAAGATAATTCATTCCTGAAGAAAGCAAAATAAAAATAAGAGAAAACAGAAGCAGGCAACACGTGGCTTTATCAGTTACAGGCAGTGTGGCCATGATAAGTCATCCAAATCATACATTTTTGAGAATGAAAGAGGGTATTATTAATAACTAAGCCAAGACCACAGACATAGCCTGGAAATCTAACAGGCAAACAAGGCCATATGGTTCCTCTGGCCCCCCTACTGTAGGTTTTCAAATCTTGGACATATTTTTTAAAATCATATTATATTTAATTTGCATATTAAAATTATTTAATCTCCCATATTTTTATTTACAATTTGAAAATTCTTTAAAGACGAAGGGTTGAGTTGCAGAAATGCTCTAAAGAATGGCAAAATTTACTTCTAAGGCAATATAAAACATACTTTCTCTGTATCTCAAGTTGAAATTCCCTCAAGAAGTTTTGAATCTTAAATGTCCTATAGATTCATGTGAACTAGGTTTAAACCTCTAAGTTATCACTGTATCTGAAAAAAATTGACATTACATCAGTAATTAACAATCTCCCTCAGGTATTTTTAATTTTCTTTCTTGGATTTCAGTTAAAAAAATCTATATCTTTTTTGTAAATTTGATGGACTGCAAATAAAGAGCTCACTTGAACATGAGGTGAGAAATCATCCCATAAAGTGTGGGAAACTGTTGGGAGCAGGCCCTCCAAAGTCTGGCCATAAACTGGCCCCAAAACTAGCCATAAACAAAATCTCTGCAGCACTGTGACATGTTCATAATGCCCATAATGCCCATGCTGGAAGGTTGTGGGTTTACTGGAATGAGGGCGAGGAACACCTGGCCTGCCCAGGGTTGAAACCGCTTAAAGGCATTCTTAAACCATAAACAGTAGCATGAGCGATCTCTGCCTTAGAGGCATGTTCCTGCTGCAGATAACTAGCCAGACCCACCCCATTATTTAGGCCCATCACTTCATTTCCCATAAGGGATACTTTAAATCTAATATCTATAGAAACAATGCTAATGACTGGCTTGCTGTTAATAAATATGTGGGTAAATCTCTGTTTGGGGATCTCAGCTGTGAAGACTGTGAGACCCCTGATTTCCCACTTCATACCTCTATATTTCTGTGTGTGTCTTTAATTCCTCTAGCGCTGCTGGGTTAGTGTCGCCCCGACTGAGCTGGTCTCAGCAGGAAACACTAGGGCTTGAGGCCTTCAGGTAACTATTCTGGCTTTACCTCTAGACCTGCTCTTGCCTCTACTATGTTTGAGAAGGAGCCTCTTCAGTGACTTCATACACTTGATAGGAACACAGTAGGTATTTTGTTTGTTTGTTTTAAAAACATCACATAATTCATATGAGAAATTTGATTACCCCTTTTAAAAGTAGTGCTTATAATAAATTTATTTATTTGTTACTGTGTTCTTGTGATATTTTTCCATGGCCATATCTTGAAGGCGGGAGTAGTGGAAGGAGAGCACATCCTCAAAGCTGAGTACAGGGTAAGAGAAAATCAGATATAAAGAAGTGAATCAATTAAATATTAGCATGTTGATGGGGTACTATCGCTATGAATGAATGTCCCTCAAACTTTATGTGGCGAAGAGTAATGCCCATTGTGGGGATATTATGAGGTAAGGTCTGTGGGGAAGTGATTAAATCATAAGGGCTCCACCATCTTGAATAGATTCTGCTTGATATGAAAGTGTTGGACCCCTACTCTCCTTGAGCTTTGCTGCCCTTCTACCAAGTGAGGACACAGCACTCATCCTTATTTTTGCCCTTTGACCATGTGAGGGCATCTTTGGTGTCATCTATGAGGCACAGGCCCTCATCAGACATTGAACCTGCTGGTGAATTGATCCGTGACTTCACAGCTCCTGGACTGTGAGAAATAAATCTCTGTTACTTGTAAATACCCAGTCTTGAGTGTTTTGTTATAGCAGCACAGAGACAGTCATTTAATTCCATATAGATATATTTAACCTCAGTTAATTAAGCTGAGGGTTGGATTATGATTGGAATGTGGTCTCACAGACTCAGTTCACAATAGAGAGTAAAAAGATATCTAGAATGAGTTTCTGAATAATTGTGGAAAGTCTTTTTGGTGAACTTCATTAGATTGAAGAATCTAGCCCTAAATTTCAATTTATGATCAAGGGCTTTTAGATTGTGAAGTTTTATAAACATTTCTAAGAGAGGTGTTAAAAAAGAATTCAAGGGGAAAACATTTTTTATTTTTCATTTAATTGGATCATCACAATTCTCTTCAGTGTTGGGAGAGTGAACAGAAGCAAACTACTGGCTCTCCTGGTAGATTGCTGTCAATCATGTCAGCATCTGTCCTAAAAACTAATACTGCAGAAGAGGATCAGGAGGACCAGGAAGCTAGTTTCTAACATTTACTGCCTTTTATCCTCAAAACCTTGCTTTATTTGCTTCACTTACCGACTGAAAGACAAACAAGAGAATGTCTTCTTATTTTATATGTTGGGTTTGGTAATGGTGGTAAGTGGGTGAGAGTCAAAGTTTGATGCAAACTATGTATTTTTTAGTTCCTCTCAGTGAGATGTTAGATCATTACTTTGAGAAACTTCTAGCTTTTTGAGGTAGATGTTTACTGCTATAAAGTTTCCTCTTAACACTGTTTTTGCTGCATCCCAGACATTTTGGTATGTTGTGTCTCTGTTTTCAATCCTTTCAAAGAATTTTTGAGCTTTTGCCTTAAGTTTGTTGTTTACTCAAATTTTATTCAGGAGCAACTTGTTTAATTTGTATGTAATCATGTGATTTTGAGAGATCTTCTTGGTATTAGTTTCTGTTTGTATTCCACTGTGGTCCACGAGTATTATTGCTATGATTGTGATTTTGGAATGTATTGAGACTTGCTTTATGATTGAGCATATAGTCAATTTTGGAATATGTTCTGTGTGAAGATTAAAAGAATGTACATTCTGTGGTTAATGGATGAAGCATTCTGTGAATGTCTATTAGGTCCCATTAGTCATGCATCAAGTTTAAGTCCAGAATTTCTGTTATTTTTCTGCCTTGATGATCTGCCTAAAAACATCAGTGGGGTGTTGAAGATTCCCACTATTATTGTGTAGCTGTCTAAGTCTTTTCATAGGTTTACAAGTACCTATTTCATAAATCTGGTTGCTCCAATATTGGGTGCATATATATTTAAGATAGTTAATTCTTGTTAAATTGATTCCTTTATCATTATTTAACGCTCTCCTTCGCTCCTTTTTACTATTGTTGGTTTAAAGTCTAGTTTATTTAATAAAAGAACAGTGACCTCTGCTCTTTTTTGTTTTCTGTTTGTGTGGTAGTTCTTTTTCCAACCCTTTATTTGAGACTGTCAGTGTTTTTATATACGAAATGAATCTCTTGAAGATAGCAAAAAGATGGGCCTAATTTTTTTTATCTCACTTACCTTTCTTCGACCCCACTCTTGGTTCTGCTCTGCTATGGAAGCAGGGTTGGGGCTCAGCCCAGGCGCTGTCACAGCCCAGCTGGGTGTGCACACACACTAGGGGCAGTGTTGACATGCCAGCCTTCTGCTGCCTCCGCCCTATCAGTACTTTAGGTGTCAAAGAGCATAGGAAGGGAACCTAAAGGGGGTTGCTGAGGGCAGCTGGGTGCTGGCCTGCAGATGCCCCTTGATGCAAGTAACCTGGGTGCCATGGATGGCCGTGGGAGGCAGACAGGCTCCTGGGTGGAAGAGGGCGTGTCCCTGCTCGCTCTTCGTGGCTTCCGCTCTGGCTGCGCTCTAGGAGCCCTTCAGACTGCCGCTGCGCTGTGGTGGCCTCTCTCTGGGGCTGGCGGAGGCGGGAGCAGGCTCCCTCTGCTGGCGGGGAGGTGTGGAGGAAGAGGCGAGGGCAGGAGCCGGGGCTGCTGCCGGGCAGGTGCCTGCTGGGCTTGATACGGGGACAAGCTCTCTCTGGGCTGCCAGAATTCCCCGGGCTAGGTGCTGCAAAGTCACACAGCGAGCGCCAGTGAGAGGTGAAGCCTGCTGGGTTTCTGGGACGAGTGGTGACTTGGAGAACTTTTCTATGCAGCTAAAGGATTGTAAACGCACCAATCAGCACTCTGTGTCTAGGTAAAAGTTGATAAATGCACCAATCAGCGCTCTGTGTTTAGCTAATCAGGTGAGGACTTGGAGGACTTTTCTGTCTAGCTAAAGGATTGTAATACAGTATTATTAACTGTAGTCCTCAAACTGTATATTACGTCTCTAGGCTTATTCACCTGATGGAATTGCAACTTTGTACATTTTGCTGCAAACATCTTCCTTGGTAACTACCTTTCTACTCTTTTTTTTTTTTTTTTTTTTTTTTTTGGAGATGGAGTCTTGCTCTGTTGCCCAGGCTGGAGTGCAGTGGCACGATCTCTACTCACTGCAAGCTCCTCCTCCTAGGTTCACACCATTCTCCTGCCTCAGCCTCCCGAGTAGCTGGGACTGCAGGCGCTGGCTGCCACGCCTGGCTAATTTTTTTGTGTTCTTAGTAGAGACGAGGTTTCACTGTGTTAGCCGGGATGGTCTCCATCTCTTGACCTCGTCATCCGCCCACCTCCACCTCCCAAAGTGCTGGGATTACAGGCGTAAGCCACTGCACCCGACCTACCTTTCTACTCTTTCTATACATTCTTCTTCTTCTTTTTTTGTTTTTTTTTTTTTTTTAATTTCACATACAAGTGAGATCAATCAGTCTTTTCTGTCAGACTTATTTCTCTTATCATAGTGTCTTCTAGTTTTACCCATGTTGTTACAAATGGCAGGATCTCCTCTTTTAAGGCTGCATAATTATCTATGTATCTATCAATATCATCAAATTTGATGGACATGTAGGTTGTTTCCATATCTTTGCTATTGTGAATAATGCTACAATGACCATGAGAGTCTTTACAAGGTCATAATATCATTTCCTTTGGGTATACATGCAGAAGAATTGCTGGGTCATATGATAGTCTATTTCTATTTTCTTCAGAAACTTCCATACTGTTTTCCACGTTGACTGCACCAACCATTATTTCCACCTGCAATGGAAGAGGGAGCTGCTTTTTTCCCGCACCCTCTACATTTGTTTTCTCTTGCCTTTTAATAATAGCCATCCTAAAAGGTGTGAGGTAATATCCCATCGTGTTTTTTGTTTGTTTGTAGAGATGGGATTTCACTATATTATGTGCAATATTGCCGGTCTTGTACTCCTGGGCTTAAGCAATACTCCTGCCTCGGCCTCTCAAAGAGTGTGTAATAGTATTGTGTCACTGTTGTTGTTTTCATTGTTTTGTGGAGATGGGGTCTCCTTAAGTTGCCCAGGCTAGTCTTGAACTCTTGTGCTCAAGTGATCCTCCTGTCTCGGCTTCTCAAAGGGCAGAGATTACAAGCATGAGCCACTGTGCCTGGCCTCTGGTAGTTTTGATTTGCATTTCCCTGATGGCTAGTAAGGTTGAGTATCTTCTCATATGCCTGATGACCATTTTTATGTCTTCTCTGGAGATATGTCTATGCAGGTCATTTGCCCATTTATAAAAGGTTATTTGTCTTTGCTATTGAGTTGTAGAGTTATAATTCTTTTTTTTTTTCTTTTCTTTTTTTTTTTTTTTTAGTTTTTTTGAGATGGAGTTTCACTCTTGTTGCCCAGGCTGGAGTGCATTGGTGTGATCACAGCTCACCACAACCTCCACCTCCCAGGTTCAAGTGATTCCTCTGCCTCAGCCTCCCGAGTAACTGGGATTACAGGCATGTACCACCACATCAGGCTAACTTTGTATTTTTAGTAGGGACGGGGTTTCTCCCTGTTGGTCAGGCTGTTCTGGAACTCTTGACCTCAGGTGATCCGTCTGCCTTGGCCTCCCAAAGAGCTGGATTTACAGGCATAAGCCACCGTGCCCAGCCTAGTTATAATTCTTTAAGATAGAGTTCCTCCATTTCCTACTCTACACAAGACTCCTATTAGTGAAAGCAAAAAATGCATGCAAATCCTTATAGAAAAACACTATCAATAACCAATGCCAAATGATAACATTCATTAAGAAATTAGAACTTGACCTTGAAGGATAGTACAAGAGTCTGAATGTATGTCATTTCTATAGTTGTATTTTGCAACCTAGTTAACAATATGATGGTGTTACAAGGTGAAGCCACTGGTAGATGATTAAGTTGTGAGGGTGGAACCTTCATGGTGGGATTACTGCATTTATAAAAGAAGCCCCAGGGAACTGCTTTGTCCCTTCTATTATGTGAAAATAGAGTGAAGGAGTCATCCATGAACCCGAATATGGGTCCTCATGAGACACAGAATCCGCTGATGCTGTGATCTTGGGTTTACATTTAAAATTACTTCTATTGAGAAAACAACCTTACAGTTGAAAAATAAGAATACAATAATTTTTAAAACATGAGTAAAATACTTGAACACAGAGTTTATTAGAGGCAGTGTATCAATGTCAAACAAGAAGATGAATGATGGTTAACATGTTTATTTATCAGGATCTGCAAATTAAAACTATAATGGGATACCATTTAACACCCATTAGAATGACAGCAATTGTAAATCCTAAAGAAAATTTAATGTAACACAAATGAGATTATCATATAATAATGGAAGGAATGTAAACTAATACAACACTCTGGAAAACTCTCTTTTTTTTTTTTATTACTTACTAATCTATGTGCTAAACTTTTGCTAAGCTATTAGCTTTTCTTTACCAAAGATGAATACTTACATTTTTCTTTCAATTTATATACTAGTCATGAGCATGCTATTTTACTGAAAATTCAAGTAATTATAAATTTATAACAAAATGAAAAAATCTTTACCTAATTGCAATCAACTTGTTCCATCCAATCATAGATCTCAGTTGCATCATAAAGTAAGATAATTAAAAAAATAAATAGTATTAATTTTATGTGACAAAACTATTAAGCTATTAAAAAATTTCAGACTTCAAAATGATTTTTCTACTATGTATAAATATTTAAGTGAAAATAACCATTTTGTATTACATGTAATGCCTTCTGAGTATGTGAATATCCAGGTCTACCTAACCATATCTAGCTTATTTTTTGACTGTTTCTGCAATATCATAACCTTTCCTAATTTTTAAAAGTAAAGTAATATTGTATGTAGTTATAAAATGACAACGAATCCTTAGCTGTTTTTTTTTTTTCAATGTTGTTTAGAACTAATGACTTTTTTCTTTTAGATTTTCAATGACCAGAACAACACTGTACATGTTTTCAGGATTTTGGACAAACTTAAATATCTGATCTTGAATTAGTCATTCTCACATGAGTCCGGTTCCATAACAGGAAAATAAAAAAAAATTATTTAGATTATCATTCATTTTAGAAGGTGAGCTTGCATAATACCTTAATCCTTACATTTCAACTCTTTACATGGATATTTATGTTCATATAAATATAAATAGCTATGTCTACATGTATATACATATATTATCTATATAAATATATAAATGCATATATCACAAATAACATACTTATGTCTATATTTACACAGTTATTAGGTGTGCAACTTTCACTTACAAGGTTGATCTTGTTTACAGATACAAAATATGGAAAGATTGTTTATATTATACTGCCACTTATTACTTCCAGAGAAAGGAATATCTCATCACCTTGGAAGAAATTTTCTATTTTTATGACAGACATCAGTCGGATGACATTTCTTAGCCTATGAACACGTAAGCTTACTAAGCACCTACTTTCAGGCATCACCTTTTGTGTTTGGAGAAAGGCTGATCTTTCTGGAGAAATCTATATTTACAGACAACCAAAAAGAAGATTGATGAAATATTCTTAGGATTAAAAGTCCAGTATTCCTCAGTGAACATCTAGCACGAAAGAAAGTGATAGCACCAACAGTCTGCTCAGCCTCTTTTCTTCTCTTTGTTTTTTTTTTTTTTTTTTTTTTTTTGAGACAGAGTCTCACTTTGTCACCCAGGCTGGAGTGCTGGAGTGCAGTGGGACGACCTCACTGCAAGCTCCGCCTCCCGGGTTCACGCCATTCTGCTGCTTCAGCCTCCTGAAAAGCTGGGACTACAGGCGCCCACCACCACACTTGGTTAATTTTTTGTATTTTTAGTAGAGACGGGGTTTCACCATGTCAGCTGGGATGGTCTCGATACACTGACCTCGTGATCCACCTGCCTCGACCTCCCAAAGTGCTGGGATTACAGGCGTGAGCCACCATGCCCGGCCCTCTTCTCTATTTTTTGTTTGGAAACTGCGATGGACTCCTGTGAACTCCATTGCCTGAACTCTGAACTCGTTTATCAAACTGCCTACAGGATATCTAAGGAGCATGTAACTCAATATATCCTAAACTGGTTTCCCAGTCTTCTTCCATACATGCTTTACTCACTACTTTCCCCACCTCTGTTGTTCCTGATAGCATTTTTTTAACTTGCTTAGGCCAGATTCCTGGGGGTCAATTTTTACTCTTTTATTAAGCCTAATATTCTAATCTGTCATGGAATCCTATTGGCTGTTCCAACAATATATTTAGTATCAGGACACTTGGAGCTACTGTACTGTCTCACTCTGGTCGAAAGCACCAATATTTCTTGCCTGGGTTATCTCTGAGCAGAACTACAATCTAAGCTTTAAAAACAGCCACTGCTCATTCAAAATTTAAGTTAAATTAAATAATGCATCTGCTAATAAATTTTCTGTGCCTTTTTTTTAACTCAGAGTAATAGCCAAAATTCTTTCAAAGGTGTGTGTGTTTTCCCCTGACTTGAACCCCTTACTTCCAAGGCCTTAAACACTCAGCACCTCAACACCCTTTTCCTCATCATTTTCTGAGACATTGAATTTCTTTGTGTTCATTGCAAAGATCAGGTATGTTTCTGTCTTAGGGCATTGTTCAAACTCTTTTCAGTACCTGAACTGGTCTACACCAGCTATTTCTTTCCTAACTGTATTGCCTTCCTTAAGTTTGGGATGAGGTGGCATCTTCTCTTTAAGATTACTCGAATCACCTACTTAATACTGCAGTTTGCTGCTTTCTCCAGAAGCCTCCCACATGCACACATTCACATCCTGTTTGTTCTACTGTACATTTTTTTCTTTTCTTTTTTTACATGTCACTTGTTATTGTCTCACGTATAATTTCATTTACTTCTTAATTATGTTAATTAATATTAACATAATAATACTCCCATTTACAAATGTAAATAATGCTCCCCCTTACAAAAATATGAGATCCCTGAGGGCAGGGCGTTTGACTGCTGTATTCACTATGAATCCTGAATGCCTTGCGCATGCCTGATACATCATAGGCACTCTGCAAATATTTGCTGAATACAAGAACAAATTACTAAGCTGCAGAGGATCTCAGACAATTTGGTAGAAATATTGGCCGGGCACAGTGGCTCATGCCTGTAATCCCAACACTTTGGGAGACCAAGGTGGGTAGATCACCCGAGGTCAGAAGTTCAAGAGCAGCGTGGCCAACATGGCGAAACCCCATCTCTACAAAAATACAAAAATCAGCCAGGCACTGATGGAGGGTGCCTGTAATGACAGGCATTCTGGAGGTTGAGGTAGGAGAATCACTTGAACTCAGGAGGCAGAGGTTGCAGTGAGCCAAGATCAGGCCATTGCACTCCAGCCTGGGCGACAGAGCGAGACTCTATCTCAAAAAAAAAGAAAAAAGAAATAAAATATTGAGAGAGATGTGCCAGATTTTCTGACAATAAAGTATGAGAATATTACATTTGAAAAACTGAATTTAAATGAAGCAATTATGATTATATCTTAAATTAGCAAAGAGGACCATGTATATACTTACATTCAAAGTAAAACAGTTGTGGTCCATGTGAATGTAGCTAAAAGACTAAGAGTTCCTTTTATACTGTGGATTTAGATTAATTTCTACAGGCACTATTTGAACATGTAGCCCTACCTTTGGATCTCCTACTATGTATCCTTCATTCCAATTCTAAATTTTGTATTAGAACCCAAGCAACCAAATGCACAAACCACAGAACCCAAGCAACTAAAATGCACCTTCAGAGGAATTATTAATGCATCAATAGCCTACAGATAGACAAATATTATTGCTTCTAAAATAGTAAGAAAGCATATTATAAATATTATAAATCCCAGAGTTTTATATTTTTATTTGAAATTGTTCTTTGATATTTTTTAGGAATGTAAAGAGGCAATATATAAACATTTAACATTAATATTTTTATCTATCTATCTATCCATCATTGTCATTTATAAGTGAAATGCATGTTAACTAATTCACAAATAATTAGTGAACATTGACTACGTGGAAGACACTGAGCCACATGTTGGTTCTAAAGAGAAAAAAGAATCATGAATCCTTTCCTCAAGCATTTAAGGTAGAGGACATATTCTTAAGTAGTTAATTGTATTATAATATTATAGATGCAATTATATCAGCTTATGTGGTTTATTATATACACGTGCAAACATGGAAAAAAATCTTAAATAAGAAAGACTTGCTGTATAGCTAAAATGTCAGCATAGAGTTCTCGATGATGATGAGCAGATGTTAGATGACAAGGTGCCGTAGGTCTAGGTAAAAATGGTGGTGGAGATAGACAGGTTACTACACAGAGTGAAAAAAAAGAATTTTTTTGAATTTTTTCAAAAAAGAAAATTTTTTCAAATTTTCAAGAATTTGATGGCAAGAAAAAGCATGAAAGAGAGTGGGAACATGAAGCTCTATGGAAATGAGAATAGAAACTATTTAAGACAGAAAATTATAAGAAAATCTGGTGACAATTTGGGGATTAAAGGGTTGGTTTGAAATGATGGAATGCTCTAAATGGTGAAAACTTTTCCATCTCCATATGTAATTAAACTGTCAAAAAAATGTTAAACCATAAAATTAACATAAAAAGTCCAGTAAGGAATAGATCATTCCTATAATAACACATTCGGAGGTTGTTTTTTTTTTTTTTTTTAATAAAACTACTTATTATTGAGAATAATATTTCTTTTGAAAGTCTCGTGTTCTGGTGTCTTTAACATATGAGAAGCTTGGTGTAATTCAAAACTTAAACTATACCATGAAGGAAATTGTATGCCATGTTGACAGGTGATGTAGCTCTGTGGTTGATGGGAATTTTTTTTTTTTTTTGAGACGGAATTTCTCTCTTGTCACCCAGGCTGGCATGTAATGGCACGATCTCTTCTCACTGCAACCTCTGCCTCCCGGGTTCAAGTGATTCTCCTGCCTCAGCCTCCTGAGTAGCTGGGATTATGGGCACCTGCCAACAAGTCCAGCTAATTTTTGTATTTTTAGTAGAGATGGGGTTTCATCATATTGGCCAGGATGGTGTCAAACTCCTGACCTCAGGTAATTCACTTGCCTTGCCCTCCCAAAGTGCTGGGATTATAGGTGTGAGCCACCGTGCCCTGCCAACCACTGACAGATTTTAAAATACTGAATAGCATAATCTTACTTATATTTTACAAAGATGACTCTGATATCTGTGCAGAAGATTGAGATTCCTGGAAACAGATAGGCTGCTTAATTTTCTGTTGTGGCTGCCAAAGTAAAATGGGGAAGATGTTTGAAAAATAGTTTGCTAGTTAATATATCTAGGTCTTCATGCCTAATTTCATTTAAGGTGAAGAAGAGGAAGGAGTCTATTTTCTATTTTGAATGACTTAATGATTATTGGGGTCTGTAGCTAATATTGTGTTGGAATGGGAGTGGTGAAGATGATAACATCCATATTATGAGTACTATAATTAAAGTGCTTGTAGGTATATGTTATTGCTATTAATTTGGGATTTATAAGCATATAAATTATTGTGGAAAACTGGCAGTAAATGAAAGCACCCAAAAAGACTACAGACCCTCAAAAGCTATGAGAACAGTAGAAAAATAAAGAAACTTCTGTAATGACAATATTGGTTAGGTGGATTGATGAGTTTATGATGCTTTGAAAATCTATCTCTATTTAATATTTATAACCACAATATTAATTATATAAAATGTTCTCCTTATTATTTAGAAGCCTAGTAAAATTACTTGCTGAAATTGAAAGATGTCTAGGTTTTATTTCTAGTGATTTTTTAAATAAATATAGTATCTACTGCCTCCTATAACTTATGAAAGGCAGTGTCTCATAATTCCAACTTTCCTTCATAATTCTTACCAATTTCTTTTTAATTTAGTGGTATAATGGCACATTATAAGAATACTATCTACACAAAATTTTATTTTCTGCAAGATATTTAACAAATATATTTAATTAAGTTACTCTAAGAATCTAGAGAAATACAGTCTGAATAATAATAATATAGATTTATAAGTGGGTAATTATGTGATCAAGAGTGTCCATTCAACTATAAGGATGTGACTACAACATCCTGTACTAGTTGATATGTCTATCAACTTTTTGAATGAAAACAAATCACCCTTACCAAAATTTGGCACAAAAAGTTGAAAAGGATAGAAAGTAATTTGTATTTTAAATCAATATTTTGTAACATTATATCAATATGTTGAAATTATAGACCAAACAGAGTAAGAGAAAAACATAAATAAAAGCTCCTGAACTCAGATACATAAAACCATTCATAAAATTAAAAATAGGCAAATTACAGATTGAAAGCAATTGTGGCAGGGGGCCAGGGCTGAAGGATTCTTTGAGTCTAGAAATTTAAGATGAGCCTGGACAACATAGAGTGATAACATCTCTACAAAAAATAAAAGTAAAATAGCTGGGTGTGGTGGTGCACACCTGTGGTCCCAGCGACTCGGGAGGCTGAGGTGAGAGGATCTCTTGAGCCTAGGAGGTTGCAGTGAGCCATGATTGCGCCACTGTACTCCAGCCTGGGTAACAAAGTGAGACCTCATCTCAACTCTGCTCCCACCCACACACACACACAACAAATGAAAGGTAGGAAAGAAGAAATAAAGAGAAAATAGAAAGAAAATCCATGAGACCAAATGGTTTTAAACTGTCTCTAAAATCAAGTTGAATCAATAGAAGAATAACAGTTTCTAAGACAAAGAAAAAGATAATGTGCTCCTCTTTTCCATTCAACCCACTGAACCAATGATCTAATGATGTTTAGAAATCATATTTTTCACCTGTTAAGAGGTCCAGCTTGGAATCAGGTAGATACAGTTTGTATTTTGACTCCACAACTTTTGCTGTTTGACAATCACTTATTCTCTCAGTGTCTTGGTTTCTTCACTAGAGAAGTTCTATAAATATCAACGCATAAACTGAAAGAAAACAATATGAGTAACACAATGCATTTCATGTGGCAAAAGTGAAATAAATGTTATGAGTTGTTAAGTGTTATATTTACATTCAGTGTTGCACTCAAATATGTGTACTGAAAAAAAAAATTTAGTTCAGGGATCGATTATAAGGGTGGTAATTAGTTACATTTACATAACAAATACATTGAAAAAGAGTATTTAGATGACAACTGGAAACTTACTTTTGTTAAATATTGGAAGGGTTTTCATGTGCAAAATATGGTAGCACTATTTTGGGTAACTCCTAAGAAGAAGCCAGAGCAACAAAATTACAGGGAAGTTCATGACGACTTTCATCAAAGAAAATATATCTGTATCTATATTTACATATCTAGCAGTCAGATACATTCAAAAGTAAACTGAGATGTCTTAACTAATAGTGAGATCTCTGTTCCCAATGGATTTAAGAGCAAAGCTCAAAGTATGAAATATATCGAGTCTTGCAAAATTAATTTCTTAGTAAATTGGAGTCACTTCCCTATTTAACCACCCGTGTTTGTTTTTTTTTTTTTTTTAATTCACAGGGTAAAAACATATCTCCGTTAACAGATGCAATAGTTTCCCAGTTCGGCCATAACAAAATACCGCAGACTGGGTGGCTTAAACAAGAAAGTTTATATTCTGGGCCGGGCGCGGTGGCTCAAGCCTGTAATCCCAGCACTTTGGGAGGCCGAGACGGGCGGATCACGAGGTCAGGAGATGGAGACCATCCTGGCTAACACGGTGAAACCCCGTCTCTACTAAAAAAATAGAAAAATCTAGCCGGGCGCGGTGGCAGGTACCTGTAGTCCCAGCTACCCGGAGGCTGAGGCAGGAGAATGGCGTAAACCCGGGAGGCGGAGCTTGCAGTGAGCTGAGATCCGGCCACTGCACTCCAGCCTGGGTGACAGAGCGAGACTCCGTCTCAAAAAAAAAAAAAGAAAGTTTATATTCTTACAGTTCTGGAGACTGGAAATCCAAGATTAAGGTCTCAGCATGTTAGTTTCTTCTGGGCCCTCATTCTTTGACTTGCAAATGGTTGCCCTTCTTTCTGTGTCCTCACATGGCTTTTCCTCTGGTTATTTCCTGTCCTAATATCCTTTTCTTATAAGAACAGCAATTATATCAGATTAGGGTCCATTCATAATACTTCTTTTTACCTAAATTACCTCTTTTAAAGCCCTGTTTCTAAATGGATTCACTTTTTGAGGTGCTGAGGGTTAATACTTCAACATACAAATTTTAGAGAGACACAATTCACCCCATCGCACTCAAGTGTAATTATTTTATAACATGGTTCCTATTCACCCTCATCGTTTAAACTGATTCCTTGCCATTCTTGTCTTACACGCCATGGCCTACTGTCCAGCCATTCTTTTCTCACATTCTGCGTCCCAATCATATCGGGCCAGGGAGTGGAAGCTCTCTTCCCAGCTATTCCTGGTGCTGAATTGAGCCTTCTTCCACTCAAGCCTGACTTGAAAGACTCCCTAGACTCAGGTGTGTTAAGAGTAGCCTTGAAAATAAAGAAAACAGTACTCAGAAACACTTGAGAACTTGATCTAAAAGTCTCATTATATGCATAATGCCTTAGATTCTCCTATTAAAAACTATACTCTCTATTTGTATGAGTTATTGTGAAGATGAGGGTATTGTAAAGCTCATGTTTTCCTGGATCTTCATCATAATTCATTTTGTAGGGATAGTTATGAGGTACAGACATTTCTCCAGAGCTCTTCTAAAGTTGGTATTATGCCACAATTATTATCATAATTTTGTGAAACCATACATGCAGAAAAAATAGTATCTCAAAATTATAATTATAGGTATTTTGTTTAAACTGTTAAAATGTCGATTTGTTGTTTTCTCTCCTTTTTTTAATTTTCCAAACATTTTGGAACAGAGTTTTCTTAATTTTCTTTTTTATATGTGCATTACGAGGAAGCTTAGCAAGAGGGAATTAAGACTGAGTATATCTTGGCTACAATCTGAATAAATTTTTGATCGTATGCACATGTGGGTTCTTGATAGCACGTAAATACAGGGGAAAGGTTTTTTAAAAGGTATATTTTTTCTATATGCTATGTAAAATTTATGTAACTTAAAAATGTTGATGTTTGTCGGGAGCGTATCAAGGACCTATTTAGAGACATGAACTCTTTGGACTACTGCAAATGTAATGTGGAAGGCAATCACAGACCATCAGCATAAATGAAATGTTATAAACATTTTAAGCCTTCTACTTTATTGACTGAATATAAGTGATATTATAATGATGGAAACAAATTGTGAAGACACTTCAGAAAGTATTGTGCTTGTGTACTTATGGAGTCTTTGTGAAATCTGCCTCACTGATGCAGGTTTGGATGCGACAGTGCCTGATTCCTAGGAAGCAGTGGAAAATTTGTCAGTAAACTCTTATTTTTTGAGATAAACATAGATTCATCTTCCTGAATGATGCCCTGCGATGCTAAATGTTCTCAGGTTCTGGAATGGTGGGTGCTAACACCAGTAACAATATCCACTAGGATGTGTGAGGATTATGATGTATATTATTTCAATAGCAAATCATTTGAAATTTCCAGGGTCATATCAACTGTGAAGAGTTGAAATTTATAGAATAGAATACTTAATCGGACCTTAAATTGACTGCATAATTTGCTAAAGAAACTATATATTTTTTATTGTGAATATAACAGTTTTCATGCAGGGATATTTGAAAAATACCCAAAATAACAACAACAACAACAACGACAACAAAAACGGCTGAGCATAGTGGCTCACGCCTGTAATCCCAGCACTTTGGGAGGCCGAGGTGGGCAGATCACCTGAGATCAGGAGTTCGAGACCAGCCTGACCAACATGGTAAAACCTCGTCTCTACTAAAAATACAGAGTTAACTGAGTGTGGTGGCACGTGCTTGTAATCTCAGCTACGTGGGAGGCTGAAGAAGGAGAATTGCTTGAGCCCAGGAAGTGGAGGTCGCAGTGAGCCATGGTGATGCCATTGCACTCTAGCCTGGGCAACAAGAGTGAAACTCCATCTCAAAAAAAAAAAAAAAAAAAAAAAATCCCAGCTTATCAGTTTGATAATTCATTATCCACATACAAATGCATATATGCATATGCATCCATGTACATGAATGTATTATATTTTAAATTATACTATCATTATCACATATTTATGCCATTATTATTATTTTTGCATGTGTTGCTCAAAGGGGTCATGGGTGCATATCAGCAGCATGATGCAAATTTGGGTAAAGATAAGCAGCGAAGTTACAGAGTGAGCACAATAATTGATTCTCACAGCATACAACAGCTTAGGCTGAGTAAAGAAAATCTTCAAGTGAACACCATGGTCAAAATGCCACTTGAGTTTCTTTATGAATAGTAGACAAGGAAGGACGATCTATATGACTATGTAACAATGGATGCACTCTGAATAAGGAGTTGTCCTTTTAAGAAAGGGAAGGCCTCTGAAAACCAGTGCCTAAAATTAATCTGCCCTGCTTGGGGGCTTAGACCTGGTGAGTTCTCTAAGTACAAAACTGTCTCTGCTAAGTTACTGAAAGGAGGAATAATTATACTTCAGAGCCATACAAATTTCTTTCACTATCATGTAAGTAACAATCATGTCATATAAATAAACACTCAAATTTGCTTAGATTGAAGACACATTGTTTTTCATTAACCTGTGTCCAATAAACTCATGTTTCAGATGGAGGTCCTGACAGTGGTCAGTTACCACTTTCTCTTCAGTGCCATTGTAACTGTTTTCTGGGCCACTCTATGGCTTAAGAACCCACCAGGACTTTCAGTGGATTTAGTCTGGCATCAGTGATGGTAGAATAGCTCCCACATGAAGATGCATAATGTGTTAGTTCAGGAGTCTAAAACAAAATACCATAGACTGCATGGTTTAAAAAATAGACATTTGTTTTTCACAGTCCTGGAGACTGGGAAGTATAAGATCAGGGTGCCATAAGATTTGTTTCTTGGTGAAGGCCCTCTTTCTGGCTTGTAGATGCTGCCTTCTCATTGTATCTTCACATGGCAGAGGAAGAAAACTCAGAGATCTCTTCCTCTTTTTATAAGGGCACTAATTTTATCATGAGGGTTCCACCCTAATAAACTCATCTCAACCAGTTACCTCCCATTGTCCCACTTCCAAATACCATCACATTGAAGTAATGTTGAATTCAACATACAAACTTTGAAAGAACACAAATGTTCAGTCATTAACATCTGGGTACATTTGTTTAATATTTCCAGGTGTTATGGAATATTGTAAAAGATTCTGATATATCCAATGTAAGAGGGATATTACTAATGCTTATATTTCCAAATAATTTATCTTGAAATTATGATGCAAACTTTACTTAAGGTTTCTTATATAAAGTCTCCTTACATAGTAGGGTATATCATATATTGATAAGTATGCTAAGTAAAAAGTTTAATATTAGTTTTAAAGTAAACATGTGAGTATATAATAAGGAGAACTAAGTAAAAAGCTGATATCTACTGTTCTGAGAGCCCAGACTTACTTGAGAGAACTTTAAACTGAGATCTAAAAAATATGTCAGATTGTATATAAAAAATCATCCCTGGGATGCAAGGCTGGTTCAACATTCGCAAATCAATAAACGTAATCCAGCATATAAACAGAACCAAAGACAAGAACCACATGATTATCTCAATAGATGCAGAAAAGGCTTTTGACAAAATTCAACAGCCCTTCATGCTAAAAACGCTCAATAAATTCGGTATTGATGGAACGTACCTCAAAATAATAAGAGCTACTTATGACAAACCCACAGCTAATATCATACTGAATGGGCAAAAACTGGAAAAATTCCCTTTGAAAACTGACACAAGACAGGGATGCCCTCTCTCACCACTCCTATTCAACAGAGTGTTGGAAGTTCTGGCTAGGGCAATCAGGCAAGAGAAAGAAATAAAGGGTATTCAGTTAGGAAAAGAAGAAGCAAATTGTCCCTGTTTGCAGATGACATAATTGTATATTTAGAAAACCCCATCGTCTCAGGCCAAAATCTCCTTAAGCTGATAAGCAACTTCAGCAAAGTCTCAGGATACAAAATTAATGTGCAAAAATCACAAGCATTCTTATACACCAATACCAGATAAGCAGAGAGCCAAATCAGGAATGAACTTCCATTAACAATTGCTTCAAAGAGAATAAAATACCTAGGAATCCAACTGACAAGGGATGTAAAGGACCTCTTCAAGGAGAACTACAAACCACTGCTCAGTGAAATCAAAGAGGACACAAACAAATGGAAGAACATACCATGCTCATGGATAGGAAGAATCAATATTGTGAAAATGGCCATACTGCCCAAAGTAATTCATAGATTCAGTGCCATCCCCATCAAGCTACCAATGAGTTTCTTCACAGAATTGGAAAAAACTACTTTAAAGTTCATATGGAACCAAAAAAGAGCCCGCATTGCCAAGACAATCCTAAGTCAAAAGAACAAAGCTGGAGGCATCATGCTACCTGACTTCAAACTATACTGTAAGGCTACAGTAACCAAAACAGCATGGTACTGGTACCAAAACAGAGATATAGACCAATGGAACACAACAGAGCCCTCAGAAATAATACCACACATCTACAGCCATCTGATGTTTGACAAACCTGACAAAAACAAGAAACGGGGAAAGGATTCCCTATTTAATAAATGGTGCTGGGAAAATTGGCTAGCCATAAGTAGAAAGCTGAAATTGGATCCTTTCCTTACTGCTTATACGAGGATTAATTCAAGATGGATTAGAGACTTAAATGTTAGACCTAATGCCATAAAAACCCTAGAAGAAAACCTAAGTAGTACCATTCAGGACATAGGCATGGGCAAGGACTTCATGTCTAAAACACCAAAAGCAATGGCAGCAAAAGCCAAAATTGACAAATGGGATCTAATTAAACTCAAGAGCTTCTGCACAGCAAAAGAAACTACCATCAGAGTGAACAGGCAACCTACAGAATGGGAGAAAATTTTTGCAATCTACTCATCTGACAAAGGGCTAATATCCAGAATCTACAAAGAACTCAAACAAATTTACAAGAATAAAACAAACAACCCCATCCAAAAGTGGGCAAAGGATATGAACAGACATTTCTCAAAAGAAGACATTCATACAGCCAACAGACACATGAAAAAATGCTCATCATCACTCGCCATCAGAGAAATGCAAATCAAAACCACAATGAGATACCATCTCACACCAGTTAGAACGGCAATCATTAAAAAATCAGGAAACAACAGGTGTTGGAGAGGATGTGGAGAAATAGGAACACTTTTACACTGTTGGTGGGATTGTAAACTAGTTCAGCCATTATGGAAAACAGTATGGCAATTCCTCAAGGATCTAGAACTAGATGTACCATATGACCCAGCCATCCCACTACGGGGTATATACCCAAAGGATTATAAATTATTCTACTACAAAGACACATGCACACGTATGTTTATTGCGGCACTATTCACAATAGCAAAGACTTGGAATCAACCCAAATGTCCATCAGTGACAGACTGGATTAAGAAAATGTGGCACATATACACCATGGAATACTATGCAGCCATAAAAAAGGATGAGTTTGTGTCCTTTGTAGGGACATGGATGCAGCTGGAAACCATCATTCCTAGCAAACTATCACAAGAAGAGAAAACCAAACACCGCATGTTCTCACTCATAGGTGGGAACTGAACAATGAGTTCACTTGGACTCGGGAAGGGGAACATCACACACTGGGGCCTATCATGGGGAGGGGGGAGGGGGAGGGATTGCATTGGGGAGGTCTACCTGATATAAATGATGAATTGATGGGTGCTGACGAGTTAATGGGTGCAGCACACCAACATGGCACAAGTATACATATGTAACAAACCTGCATGTTATGCACACGTACCCTAGAACTTAAAGTATAATAAAATAAAATAAAATTTAAAAAAAGAGAAGGACAAGTCAGGAAAAAAAAAATAACATTTAAGAAGTTTGAAAAATAATAACAGACTCTCTAGAAGTAAGTAGAGGGGAAAAGATAATAAATTTTTTTTAAAAAAATGTGAAACAGAAAGCAAAAAAATGTAATGGAAAGATTATCACAGAAAAAAATTTGTTTTGAAAATATTAACACCTGTGGTCAATTGTGTCAAGAAAATAGAAAAATCACACTAATAAACTATTGTATAAATAAATCTGGGTACAATGATAGAGGTTTATTGGATTGTTAAAAATACCAAAGTTATATGTATATATAACCACTTAATGCCAACATTTGAAAACTTAGTTGAAAGGGACAAATAACTAGAAAAATACAAATATTACTCTCTAACTATAGGAATCACATATTTAAATCTCTTCAAGAAATTAAACCAATGTTGAAAAATATTCACAAAGTGCAAATGTAAGATCCAAATAGTGTTCTCCTCTTCAAATAACAGATTATTTAAATAATATAAAAATTCTTCTAGAGTGGGAAAAAGGGGATACACATCTCAACTCATTCTGTGAGACCAGATGAATCTTGATATCAACACCAGACATCACTAGGGAAATGACAGGGCAATACGATTCATAAATATAGAATAAAATTTTGGAGAATAGTTGAGTAAATCAAACACATCTGTGTATTTAAAATAAAGAGAATGTGTTGTGAACAAATAAGGTTTATACCAGAAGTGCAAAATGGTTAATATTTTAAAATCTATAAAAGTGATTCTATACTAAAAGATTCATATGATATGTTATTTCAATGAATGGAGTTAAAAGCCTTTTGTGAAAATCTGCAGCCAATTAGAAATTTAAAATAAAACCTTAAGTAATAGGAATAAGAGAATAACCTGATAAAGGATATCTATCTAAAACACAGTCAACGTTATTTCTACTGGTAATCATTAAGCATTATATCTATGAACAGGAACAGGATAAGGAACTCAATATAGGCTATTCTATTTAACATTATCATGGATATCCCAGTCACCACAATAACACACTCATACAAAAGACATCATGTAAGGACAAAAAAGATGTACTGAAATTATTACTATTTAGAGAAGCTATAATCTCTACAACTAAAACTGCAAAAACCATATTTTATTATTAGAATTAATAAGAGAATTTACATTTCTCTACTCCAAAAATAGGTAAAAATATATTTTTAAAAGTTATACCAACACAGTAAATAAATTTAAGGTATCTAGAAATGAATCTAGCAATAAATCTTATAAGATATATAAGACACAAAGAAAATTGCAAAAAATTACTGTAAGATGCTATCAAAATCATTATTAAAAGGGCATTATTTCTCTAAAAATTAACTCAGAGATTTAATAGAATTTTAATCAAAATCCCAGCAGGATTTATGAGAAAATTGACAATATAATTTTAAATTTCATAGGTAGGTAAAGGGACTAAGAATGTCAGAGTGACCCTTGAAAGAAGAAATTTCCTCCCAGTTATTAAGACATTTATGAAACTATAGTAATTAAGTCAATGTGACATTAACCCAGAGATAAACTACATTGACCAATGGGACACAAAAATAGCTAACAAAAAGGCCACATATGGAAACTTGCTATATGGCCAAAGTCGCATCAGTTTCACTGGGGAAGAAGTGGTCTATGCAATAAATGCTGTTGGATAACTTCCCCTCTGGGAGGCCATTTTGAAATTGCATCTTCACTAATGAATACACAATGTCAGTTCCAGAAGGAGGAAGGATTAAAATGTTAAAGTATACTTAAAGCCAATGTAGAATATTCTGATGCATTTGTTTTCCCAGGAGACACAAAATATGCTATCCCCCCTTGAAAAGACTGATCACCTGAATAAACCAAAATTTAAAAAAAAAAGTTTGTTGAATAAATTGTCTAGAAAATAAAAAGACAAGTCACTAACTGGAACAAAGTATTTGAAAAAGGAATTACTTTTCAGAATATACTCACAAGACTCAATAGGCAAAACATAAAAACTTAGTATATACATGGACAAAAGACATTTATAGGTATTTTAAAGAAGCAAAACCTTTTTATTTAATTTATATTTCTGCATAAAGTAAATATTTTTTATAAATCAAAATCCAAACACCCTTGTTAATATAGTGGAAATGCATATTTGCACCATAATATGATATAAATATGTAGACAAAAAATAAAATACCTGACTATATCAAATTATGGCAAAAATATGGGTCAACAGGGATTCATACATTTTAGTAAGATGGAAAATTGCTAAAAACCATCCTGCGAAACAATATGGCTTTATTTTTTAAAATATGAACTCTAAAACTTAGACATTCCACTTCTAAGCATACACATATTTGTCAGGAAACTTCTGCTTAAATTTGTTCATAGCAACAATCATTCTTAATAGCAAAAGCTAGACACAACAAAAGTGTCTATAAACCCAATGACACATAACTAAATTTGGCTATATTCACGTTATGCAGAAATTGGTATACTATGGCCCATGAGCTAAAGTTGGCCAGCCTCCTTTTTAGGAAAAAAAGTTCTCTTGGAACACAACCATATCCTTTTTTTTCTGTATCACGTATGGATGATTTTCCTGTATGACAGCAGAGTTCGTTAATTGCGACAGATTATATGCACCACAGGGTCATACATGTTAACTATCTCTCCATGAACAGTAAAAGTTGCTGATCTCTGGCCTAATGGAATATTATGTAGAAATAAAAATAAAATAATCATGAAATAACATGAATGAATCTCAGTGATGTAATCACAGCTAGAGAATGATACTACGTTTTAATGAAGCTTTAACTTATGTGGTAAGCATAAGCTATATACATATATATATTAGAACTACCTAAGTATATCATAAATTTTATTTTGAAGTGCAAAAAAAAGAAATAATTAATGGACAAAAGTTTTGGTAACTGATTATTTTTATTATAGTAAGAGGCAGCTGGACAGATTAGAGAACTTTCAATATTGTAATTCCTGTTGGATAGCAAGTTCAAAAGTGTGTATATTTTACATTTATATCTTACATAGTCATTATATTGATTGTTTTGTGTGTCTCAGTTATCATATTTTTTCATATCCATATAAAATAGTCCTAGTAAATGTGAGAAGGATAAGCGCATGTCTGTGAGTCTATGAGAAGATTCTCATGGAAAATTATCAAGTGAAAACAGAAAGCTACAAATATCTAAGAAAAGAAAAGAGAAAGATGTATTCAAAAGAGTAAGTTTAGCTGAGCGTGATGGCTCACTCCTGTAATCCCAGTATTTTGGGAGGCATAGGTGGGCTGATCACCTGAGGTCAGAAGTTCAAGACCAGCCTGACCAGCATAGAGAAACCCCGACTCTACTAAAAATACAGAATTGGCCGGGCATGATGGAGCATGCCTGTAATCCCAGCTACTTGTGAGGCTGACACAGGAGAATCACTTGAACCCAGGAGGCGGAGGTTTTGGTGAGCTGAGATCCTGCCATTGCACTCCGGCCTGGGCAACAAGAGTGAAACTCCGTATCAAAAAAAAAAAAAAGTGTAAGCTATGTGTGTGTATGTGTTTACATGTGTTGTTATTGTCATTATTATTCACAACTCAAATATATTTTAACAGCAATATGTAGTAGTGGTTTGAATAGGGTCAGAATATACTCACAGGACTCACAGAATAAATGGATTTGAATTATGGACCACAACTTCCTAGCTCTTTCATCTTGGACAAATTAGTCTATTTATAAAATGAAGCTAATAAAGTAGTTAATAGATTTATTGAGAGAATCAGTGGAGGTAAGGCTTTCTATAAACATAGAACAGCCTTAATAAGAACTTATTTTTTTCATTGTTAATATGTATTATCTGGAAACATTATGTTTGCATTTAAGACAACCTGAAATTATTATAATTTAAATAAATATATGTAAGTTGGGAAGCACTCTCTAAAGTGCATAAACTCCAAAGTGGTCTACTGGTTTAAACATTTTTGAGAAAAGTGTGAAAATGGTGAAATGGACTTGGCCATTTTATGACTCTAGTTGGATTTTTCTTAGTTATACATGAATTTACTTATTTTTTTAAAGACTGAACATTTTGGAATTAGGAAGAACATAACAATATTCTGAATTCTTTTGTGTTTCAGTTATTACAAAATGATTTATACACATCAGTGACAGTGATCTTGCTACATTCAAAATCTGCATTGTCCCTTTCATGTTTAACATTGTCTAGCTTCTCACAATTTAGCTTGATCACCTGGAATGCTATTCCATCACACACTTTCAACGCTGGTTCTGTTCGGTCATACAAATGTTAATCAAAGGTCACCAAGTCAAATAATTGTAGGCCAGACTACCCAAAGTAAATACTTTATCAAAGATATGTTACACAAATGAGGAAAGAAACTATGTTTCTATACTTTAAAATTAAATATTTGTAAGATGTTAATTTTTCTCCTTACCTTAACATATACATTCTACTTAATGTCCTAAATAAGTTTTATACAATTTCAAAAAATTATTTCAAATTTTGTTTTACTTACTTTTTAATCTAGAAATTCTAAAGTATTATAATGCTGTATATTGTATTGTTTCGTAATATTTTAATAGCATACAATTACAAATTGTTTTATGTTTTTCTTTTTTTTTCTAATTTGCTAATGAAATGTGTCTCTTCTTGGCGGTTTTTTTTTTTTTTTTTTTTTCAAATGAGTTATTCCTAAGCCTCTTTTTATGTCTATATTTATTGGCTATTTAAATTTGTTCATATGTGTATGTTCCTTATGTTTCCATTAAGGATGCTTTTATTTTCTAAATATTTCTTGCATTTATTAATGAGTAAGTAGAAAAGCCTTTATGAATTGCATTATCTGGTCATGAGTTGGCAATAAATATGAATTATAGCCATATTTTTATAGCTTAACATTTGTTTCTGGTGTGTGAAAGTTATATATAACCAAATTTATTATTTTTCTATTTATGGTTTCTTCATGTTTCATCAAAACTCGGAAATGCCTTCTCAATCTAAAACTGAAGAAATATTACCATATATTTTGTTCATAGTGATTCATGGCTGAATTTTTTTTACCTAGATATTTAATTGATCTGTTGTAACATTAAGAACTCTTTGTAAACTCTAAGAATTTTTGTTAATCTGCTTGTACTGGTGATTCCTGGTATAAAGAAAATATTTTATATATATATTATACATGTAATATATAATATATATATAAGTGTGTGTGTAATAGTCTTGTAATTGACCATTATGCTGAAACTATGACAATATTTCTGAATATATTTTTATTATTTTCTTGCTTTTTTCTATTTTTCCTTGTTTGATATTTGGAAATAAAAAACATTTAAAAATAGTGGTATTTGTGACCTCTCAATTGTAGAAAAACCTATGTTTATGTTTCATATTTAATATGATGGTTAAATTGTCTAGAACAATATTAAAACAATTCTGGCCTTACTCCTAACTTCAGGCAAAATAGCTCTAGTGTTTCCCTACTAGCTGTGGTATAAGCTGATGGCTTAAATACACACACATACACACATGTATATATGTTAGTAATTATATATGATTTACTATAATATATATAGTGATACTAATATGTATAATTATGTATTATACATATTATAAATTTTGGGTTTTTTTTTCTATTATACTGTTTTGTCATTGGTTACTTCTGGAATGTTTAACTTAACTGAATATAAATTTTTATTTCACTAATTATAATTTCAGAAGCTTCTACACTGAGATGATATAATTTCAGACAAAGAAAACCTTTTTACACTTAAGTTAGGCTTGTGGTAACCTTTTAAGAACCCTAGAGGTTCTAATGACCTTGCTCAGAAAACAACTCCTGTAAACATTTCTCATTTTATGGATAAAGAAACCAAGTCCTAGTAAAGTTAAACAATTCATCTAGAGTTGACACAGCAGAATTGGAAAGATATGCATCTGATTTAATTCTCTCATCCTTTCCATGTGTGATATAGATATAACTGTAATTATTTTACCCTCATTTTGTGCTTTACTAAGAGGAAATTTAGAGTAGTTAGCTGCTGTGTCAAGGAGTTGGAATTGAGACATGGCTGAAACCCATGTTTCTAGAATGATATTCTGATGATGTTTCCAGTTTCTATAGCACAGAACAGGCAGATTGACTGAGGGAGGTGTTCTTTCTTATTTCAGTGTTTAAAACTAAGGATATGACACTTTCTTTGATCAAGTGTCTAAAGAGAATGAAACACCTGTAAGCATCATTTCTTTGAACTGACTACTACCTTTGCATTGTGCAATATGAGCTCCCTTTGCCCTGTAGGGAAATGTCAAGAATTCATAGCCGTTTTCAGGTTCCTGTCATCTGTGTTATCCAGTAACTGAGGCATTGTCATCTCATCAGCAATGTTGATCCCTCTTTTTCCAACAACATTATAATTGTCACTTTCCTGACAGACGTCTTAGGAAATTCACATACTTGCCAAATTTTAGACAGAGCTACTTTAAAACCTGAGTGTTGGAAAGAAGACTCCTTCTAAAATAGAGAATTGGACAAAATGCCCTTTGTATGTCTTAATAACAGCTGTTTGGAATTGTGCGTCTTGAGAAAACCATGCAGCCTGGTAGAGGGGGGAGCCAAAAATGCTAAAAGCAGACTTGTTTCTTTGGATCAGGAAGGCTCTCCTGTTACAGCTTCAACAGCCAGACAGGCATTTTAAATTGAAACTGAGGCATATGACCTAGATTACTTCAACTAATATTTATTTGACACAATTTGAACATGTCTTACTGATGTTCTCACATAGGAATAAATCCATTCAACAACCACATATTTCTAGTATTTTATTTATTGTCCATATGAGTCTGGGTCCAACAGACAAGGACATGCTCAAAGAAGAAAATTAATAATTATTTAATCAAAGGATCAATTACGTAAGTAGGGCTAGATTTAAGAAAACTCACATGAGATAGCAAAGGAATCCAGCTCATTTAAACCAATAGGCCTGAAAATTACTAGCACCCCACAAGACCTAGACCTGCAGGAGGGTGCATCCTAGAGAAAATAGCAGCAGCATCAGTCTTCAGCCTGGCACAGAGAAAAACAATTAATCTCCTGCTGGTGCCTCCTATTCACTGAACTCAACTGAAAGTCAGAAGGCAGAGTTTATTGATTGATTGATTTCATAAATATCAATCTCCAGAGGCACAGATTACAGTGGAGGAATATGGAGAGTAGAATGAATAGGTAAGTGAAGAACCCCAGCACATCCTCATCTCACAAAGGAGGTGTATTAGTCCATTCTCACACTGTTGTAAAGAAATACCCAAGACTGGGTAATTTATAAAGAAAAGAGGATTATTTGGCTCACGTTTCCACAAGCTGTACAGGATGCACGGCTTCTGGGGAGGCCTCAGGAAGCTTACAATTGTGGCTGAAGGTGAAGGAGAAGCAGGCACATCTTACGTGGCAAGAGCAGGAGGGAGACAGAGAGGGTGGAGATGCTACGCGCTTTTAAACAACCAGATCTCATAACTGACTCACTCACTATCAGGAGAACAGCACCAAGGGGATTGTGCTAACCCATTCATGAGAACTGCGTTCCACGATCCAATTACCTCTCACCAGACCTCACCTGCAACATTAGAGATTACAATTTGACAGGAGATTTGGTGGGGACACAGATTAAAACCATATTAGGAGACGAATGAATTCTCAGAGTGTAAATAAGTTGTCTAGCATGAAAGGATACGTAATTGCAGAGCTAGGATTGAATCCATGATCATCCAACATCAAGCTCTGTGTTCTAGCTCTTATCCCACTTCCTGTTGAAAAGAAATTTATTCACTACACCTTTCCTTCTTAGTAACACAGAATTTTATTTTAGCTAAACTCAAAAGAGTTCAAAAGCCAATCTCAGAGTGATAAATGCTTGTTTTAGCTCTACAACATAAGGCTGCTCTCTTTCTCCTTCAACCCATCAATTGTTTTTCAGAAAACCTCAAATACACATACACATCCGTACACTCATACTAAAGTACCCATGAAAAAATATTTCTCATGCCTAATCCTTAATGTATTCTTGATGTGCATAGTTAAATTATTTAATAATTAAATAGAATAAACGTTGTAATAAACTAATCAATTACATGGGAAAATGGGTCAAAATCCTCTTATAAAGTATTTCGCAATAAAATATTCTCCATTTAAATATTCTCCCAGAGGACTGTTGTAAATTTTTTAAACTAGCATTCAACCATTCTTTTCTATTTGTAAACAAATAATTATAGAAATGTATATCATGAGTCATATTATTTAATACTGCAAAATAAAAATTTAAGACATTTTTCTTATTGGAGATTGGATCTTGATGTTTGATATAATTCTAAATACTGAATTGTACCTTACTTTTTGTAGGATAATTTTGCAACAATATATTCCATGAAAAGAGCCAATAGAAACTTTTCAAAAACACAGAAAGTTTTTATACCTGGGGAGCCTTCCAAAAATAAAAATACAGAAGTGCTGCTTTACAAAGTGCCATCCGTAGTTTTTGTTTGTACAACGAGAGTTTGAAGATAAGCAAATGCTTGAATTTGATGCTGGAGCCTTACGTCGATCCTCAAGATGAGGATAAAATGCAGAGCTGCAGTCTCCTGGCACATAGGTTGCCAAGAGTTCAGTAGCCTTCAGCCCTGGGATAACAGTAAGGTTAATAGTCACTGGCAAATCAACCACTTTAGCAGCACTAGAGAACTTATTAGGATGAGTTTTTATTGTTTCAGGTTGGACTTAAGTTGTCAAGTGGGATATTTTGGTACTATCAAAACTGTGCTGACATGGCGCTGTTATTCTACTAATCTCCATCTAGAAGCACTTGAACCCTTTAATTCATGGCAGGATAAATGTCACAATGACAATAAACTTTGGCCATTATCATTGAGTATCTAATCAATAAATGCATTTCTAAAGTATTGACTATCTTTGATGTTTCTGACTCAATATAACCTTCCAATAACATTTTCTGTCTCTCAGAAACCCACAGACCATTTAACTATATACCCCAAATACTATATGAAGTATCTATGTGTCTTCAATATAAAACACACACGACAAAGAGTGTTCTTGCACATAAGAATTATTTAGCTTTCCTGCCCCTTTCTAACCAAACGTGGCCATAAGAAGGCAGCAGAGATAGGTAATATGAAGTTGTTTAACTTACAAATTTATCTCATGAATATTAATCACGAGTTCTTGGAATTAGAATTTCTTGATTCTCAGTGTTAATAGTGAAGCTTCTAGAAGAGTCTCCATTCTAAAGAAGTAAAAAAAGAAAGCTAGATAACAATCGGCTTCATTGTTTTAAAGGAGTTCATGAATAATATTGCATAAGGTCTCCCAGGAGGAAACCTTACGTCTTAAGCGGCAGATGCCATTTCCCACCTTATGAATGGAGCAAACCCATATGTCCAGTTATCCTCATTGTATTTACCTAATTAGCCCACCTGTTGAAATTCTCAGGCATCTAGAGAAATGAAAAAGTTTCATTACTTGAAGGAAATAATTCAGACCTCAAGATGCAATAAGTAGCAAGCCCATGTAAATACTTGTTCTCATAGTTCCAGGTTGTGAATATAAATTTTTCTCTTAAACTGAGTTTGGCCCATCAATGCATTGAGACCACTCTAGCAATGTTATATGCACTTACAGCACTAAGCTCCTGAATGAAAGAATTAATAACTGTGCCTCAAATCACAAGAAGTTTGTGGAAAAAAGTCATAATTATGGACACTAGTTTGCCTGGAACAGTCCCACGTTAAACTTCTTTTTTCAGAGTAATGATTAATAATGCCCTCTTTCATTCTTAAGAGTTCAGTTTGGATGATAAATTACAAGGCCACCGTAATTATAAGCTGACTTGGAGATGTCTTTTTCATTTTGTGTTATATTTTTAAAAAGGAACTGAATTTTAGAAAGTTGGATTTGTTGCAGTTTTAGATTTCATTATGTGCAATAGTATTCCATATGCCCATCCATTATATGTGTATACTCTGCATGAACTTTTAAAAATTAGTATAAGAATTTTAGATGTGCTCTCATTATTTTCATAATGATATGATATATTTGACATTTCTTAAGCTTTAGTTTGAAATCAGTCATGCCCAGAATCTAAACAATAGCAATAAAATGAAAAGAAAACATAAAATACAATAAACTATCTGCATTTTTCCTACTGTTTACAGGAAACGTATTCTTGATGTTGGCAGGTTTTTAAAGTATGTTCTCTTAGCCAAAAACATAATGTAGTTTCTCAAGTAATGTATCATTTATTTTAACATTAATTTTAGAATTACAAACCTGCTCTTTACTGCTACTGGCTAAAAATTTAATTGCCTAAAAGGATTTAATTTAAAACATGAGCTAGATTTTTTTTTCTTTAAGAATCTCATGTAAACACATTTTTAGTCCTCTAGAGCTAATAAGTACGTGTGTGTGTATATCTGTATGTGTGTAATATGACATTTAAAAAGTGACTTCTGATTATTGTAAAAGCCAAGAAATACATTTTCAAATACAGTAATTTTATCATAAATGCTAGCTGAATCTTCTTTTACTGGATTTAGAGCAAAGTCATTTTAATAAACATGGCTTTTTAAAAATTCAAATGATAAGATCAAGACTTTTATGAATGTTGTTTTAAAAACTGAGCTGATTTTATTCAAAATTATTTTAAAGAATTTGAATTTTCCACTTTTAATCATAACCTTAAATCTCTTTTTTTTTTTTTTTTTAACAAATAGCATAAAGTGACTTTGGAATGTTACTTTCATAGAATAAAATAAGTTGATGAAATCAAAGGCCATCAAAGAAATTAGTAAGTAGCCAGCAGGAGAATATTTTAGAAATATAAAAGAAAAATATATATTGAACATGTGAAGTAAAATCAGAGCTGGAGAATTTGAAAAAGCAATTAGTAAGCCTTGATTATTCATAATATGCACATAACTTATTATTTAAAGACAAGATAACTTGTGTTCTCTCCTTTAGAGCCTTGCTAAAATTATGTAAAAGAAAAGTACCTGACATCTTGCTGTATCTTGTTTATTTAATTGATAGGGGTTATATACACACGCATAGATACACACATACTGACATGAATATGTACTCACATATATACAAACTTTCCCCATTACAACAGAGTTCTATGCAGAAAGACTGCAGTAAATTATAATTTCCAACAACTTAAATTTATTATGTGTTATTTCAAGTAAATGATCTTTGTGTTACAAACTTATTAAAGCTAAAATGGGCTTACCTAATTTATTAATTCTAGAAAATAATGTATTAACTTTCGTTACACATATCTTTAACTTGTAAGGGACTGTACCTGGCATTATGTCATGCTAATTTTTGCACTCCAGTAGACTCTTCTTGCTGACTCAGATTTTACCAGAAATATATTGAATACATTTGCAGTTCATCAGTTACAGTGCACTTTGGCTCATTGGTCAAATGGAGTGGTTGGCAAAACACAAGGAAGCCAAAGAATGCATGCAACTCATAGTGCATGATAAGCATAAAAATCATTGCTCAATGTAAATATAAAATAATTCAGTAAACATGCTAACTAAGGTCTACATTTATAGATTCTGGTGGAGCTTGGATGATACAGAAAAATAATCCTTAAAATTTTTTGATGTTTGATTTTCCATTTAAATGGAGAATGTAAATCTAGAATGTAAATTGAACCCATGATAACATAAACTTCTATAAGCAATTAAATTTACCATCAATAACAATATATTAAATACGTTTTCACAAAGCCTCTACATATCTTTTTGACTCCCCTGAGTCATGTAGGGATGGCTTTGTGAATTATTTTTAAAGGACTTGATAAAGTGTCCACATAAATACAACTGCTGGATATCAGATAATACTAAGATAATGTAAAGTTTTTAGATTTAATAATTAAAATTAAATTATATATGAGTCATGTTAAAACATACATACTTAAATAAAAATGAATAAAACATAAAGTTTCTTCTCTCTTGGCTTTGTCTCAAACTAATCCAGGAGGAGGGAGAAGAAGTAGATGGGAATGTAGATAAAATGAGATTGGCCCTGAGTTAAACCAGTTAAAGTCGTATAATGGATTTATTAAGTTTTGTTGGCCTATTCTCTACTTTAATATGTTTGTGAAATTTTTTATAATGAAGAGGTTTCCACAATAAAGACATATATTATCTCATCTATATCCATGAAAAAACAAGTCATATCAAAGGCAGGAGGGAAAGGTTGTACGATGCGCACTTACCACACATGATGTTTTTTTGGTTTTCAGGATATAATAAACACTTTCAATATAGATTAGGTGTGTGAGTAACTTTAAGGTTGTTGTCACCAGCAGTCTTCAATAACCTGCAAAACATGCTCCATATTCCTTTAAAACCTTCAACCTTCTTTTTATGTCTTCTCTTACTTTTCCATTCATATGTCTTCATAAAGGCTTTTGAGTGCCACAGTGTTAACTAAAAACACATGACTCCCCTTATCATACGTGAGGTTCTTTACATTTTTCTCTCTTCTAGTTTCTTCTTCTATTTCTCCTTCCATTTCCTGAATCTAATTTTTTTCTTATAAATTAAAATTGATTAAAGTACAATCAGATACATTCAGTTTATCCCAGGTGATAGGAGTTTAATATAAAAAACAAAAAAGAAAAATATCCGTAAAATTCTTATCATTTCTGTAATTAAGTATGGTGAAAAAATAAAATGTAATTTATTGCTACTCAGAATGCAATTGTAGCTTCATTTGTTTGCTTCATTTTGTTTATTTATATTAATTCCCCCAAAGCAGGTGAAAATATTATAAAACAGCAAACCAAGAAAAGTGGTAAAATGCTTGTTAGAAGATTTTTTTTAATGAACAAGACTTGAAAATTGTATGTGATGATAGACATAGCAAACCTTCAAATAGTCTTATAAACACTTCTGAACAGAAAAAGACACTCAAACACATGCTCCATTGTTTCATATATTTTAAACACATCCT
This sequence comes from Piliocolobus tephrosceles, assembly GCF_002776525.5. Taxonomy (NCBI): domain Eukaryota; kingdom Metazoa; phylum Chordata; class Mammalia; order Primates; family Cercopithecidae; genus Piliocolobus; species Piliocolobus tephrosceles. The sequence goes on from NC_045436.1 coordinate 155,663,395, forward strand.
TTCATTCTTGTATTGAACAGAAAAATACATGAAATAAGTACATATGGTCAAACATTCCTGGGTCAGAGAAAAATTGGGAAGGCAACTTCTCAAAGGACTAATATCATAAAGACTTTTCCACAATCTGGAACCATCACCTAAGGAACACCTCCCTCAACAGACTGGAATTCTGAAAATGGTAGCATGAATAAGTAAAGCAATATCCCTCTGAATAAAACAATTATAAAATTGCTTATAACTGCCAAAAAGCAGCCAGGTTAGTGTCCTTGAATTGGATCAAAGTCAGATAAATCGAGAAGCATTTACTCTTCTTTTTTTTTTTTTTTTTTTTTTTTCCATAAAAAGGCTTCAGCTTTGGGGAAAATATTGAGAGTTCGCCTTCCTCTCATGTACCTCCTTGGCATGGTCAGCCAAAATTACAGCTCTCCTAGACTGGAGTCAGTGGTAGGGAGATGGGAGTGTGGCCAACTAAAAGGGATGATCTTGGCTCAGAATCAACAGAGAAAATCAAAAGTTTTGTTAGCTCAAGATTGTATTCCAGTTCACAAGGCAAAACACAGCAACCAAAAATTTAACAGGGAGACTGCAAAGTTACAAAGATGTAAAGGTCTGAAATAAACTCTCCTCATATGCTTAGATTACTATTGAAATCCGCATGCATGAAAAAAATATGAGAATGTGTTGTGAAAAAAATGTTAAAAAGATAAAACTGAATACTGGCTACAATTACAATTTTTTTTTTCAGTGGGTCCACAACTTGATCAATACTGGTTGAAAATCTCATGGGTTTGAAGTATATGAATACGACCACTGCCAAAATCTTCAGGTGATTATAGGGTTATTCAATTTACATAAAATTTATAGAAAATACAAAACTAACCAAGCACGGTGGCTTATGCCTCTAATCCCAGTACTTTGGGAGGCTGAGGTGGATGGATCACTAGGTCAGGAGATCGAGACCATCCTGGCTAACACAGTGAAGTCCCATCTCTACTAAAAATACAAAATTAGCTGGGCGTGGTGGCACGCACTTGTACTCCCAGTTACTTGGGAAGCTGAGGCAGGAGAATCGCTTGAACCTGGGAGGTGGAGGTTGTAATAAGCCAAGATCGTGCCACTGCACTCCAGCTGGCGACAGAGCAAGACTCCATCTCAGAAAAAAAAAAAAAAAAAAGACAGAAAATAAAAAAACTATAGAGACCACATAATTCTTTCAAGATGCCAGGGGTGAGAAGGAGATTTATTGCAAAGGAGCACGAGGACACTTTCTAGAATGCCAGAGATGTTATAACATGAAATGATCATGGTTGCCAGATTGTAAAATCTTAAGAGTTATCAGACTACATACACTTAAAATGGGTGAATATTATGGTATGTAAAGTATACTACAGCTTTTAAAAAATAACAACTAATTACTAATTTAGGGGTCAGAAGCTAGCAACAAAAACACGTGGTTAGTCACAATATTTTGATAGGTGATGTGTAAGTAACAAAATACAGGGCTAAGTATACCCATACATATGGTCACATCAGCATTTCTCAGTGGAAAAGTATTTATTTTACACAGTGAAAGTTATGAAAGTATAAGAGATATTCAATATCATATTTTTAGCCACTCAGTTTATATTTATGGAGTGAAAACTATTAGTTAGATACTGTATTAAGAATTTGGCATGTTTTATTTAATCTGTCATGGAGCCATCACTATCATTTCCTTCATTTTTATAGATGAAGAACTTAGATAAGACAGCTTAAGTAAACTATTGTAAGTTAACCAACTGGTAAGTGGAAAAGAGGAATTTATACCCTGATCCTCCCAGCTCCATGTTCTTTACCACTAACCATGCTACCATACTGCTCTTTGATACTTTGAGAATTTACTGGCTTAACAAAAATGATACATCTAATTAGTAGAAGTTTAATTGCTAGATATAGTCACATCTCTAAAGCAACAAATGATACAGTTAGAAAGAAAGAATATGCATTTTCAGTTAAACTGCTAATAAACTTGGAAAAGAATGGAATTTTTTCTGTCCTTAGAAGACTGCAAATGACCTCAGGCTTTTACTTTTCTCAAACTGAAGAATCCCAGACTCTCAGTTGAAATACCATATTTACTTGCAGGATGTTCATTCTGTCTGAAGCAAAGATGCGATAATGAGGCAAGTTTGAACTTAGTCTAAAACTAGTTATAAATTTAAAGGTAATATTTTCCCCTATTGTCTCTATCAAGCTTTTTTTTGTACATACCAAATTTTTGCTGAGACAATTACAAGTCTTTGATGTAATCTTTACAATAATAAGTCAGAGTTCAAATTAGTAACTTATAGCAAGACTTTCTGTTTTCAGAGGTATGGAGAAAATGCTTACAGAAAGTTTCTAAACTATCTGTCAAATTTCCAATCATGGTCTAGATCTATGACCAGTACCACTGGTTCCACAAACTGCCTGGGTAGAATGGCTTGAGAGAAGTAAATGCTAGTCCAAAAATTTGTGTGTGGGGGGGTTGCGGTTGTTTGTTTATTTTTAAGCACAAACTCACCTAAGGGAAACTCACAGACTTTAGTAACTGTTATTCGGTTGAGGAAAGAGCAACATGAATAAATTTCCCATTTGCTACTGGGTATTTCCTGGTATCTTGTATCTAAAGTATATTTGTTTCAAGAGAATGCACTAGACATTTTTCCTTTGCCCCTTCCAAACCACTGTCACTCTTTTCCACCTTGCTTTAATCCTAGTCGACTATGCATTGTGACAGTGGGCCTCATTTCAATTTAGCTTCTGTTCTGCTTAGCAGATGGGAATTACCCGCAGGGATCATAGGGTGGGAGGACAGTGTCAGGTTGCTAAGGATTGACTGTGCCCCTTGGAGGCCATAGCTTATTCCTTATGTAACTGCCCTATTTAGGTTTGGGTCCCCACAAATCCTACTTTGCTCTGTCCCTTCATATCTAAACACAGTAATCACCACTCCCTGCACTGTGACTGGCTGCTAGGGGTAGCACTATTAGTTATTGGTTTCTTTGGATCATTTCCAAAAATGTGTCTATAGTCCTCTTATTACTCTTCTTAAGTTGGGTTAAATATGTCATAGACTTGCTGCAGAAATCTTGAATATTATTGATAGTTATATCTATTTTTTTTTTTTTTTTTTTTTGAGACGAAGTTTCGCTCTTGTCTCCCAGGCTGGAGTGTAGTGGCACAATCTCGGCTGAATGCAACCTCTGCCTCCTGAGTTCAAGTGATTCTCCTTCCTCAGCCCCCGAAGTAGTTGGGATTACAGGGACGCTCCACCATGCCTGGATAATTTGTGTATTTTTAGTAGAGATGAGGTTTCACCGTATTGGTCAGTTTGGTCTCGAACTCCTGACCTCAGGTAATCTGCCCGCCTCCACATCCCAAAGTGCTGGAATTACAGGTGTGAGCCACCGCCCCCGGCCAATAGTTACATCATATCTAAACAGCTATTATAAATTCCTACTTAGTGCCCTTGCAACCAACCTCTCAGCTCTCTCAATAATTATGCATATTGTCGCCAAACTAATGGTTGTGCCACTTTCCTGTTATTTTTGTTTTTAAACTTACGTATCGAAACTTTCAAAACAATTCCTGAGGTTTTTTTTTTTTTTTTTGTCTCTATGATAATATACCAAAATACTTTCCAATTCCCCTTTTCATTCCTATTCAATATCAGTCCTCAACTGCTAGCCATACTGGCATAGCAATTGCTCCAAAATTTTCAATTCAATTATTTAACTCTGTTTAACTTAAGTCATCCCACATTTCCTGAGCACTACTAAGTTCCAAAAGTACCTCTTGTGCTCTACGTGAAGACAAGATAGGGGTTTAAGAGGTTAAACATATACAATATGGTAGAAGACTAAGTTTAAAAAGGTACCACAGGTCATTAAATAAACTTCTGGAGAATACATAAATACATATTTTAAAGGTTGACTTTATTCAATAAAGATAATCCAAGAGCAAGTGGAATAGACTCTGAAAAGCTTCTTGGGGAACCTAACAAAAACCATGTAAAAAGGTGTAAATGTATTTCTTACCAGTGTATTGGTCTCATGCCCCCAGTATACTTTGTAGTCAAATTTGTGTTTTCTTCAAATTGCCCTCTGGCAATAATAATTTAAAAAATGAATAGCCACACTAGTTCACTAGTATCATCCATCCATCCATCCATCCATCCATCCATCCAGGACAAGACTCTTTCCCCAACACTAAGTTTACTAAACATTTTCAGGTTGAAAAAGTCAAAAATATGCTTGGATGAACTTAAGTCAGGAACCTTACAATGATACCTGTAAAGAGCTACACCCCTCTCTTGCTGTTGCAGGACTTTTCCTTAGTTCAGCTAAAGACAGGGTTCTTGTCCCATGGCCATGAAAACTCAGGCTCGCAGACAATTTGAATGGTAAGACAAGGTTTTATTGGGTGAAAAGGAAGAAACAGGAGAAACAGGGACTCTCTGCAAGGCCAGAATCCCTGCTAGAGTGCTTCCAACCTCACAACTTGAATCCTAGGTTCCCCAGAAGAGGGGCCAGGCTCCTTCCTGCTGCCAACAATGCCAACTGCTGTGGCTCCACCCCAGTGCTTATTCCCAGTGCGCAGGCCAGGTGGAGTTTTGCCAGGTACTCCCTCCCACCTGGCCGTCTCATCGCCATCAAGAATCTCTATACTTACCATGGGGAATGATCTCTACACTTTCATAATTTTTTCAGTTCAAGCTTAAAAACAAGCAACAAAAATTAGCATCAGTATTTTCTGGGTTGTCTGGCTTACTACTATATTAATAGACAATTAGTGTGTAACAGACAATAATGCCATAATAACTCAGTGGCATACAAAACTAAGCATATAATTCTTATATGTCTGTGGATAGGCTAAAGCAAATTTTTTCCACCTGTGTTAACTCTGGATTCCAAGGTGAAGGAGCAGCTACTGATCAATACAATGCAAAAACATAAGAGATAAAGTACAATCTTAAAAGCAGCTTTTAAGATCCTGCTTATGCCATCTCTGCTAACTCCCCTTTGTCCAAAACTAGTTACATGGTCAAGTTGAAAATCAAGCGTCATGGATGTGCCTTAAACCTCAGTGAAAGTGACTGAACATTTACAAACATGGCATAGTGAGGGAATAATTATTACTGCCAATTAGTCTATCACAGCACAATGATGGTGATGGAAACATGTTATTTATTTTTTATTTTTTGTCAAATAAAAATTTGACAATTGCTGTGTTCCAGCAAATTGACAATTCAATGATAACAAGGTTTCAGTGTGAAAGGTTTTGTAGATGGAGTGGATAAGAGTGGTATGAATCATGAGTCACGAGGTGGTACACTCTACTGAAAGTTGTCAGACACAAAAGGATCTGTTCCAAAGAAAGGAGTTCATTATTATCAGTCTAACATGATTCTATCCCTGCAATTACATACTCAAAACAATTAGTACTACACAATTGATCAGGAATAAATGCATAATGAGAAATAATAGTGTTCGTTCAGAATCTAACAATAAATACAATGGACAGCTATTTAATACAGATATGAACAACCCTGGAATGGTAAGTTGTTGTCAAATACAACGTGAGAACATTATAGGGTTATTCAATGAAGCCTCATTAAAATTGCCATTTAAGCATTCTACACTCTCATTTTACTAAAGATGGGGGTCAGATTTTTCTACTGAAGTACTGTTAAAATTATTAATGTATCCTATACATGTTTAAAGTATTGTTCTTTGCATTTGTGTTGTTGGAATCAAATTCATAAACAGATAAATATGGAGCCAGACGTCAGTCTAAATCTTTCTCTTAAACCTAACATTAGTGACTTAGGTTCAATATCAGATCATCACAAGTAATATTCATTAGGTTAACTTCATATCTTCCCAGTTACTGCCAGTATAAGTTATCAATCCATATCACACTTTGCCATTTTGCCATCCTCTCCAATTTCTTTATCATTTTTTCAGCCTTTGCTCACATATAGTCCAATACCTGAATTCACATACTTTGTGTTTTATTTATATGACTGCACACCAAGAGTAGGCATCAATTTCTGAATTAATTACACAGTGCCATGAACATACTAAATAATTACCCATCCTGAAATATGGAGGCATAAAACAATACACAATGATTTAGCTTCTGATTCTACAAGTCTGTGTTTTAGCTAAGGGTGACTTTGGATTTGATTTTAGCTTTCATTTGGGAGTTGGCTACTGGATGCTGGGAACCCAAACACTTGCAAATCAACTGTCTTTTGGCCAAAGCAATTTAGTTTAGTTTCATGTTTCTCTACTGCTATCCAGAAAGTTAGAATAGATGGGTTCTTTTCATAGGGCGGAGGTGCAAAAGGGAATATATGAGTCATCTTGAGGCCTACATCCAGGACTATCATTGTGCCACTTTTGCCATATTCCACTGCCAGAAAAAGTCACACAGACAGGTTTCTTTAATTAAGAGGAGTAAAAACATCACACAGCAAAGAGTGTGAATGGAGGTTGGCTTAGAAACTTAGAACAGTTAACATCATCAGTCTTTCCTAGTTTTTATTTAATCAGTTTTGTTTTAAAAATAATATTATATAAGCATAAGATATTGTAAAGTGTTTTTTTCAATAGTCACATAATTTTGAAACAAATAATACAAATTATTAAATGAAGTATCTGTTAATCTTGGGAGATTTCTTGGTCATTTCACTTATTTTTAATCTATACTGGTTCATATGAACTAATAGTTCATATACTATTTATGTTCGAGAATCTCTGTCTTTTGATTAGCGGTTGTTTTCAATACACATTGGGAATTAGGGCAAATGTAAACTCAGGCTATTCAGTTTAGATCACAGGTAAAAAATGCCACAGTAGAATTAATAGATGAATAGCAAATCAAGATAAGACGAAGGAAAACAGAGTGGTTGAGAGCATGGTTGCCAGATTTAGTAAGCCTGACTCCACTGTCTTCTACCTCTGTGACCTTTAACAAAATATTAGACTTCTGTTTTCTAATCAATGGAAAGTACAGAGATAAAAACTACTTACCTTATCTGGTTGTGGTGAGAATTCAATGAAAACACACACACACACACATACACACACATACACCCATACACACACAGACAGACACACGAGTTTAGAAAAATGCCTAGCACATACTAGGCACTATGTAAGTGTAAGTTCTACCTATTATTATGATAAACAATCAGCTCATGTGATTTTTTTTTTTTTTTTGTCTTGCTTCTGCTTGGTTATTAGTAGCATATCTCTCTGGGCATCTTATTTTCCAGAAGTACTCTGAAGAGAGGAATTGGGAGTAATGAATTGTGATAGCAGTGGGACATTTTATAAAGCATGGAGATATGTATGAAATGCTTAGGTCTGTTTATTTTATAACCTAGGAAATTGTTCTTCTTTTATTTGACATTTTATTTTTTCCAAATTAGTCATATTATTAATAAAAATAGACACAGGCAATGAGTATACATGCTTTCTTGTACGTACATATACTTTTGTCCCTAAATATGTGAAATGAAATTATATTGGGTTAATAGGCTTTGAGTATATACAAATATAACATTTTATATAGATTATTCAGCAAAGTAAACAAATGCTGCCAATCTGATGGATAAAATGTAACATAATTTACCTGACTACTACCAAAATTTGTCATGTAATAAAATATTTATTGTACATTTATATTTCCATTTTTTATATCAAAAAAACTTTTCCATTTTTCTATTTGTTGTCATCTGTCTCTCTCTCTCTCTCACTCCTTTGCTCTCTTTAAATGGGGTGTGATCAGTTGCTAGGCTACATTTTCAGAAGAAGAAAACTTGCTTATTGCAGGAAGATTTTTAATTTATCTTTATCTTGAAACCTCCAAAGCCTATAACAGTAAAATAAGATAAGCAAGAATATATGTTGTACAAGTCACAACTACAGCATTTAGTATTATGCCAGTTTGCATAATGTTTTAATAAGGTTTTGTTCTAGTCACTTATGCATAATGACATCTTAATTCCAATGTACATGATTAAAGCAGTGTCCTAAAGGCCCTTTAGTGTATTACAAAACTTTTGTGATGCTGTTGTGAGCTGTTTTATAAACTTTATTACTTCAGTATTGTTTTTAGATTATTACTCATCATTTTTTTTTTTCTTTTACATTTTCTTTCTTTAAAATGTTCGTATTTGGCTGGGCATGGTGGCTCATTCCTATAATCCTAGCACTTTGGGAGGCTGAGGCAGGAGGATTGTTTGAGCTCCTGGAGTTCAAGACCAGCCTGGGTAACATAATAAGACCCTAGTACTATGTAAATAAAAAAAGAAGAAGGAAAAGAAAAACCTTTATATCAACAGTTTCTTATTTTTTACTTATTTATTTTTTAATTTTTGAGACAGAATCTCACTCTGTTACCAGGCTGGAGTGCAGTGGTATGATCTCGGCTCACTGCAACCTCTGCCTCCCAGGTTCCAGCGATTCTCCTGCCTCAGCCTCCCAAGTAGGTGGGACTACAGGCACATGCCACCACACCCAGTTAATTTTTGTATTTTCAGTAGAGATGGGGTTTCACCATGTTGACCAGGATCGTCGGGATCTCTTGACCTTGTGATCTGCTTGCCTTGGCCTCCCAAAGTGCTGGGATTACAGGCGTTTCAGGCGTGCGCCACTGTGCCTGACCAGAGATTTTGGCTTCTCTCTTTATTATCACAATACTATGATCTTAACATAAGAAGAAAATGCATGGGAACTATTTTTGTAGCATGTATAGATTGTATTTTCTAATTTATAAATACCAACAAAGTCATTGATACATGCTTTGGGTGGTCTATATCGTTTTATATTCTTACTAAAAAGGTAAATTGTGACCACAATAATATACCAGTACATATGTACCAGAATGGCTAAAATGAAAAGAACTACCAATGTCAAGTGTTGGCAAGTTTATGAAATAATCAAATGTCTGTTTCATTGCCTGTGGTACTGTCAATTGATACAACCTCTTCAGAAAAATATGGGACTATAACTATTAAATGTAAATATTCCCTGTGATCTGGAAATTCCATTCAAGGATATTTAACCAACAAAATGCCTGCATATGTCCACTAAAAATCATAAATAAAAATATTTATTGCAGTTTATTCACAGTATCACCAAGCTGAAAACAAGCTGTATTTGTTTTGTATTTATGTGTAACAAATTACCACAGGTTTGTGGCTTAAAACAATACTTGTTTGTTATCTCGCAATTTCTGTCCATCAAAAGAGTGGCACTACTTAACTTGGTCCTCTGCTTATGTTATGAAAAAGCAGCAGTTAGGGTGTTGGCCTGGCTAAGTTTTCACCTAAGCATCAGGATTCTCTTTAGCACTCACTTGGTTGTTGATAACATTCAGTTTCTTGTAATTATTAACGTGAGAGCTTATTTTTTCCTGCTCAGCTCATGTGGCCACCCAAAGTTTCTAGTGACTGTGTGCAGTTCTTTGTCATATGGTCTTCCCAATATGGTGGTGTTACAGGGCTGTTTACTCTCAAAAACAGTCTGTGGTCTGCTTTCTTTCAAAATTTATCTGTTGAAACCACAGTGATCAATGTGATGGTGTTTGGAGATGGGCCCTTCAGAGGTATTTGTGTCACAAAAGTGCATCCCTTAAGATGAGGTTATTTCCTCATTAAAAAAAGAGAGAGGTAGAAGTTTGTTCTGCTCCCTCTGCTCTCCTCTATATGAGAATACAATGAGAAGATGCCCATTTGCAAACCAGGAAGACAGTCTTCACCAGACATTGTAGCTACTGGCATTTTGATCTTGAATTTCCCAGCCTCCAGAACTCAGAGAAATAAATGTTTCCTGTTTAAGCCACCCAGTCTACGGTAATTTGTTATAGCAGCCTGATATGATTTGACTCTATGTCCCCACCCAAATCTCATTTTAAATTGTAATCCCCATAATTTCCACGTGTCGAGGGAGGGAACGAGTGGGAGGTGGTTGGACCATGGGGGCAGTTTCTCCAATGCTGTTCTCATGATAGTAAGTGAGTTCTCATGAGATCTGATGATTTTATAAGTGTTAGACTGTTCCTTCTTCACACACATTGTCTCTCTCCTGCAGTCATGTAAGACGTACCTGCTTCCCCTTCTGCCATGATTGTAAGTTTCCTGGGGCCTCCCCAGCCATGTAGAACTGTGAGTTCATTAAGCCTCTTTTCTTTATAAATAACTCAGTCTTGGATATGTTTGATAGCAGTGTCAAAATACACTACTACAGAACCTGAACTTGCTGTGATGGGTGACTTAGTTTATAAAGCCAGAAAACAGAATTTGCCAGTAAAATGGAGTAATATAGCATAATCTAGAAAACCATATCTGATTATCTTTACCATATTCTGTTGGTGAAAAGTGAATATGGGATAATTGATCTCATTATCATTATGTAACACCCTTCTTTATTCTTGGTAATTTTCATTACTCTAAATCCTTCTTTGTCTAGAATCAGCATAGTTACTCCAGGTTTCTTTTAATTAGTGTTAGCATGTTACATCTTTTTTCACCCCTTCATTAAAAAAAAAAAAGTGTAGGTACATAATAGGTGTATATATTTATGTGGATATGTGAGATATTTTGATACAGGCATACAATAAATGGTAATCATACATATCAGGAAATGAGTATCTTATCACTTCAAACATTTACTTTTCATTGTGTTACCAACAATCCAATTATACTCTTCTAATTATTTTTAAATGTACAATAAATTATTGTTGACTGTAGTCACCCTGTTGTGTTTTCAAATCCTAAATCTTATTTATTCTATCTAGCTTTATCGTCTGTACCCATTAACTATTTCCACCCCATCCCCCAATTACCCTTGCAGCTTCTGGCATCCATCATTCTACTTTCTATCTTCATGAGTTTAATTGTTTTAATCTTTAGTTCCCCAAAATAATTGTGAACATGTGAAGTTTTTCACATGTTCACATAACATGTGAAAAACATAGTGTTCTCAGTTTTCAATGAGAACACTTTATTTCACTTAACATAGTGTTCTCAGTTTTCAATGATATTGTTGCAAAATGACATGATCTCATTATTTTATATGGCTGAATAGTATTCCACTCTGTATATGTACCACATTTTCTTTATCTATTTGTTGACAAACACAGGTTGCTTCCAAATTATTGGCTATTGTGAATAGTGCTGCAATACACATGAGAAGGCAGATATATCACTGATACACTGACACCTAGCAGTGGCATTGCTGGAGCATGTGATATGTCTACTTTTAGTATTTCAAGGAACGTCCCAACTGTTCCCCATAGTGATCATACTAATTTACACTCTCTCTAACAGTGTATGAGGGTTCCCATTTTTCCACATTCTGGCAGTATTTGTTTATCCTGTCTTTTGGATAAAAGCCATTTAAACTGGGTGAAATAATGTCATTGACATTTTGATTTTCATTTCTCTAATGATCAATGATGTTAAGAAATTTTCATATACCTGTTTGCCATTTGATTGTCTTCTTGAAAAATATTTACTCAGATCTTTTTCCCATTTTAATTAGATTATTAGATTTTATTCCTATAGAGTTGAGCTCCTTATATATTCCAATTACCAATCCCTTTTCAGATAGATAATTTGCAAAGATCCTCTCCCATTCTGTGGGTTGTTTCTTCCCTTTTTGATTGTTTCTTTTGCTGTGCAAAATCCTTTTAACTTGATGTAATCTGATTTGTCCATTTTTTTCTTTGGTTGCCTGTGTTTATAAGGTATACTCAAGAAATCATTTCCCAAACCAATGCCCTCAAGAGTTTTCCCAATATTTTCTTTTAGTGGTTTCATAGTTTGAGTTCTTAGATTTGTCTTTAATCCATTTTGATTTGATTTTTGTATATGGTGAGACATAGCTTTCAAGTTTCATTCTTCTGCATATGGATATACAGTTTTCCCACCACCATTTATTGAAGTGATTGTCCTTTCTCCAATATCTATTCTTGGCAAGTTTGTCAAAACTGAGTTCACTGTAGACATATAGGTTTCTTTCTGGGATTTCTATTCTGTTTCATTGGTCTATGTGTCTGTTTTTAAGCTAGTACCCTACTGTTTTAGTTACTACAGTTCTGTAGTATAATTTCAAGTGAGGTAATATGATTCTTCCAGTTTTGTTCTTTTGCTCCCCCCTTCACTTTTAATCCATTTGTGTCTTTATATTTAAAGTAGGATTCTTATCGACAACATATAGTTCTGTCTTGTTCTCACCTACTCTGACAGTCTGTTTTTTAATTTTATATTTAGACATACACATTTAAAGTAACTATTGATGTAGTTGGATTAATATCTACCAGTATGTAATTATTTTCTTTGCATTATTCTTGTCCTTTATATTTCAGTTTTCATTAATTTTTAATCTTTCTTTGGTTTTAACTAGACATTGAACATAATATTATCTTCTCTCTTATCAATAATTTTTAATTAATTTATCTGAGTGCTTGCCATAAAGTTTGGAATAATAATTTAGATATTAATCCAAGTTCTCTTTAAAATAATACTATACATTTTCACAGGTGAGACAAGAACAATACATGTCTTCCCCAATGTTCTTTTCTTTATGTAGTTTCAAGTTTCTGACCCATATTATTTTCATTCTTTTTGAATAACTTATTTTAATATTTCTTATAAGGAAAGTATTCTTCATTTTCATTGATCTAGGCACTTTTTATTTCTCCTTCATTTTTGAAGACTAATTTCACTGGATAGAAAATTATAGGTTGGTATTTTTTTCCTTTTACTCTTTAAATATTTCACTTCATTCTGTCCTAGCTTACATAATTTCTGAAAAGAAGTATAATATAATTCTTATATTTGTACATCTTGAGGTACATATCTAATATAGATGTGGATGTACCTATCAACAGGACATCAAAATGTGTGAAACAAAATTGATAGAATTATAAGGATAAATAGAAATCAATTATTTATCATCAAACAATAGCAGAATGCCCATTCTTCTCAGGCTCACATGAGACATTCACCAAGATAGAGACCACATTCTGGGCCATAAAAACACCTTAGTAAATTTAAAAGAATGAACATTATACAAAGTATACTAGTCAGAAAACAATGGGATTATATTAGAATTCAAACAAAGAAATACAGCTGGAAATTCACAAATTATTTTGAGATTAGCCAAGTTACTTCTAAGTGACACATCAATCAAAGAAGTCTTAAGAGAAATTAAAAATATTTTAAATAAATAAAAATAAAATACAACATATGAAATTTTGTGAGATGAATTGAAAGCACTAATTACTTGGAAATTTATAATATTGCATGCACATATTAATAAGGTGAAAGGATCAAAAATCTATAATGAAGATTCTATTCTATGGAACTATAAAAAGATTAACAAATTCAAAGAATGAAGGTAGAAAGAAATAATAAAATACAGAGCAGAAATTGATGCAATTTAAAACAGGAAAGAAATTGAGAAAATTAGCAAAACCAAAAAAAAGAAAAAAACCCAAAAAATCTGTTTTTGAAAAAAATAGTAAAATTGTTAAAACCTTACACAGCTATCCAAGAAAAAAGAAAGGGGATTATTAGTGACCCCAGGACATTAAAAAGAATAAGAAAAGAAAATTATGAACAATTCTATGCCCACAAATTTGATAACTTAGATAAAATAAAACAATTACTTGAAAGACACAGTCTATCAAAACTCACATAGATAATGTGAATAGGCCTGTATTTGTTAAATAAATTGAAAAAATACTAATATCTTTTTAAAACAGAAATCACCATGCCCACATGGTCTCACTGGTTGATTCTATCAAACATTTAAGGAAAAATGATAACAAATATCTATCATCCATCCATTCCAGAAGTAGAAATAGAAGGAACACTTCCTAACTTAGTTTTTTTAGGACAGTAGTACTCTAATACAAAAATCATGTTCATGGATAGGAAAATCTGATGTTTATAGGATGTCAGTTCTTCCCAAATTCATGTATGGATTAAATAAAATTCTAATAAAAGTTCCAGCAAGTTAGTTTGTTCATATTGACAAATTGATTCTAAATTTAATATGGAAAGGCAAAATCTCAGAAAAATCAACACAATGTTGAAGAAGAGGAATAAAGACAGAAAATAAACACTACCCAACTTCAAGTCTTGCTGTAAACTTACAGTATTAAGACAATGTAGTATTGATGAAAGAATGGACACATAAATTGATGGAACAAAATAGAGTCCCAAAATATTTCCACACAAATGTAGTCAACTGTAAGGAGAAATAAATCCATAGAGTTGTACAACACAGTGAACCCTAATGGAAAGTATGGACTTTATTTAATAATAACATATTGATATTGCTTCCTCAATTGCAACAAATTTATCACACCAATGAAAGATATTAATAATACAGGAAACAGAGGGTGAGAGAAGAGGGATTTTTCAGGAATTCTACATACTTTCTGCTTGATAGTTTTGTAAATATTGAATTGCTTTAAAAATAAAGTATGTTAAAATTAAAATTGCAAAAGCAAGTTAAAGGCTCTTCTTATACTCAAGTGGAGGAAGTACACAAAATAAAAAGGAAAAGAGTACTGATATACAACACAACATGGGTGAATTTCCGAGCAAACAGTCAAACAGAAAAAAAAGATTGCATACCATGTAATATTATTTATATGAACTTCAAATAGGCAAACTAATTTGTGTATGTTTGAAATTAGAGTGGTTATATTTGTACCAGTTTACTGAGTAAATTCTGGCATTGTGTAAAATGTTCTATTATTGTGTCTTGATGATAGTTCCATGGATATATATGCAGAATTTTATGGAGCTACATAGTAAAATGTGTAGATATATTGCATGTAAATTATGCCTCAATACAAATAAATAATATATAGAAAAAACTCAGTTACTTCCTTCAAACTGCACACAGTGTCATGAGATTTATTTATATGAGACTATACAAATAAGCAGCAACTTGATTATTGGGTAAGAGCACATCATTAGGCACCAAAAGTCTGAATTCAAATCCTGAATTTGAAACTTCCTAAACTTGGATAAGTACTTTAGTGTGTGACTCACTGTCTTCTGTAAAATGGTGAAAATCATAGTACCTGCTTACCTAGTATTGATGTGAGGACGTAAACGAATACAAGTAAGGTATTTTGGGCATTGAGGGACATATAATAAGCTCTCAATGTATGTTCATCAATTAGGAAACAGTAGATATTCAATAAATATTTTGTACTTATGCCATCCATTCCTAAAAATTTAAAACTTAGTTTTCTTTAGGATATTTGGAGTCCACAACATGGGCCACCAACACAGTCTTCTATGCAGTGTGATTTGAGAGGCCCATTGCATAAAATAGTTCCCTTCCCATGTTCCAGACTCTATTTCTCACTGGTTAATCATTACTGATTTTTGGCAATACAAATGGATTTTTTCTACAGAAAAACACATTTAAGGCCGGGCGCGGTGGCTCACGCCTGTAATCCCAGCACTTTGGGAGGCCAAGGAGGGTGAATCACGAGGTCAGGAGATCGAGACCATCCTGGATGACATGGTGAAACCCCATCTCTACCAAAAATACAAAAAATTAGCCAGGAGTGGTGGCAGGTGCCTGTGGTCCCAGCTACTTGGGAGGCTGAGGCAGAAGAATGGCGTGAACCTGGGAGGTTGAGGTTGCAGTGAGCTGAGATTGCACCACTGCACTCCTGCCTGGGTGACAGAGCGAGACTCCATCTCAAAAAAAAGAAAGAAAAACAAAAACGCATTATTTAAATTTATTTAAATTGGTACTATTAGTAAATTTCCTTATTTTTGAAATAATGATTATGTATTGAATGTCTACAATATACAAATTAGCATTCTACATATGTTAGATTATGGGGTAGAGAGAAAGGGAGAAGGTTTTGGAAAATAATTTTATTAAAATGAGAAGTGAATTTTCTGTATTTGTATTGTCTGACACTAGCATTTTAATAATTGTAAAACTTATTGATGATTGCATTGATGACCAAGGTTCAACATATTGATTTTTTTATCATGGGAAGTGGAATAAAAAATAATAGAATCTCTTCTAGAAGAAAATAATAAAAATTTGAAGTTTACTATTGTCCTCTTAACTGCCTATTTGCATGTCTGACCCCTGCTGAATATTGTGCTATAATCTCACTGTAACTGTCTCTTTCAGAATTTTGAATGACCTTAACATATTTATCTAGACAATTTCCTATTGTCAACTACAATATTTATTGGAACACTCTTATTACAAATAAAGAATCTAAAATGAAAAATCAAGCTGCCAGGCGCGGTGGCTCATGCCTGTAATCCCAGCACTTTGGGAGGCTGAGATGGGCAGATCACGAGGTCAGGAGATCGAGACCATCCTGGCTAACACGGTGAAACCTCATCTCTACTAAAATACAAAAAAAATTAGCCGGGCGTGGTGGCGGGCGCCTGTAGTCCCAGCTACTCCCGAGGCTGAGGTAGGAGAATGACATGAACCCAGGAGACGGAGCTTGCAGTGAGCCGAGATCGCGCCACTGCACTCCAGCCTGGGAGACAGAGCAAGACTCCGTCTCAAAAAAAAAAAAAAAATTAATAATAAAAATAAAATAAAATAAAGAAAAGAAAAGAAAAATCAAGCTATATAGGGTTTATCTAATATTTGGAAGGCCTGATGAGTTTAAAAGTTTGATTCTCCTTAGACAACAGGAGTCTGTGATTCAAAAATATTTCCTAACCATCAAAGAAACATATATGCGTATTTATTAGGAATTGATATGGTTTGGCTTTGTGTTCTCACCCAAATCTCTCCTTGAATTGTAATAATCACCATGTGTCACGGACGAGATGAGGTGGAGATAATTAAATCATAGGGGTGTTTTCCCTCATGCTGTTCTCATAATAGTGAGGGAGCTCTCATGAGATTTGAAGTTTTTATGAGAGGCTTACCCCTTTAATTGATACTTATTCTTTCTCCTGCCACCCTGTGAAGAATTGCCTCCCACCATGATTGTAAGTTTTCTGAGGCCTTCCCCATCATGCAGAAGTTTGAGTCAATTAAATTTTGAGTCAGTTTCCTCTTTTCTTTACAAGTTACCCAGTTTTGCTTATTTCTTTATAGCAGCATGAGAACAAACACAGTAAATTGGTACTGAGGTAGTGGGGTGCTGCTATAAAGATTCCTGAAAATGTGGAATCAACTTTAGAACTGGGTAACAGTCAGAGATCAATTGAAACAGTTTGGAGGGCTCAGAAGAAAACAGAAATAGTTCGGAGTTTGGAACTTCCTAGAAACTTGTTGAATGGTTTTGAACAAAATGCTGATAGTGATATGGACAATGAAGTTCAGTCTGAGGTGGTCTCAGAGGGAGATGAAGAACTTATTGGGAACTGGAGCAAAGGTGATTCTTACTATACTTTAGCAAAGAGACTGGTGGCATTTTGCCCCTTCCCTAGAGATCTGTGAAACTTTGAACTTGAGAGATGATTTTAGGTATCTGGTGGAAGAAATTTCTAAGCAGCAAAGCATTCAAGAGAAAGCAGAGTGTAAAAGTTTGGAAAATTTGCAGCCTGACCATGTAATAAAAAAAGGAAAACTCATTTTATGGGCAGAAATTTAAGCCTGCTGCAGAAATTTGCATAAGTAATGAAGAGCCAAATGTTAATCACCAAGACAATTGAGAAAAATCCCTCCAGGGCATGTCAGAGAACTTCACGGCACCCACTGTCATCACAGATCTGGGGATCTAGGAGGAAAAATTGTTTCATGGGCCCCCTACTCTATGTAGCCTCAAGTCATGGTGCCCTGCATCCCAGCAGGTTCAGCTCCAATTCTGGCTAAAAGGAGCCAACATACAACTCAGGCCATTGCTTCAGAGGGTGCAAGTCCCAAGCCTCGGTGGCTTACACGTGATATTGGGCCTGTGGGTGCACAGAAGACAAGAAGTGAGGTTTGGGAACCTCTACCTAGATTTCAAAAAAGGTATGGAAATGTCTGGAAGTCCAGGCAGAAGTCTGCTGCAGAGGTGGGACCCTCCTGGAGAACTTCTGCAAGGGCAGTGCAGAAGGGAAATGTGGGATTGAAGCCCCCACAAAAAGTCCCCACAGAGGCACTGCCTACTGGAGCTGTGAGAAGAGGGCTGGTATCCTCCAGACCCTAGAATGGTAGATCCACTGACAGCTTGCACTGTGCACACAGGAAAGCCGCAGACACTGAATGTCAGCCCATGAAAGCAGCTGGGAGGGTAGCTGTACCCTGCAAAGCCATAGGGACAGAACTGCCAAAAGCTGTGAGATCCCCACTCTTACATCAACATGACTTGGATGTGAGACATGGAGTCAAAGTAGATGATTTTGGAACTTTTAAGATTTAATGACTACCCTATTGGATTTGCATGTGGCCTGTAACCCCTTTGTTCTGGCTAATTTCTCCCATTTGGAATGGGTATATTTACCTAATACCTGTACCTCCATTGTATCTAGGAAGTAACTAACTTGCTATTTTACAGGCTCATGGGTGGAAAGGACTTACCTTTTCTCAGATGTAACTGTGGACTTGGATTTTGAGGTTAATGCTAAAATGAGTTAAGACTTCGAGGGACTGTTCAAAAGGCATGATTGTGTCTTAGAAATATTAGTTTAACTCAGTCTTACCCAATGGCAGAGTTCATACACACCAATGAATATTTCCCTATATTTAGCTCCTGTTAGCAATGTTAATATGTTTTATTCAGTATTTTTATGTCAAAGTCATCCTAGTTATGCTTATTCTCCAGAGGTATATGTAAACTTAGAAACAAGAGCTAACAAAAATTTCTATACTATTTATAATAGTTTATTAACAAATAAACAATTTCTGCTCAACAATATCAAGTTGCCATGTGGCTTAACTTGTTCAAGTTCATTCAAATCCATTTACTTTTCCAAATGTCAGCAGTAATCTAAGCAGTTCCACATCACAGGCTGCTGACAGTTGGTATGTAAGATAATAAACAGAATTATATTCACTTGGGCACTAAAATTCATAGATTTTTCTTTCTATGGACCCAGTTATCAAATAATTTAGAAATTAGTTTGTCACTCTGATTTTCAATTCATAGAGTTAATGTAACTGAACTGAGCTCACGGGTGTCAAGAGAAATATTAAGTATATACAAACTGATATGTAGTCCAGTGACTTTTATTATTTCATAGTTGAATATATGGATAATTTTTTAAAAATATGATTTACCTGACAAAAAAGCTTTCAAATGTCATTCCCATAATGTGATTATTTTATATAGATGGTTAAGAAAGTGAAGTTTGCTTTTACAGGAGGATTTTGTCATCATGAGACACAGGCTATCTTGCAATGCTAGCTTTATGAATTCAGATACCAAAAAAGAAGAAAACCTAAAATGTTTTACTATCATTTGCAGAAAACATTGGCATGCAAATAGAGAGGAAGCATGCAAGTAAAGACTGAATTAGTCACTGATTTTGAATCATATCCTGTAGCCATTTGTTCAGGAAACAGATGCCAGAAAAGTGCAATTGTTCTGACCTCTCCAGCAATCTCTTCAAAGGTGTCTTTTCTCCCTCTATTAATATCATCACGGGGCCTGTTGCTTTCAGAGAATTTCAGTCGGATAAACTAAATCATACTAGGATGTTCTTAACTTCCTGAATTTCCTTCAGTAATTTCTTTTACATATGCTAAAGGACCCCAAGGTAAGAGCAGTGAAAACCCAAAAGACATGAATCTTAATTTTATTATTTGATTTTCTTCTTATTATTTACTCTTCAATATCTAGATCATCTGGCAACTCATTCTTTATTGAAGTCTTCATTTTTCTCATTTCAACAGTACAAATTGTAGGCTGCCTAAGATACTACAGTACCACTATTATAATTCCATTGCTGTATTTATCATACCACATTAAAGTTCCTTCAGGAATATTCTCAGAAGCTAAACTTTTCTGACTTTAATCTCAGTTTCTGGGGAAAAGACAACTGAGCATCTTTTGTAGTAACTGTCAAATTAAACTCTTTCCCTGTGAATATTCATATGTTTTGTTCCCTGTTTCTCTGTGTCTTGTTTTTCTAAGACCACCAGAGCGAGCAAAAGAACCAGCAAGTAGGCAAAGGTCAGGCGCAAAACTGCAAGTTTATTTTAGTAACCCAAGGTGTGGAGAAGAAGTCTGTCGGCCTCCGGCAAAGAAGGCCGGCAGAGTTCCCCCGTGGGGCTCTCGGACGGACTTCCCACAGTCCCGACATCCCGACAGGACTGGGGCTGTGAGAGGGCCGCGTGGCTCAATGGCGGAGAGCGGCTTTTCTAGGAGTGGGAGGGCAATAGGTGGGGCACGGGCGTGTCAGGGGCCTTCCGCAGGTGCGACCAGGTAAATCTTGGTCTCTTCAGATTGACGTCACCTGGCGCATGCCCAGTTGGTCTGCACCCTCCCGGGTCGCCGGCTGCATTTTCGCGCGCCCGGGAAGAGTTGGGGGTGGGGGTGAAGAACCCGGAAGTGCACCATCTTGCCTCAGTTCGTCCAAACACTCTGACTGTTGATAACTTTTTAGGTTTTAATCTAGAATTTTAGGGGAATAAACTCCATCCCTTTTACCCTTTTATTATCTATACTTTTTAATTTTACTCTATAGTTTTTACTTAATGTAGCACAGCAGAGGTTCAAGTGTTCTTTTATATCCGTGCCTAATTTTACAGTTAACAAAACTAAACCACTCAAAGTCTAAACATCTGCACTGAGTCCCAGTTTCCTCATCTACAGGAATGGAGATAATTCTTACCTACAGAGATTAATCTAAGACTATTTCTATGTTTGGTACAGTGAAGAGGATGTAATTAAATACAGACTAGATGGTTAAATTATTTTTGCGACAATTTCTTAATAGCTTTAGAAAACCTCAAATTTACTTCTTCTTTATTGAAGAAATTAAGAATGTTTTCCAAACGAAATTTTGCCTTTCTCATTACCATTTATATTTATTTGTCAATTCAAAAATATCTTACTGACCTGCTTTTTATGGAAACAAACCTCCCCAGGCTGTGGACACTGCTGTGTATTGCAGAATCCTCCAGGATAATCATGCCACATCTATATCTACCTTGCCGCATGTGCAATGTCTATGCAGTCTTAGGTTTGAATCCACTACAAAACTCATGGATGGAATGGCAGAAATCATATAGTAACATGTACCTTTCATACTTCAGGTTTACATTTTAATTATCTTAAATTTTTTCCCCACAGGTTTTTCTTATATTGTCAACTGAATTGCTATTATTTTAAAATAAAGGATTGAGACCTGATAACACAGATTAATATAGTTAGAATGCCTGGTATAAGCTTTGATTTTATACTTTTGTATTATAATGTACTATTAAAGTGAAATATATATATATATTTATATATATGTAACTATTTTTTGAAAATCTGTTTATCCCATTAGATTGTAATTTGTGGAAGAGCAGATACCAGGTATATTCAGTTTATAATTTGATCTCTAACCCATGGCCTGTGCCTGGGTCTATAAAACCCACAACTATTTTATGAACGATTTTTTTTTCTCCCACATCATTTGCACTTCTTACATCAGCCTGCCATATGTAAATGATTAATGAAATCATGAGTGTTTCTTTTATGTCAAATAAGTCCATCACTGTATTCAGACTGTTAAAGCAAAGTAAGCAGAAGGCCATTATTCTGGGGTTGTTTCTGTACCCAGAAGCCTCATGGAAGCAAATCAAAACATAACTTAGAAGCATTCTTGTTACTGATTAATTTGGAATTAAGTTTCAACAAATCACAGATGGCCTACCAACCCTTTGGTTACATTATTAGTGACTTCCCATTAGATCATACCCAAATAAGGCAAATGCCTAGGCATAGCCAAACAAGTAATTTGTTTACTTTACTTTCTCACATATTCTATAAAAGCTCACTTCATGGGGTACTGGAGCAGAGCTCTCTGAACCTCTTTCAGTTTTGAGTGCTGCCTGATTCATGAATTATTCCTAGTTCAAATAAATTCTGTTAATTTTTTTTAAGTTTTCCTTTTAGGTCATTAATCCTTATCTTTCTTGTAGTCTTACTTACTGATTGTTCTCTTTATTTTACATTATGTTGGTCCAAATATGTGTAAAACTAGTATCTACATGCAACCTAAAAATGGATCTGTAATTTACACAAAGAAAAATGATCGTAATGATTCCTTTTATCATGATTAGAGAAAGTTTTAAAACAGATTTATTTATTACCTATTTATATGTGTATAAGTATACACACTTGCCCCTTTTTATCATCTTTTTATTCAGTACACAACAGAATTCCTAATTTATAATGCTATTCTCTCTGAAATATTCATCTAAATATGCACCTGCATGGCTGACAAACCAGTCATGACTGTATTTTCTCACAATCTGAGAACTAACATATGTCCTCAGCCAATGAGAGCCAGCAAACATGGTCTAATGGACACAGCTGAACAATGTCAGTGAATGCATCATATCGTGAGTTCTCTCATTCAGTGAGTGGTACTCTCTTCTTTTTTGAGACAAGTGTTGTTTTTCACTGGTGGCCTCACTTTCTTCTGACTTGGGAAGAGTATTGCCTGATACTGGGAGACAAAATGATTGTGAGGGGTAGTACTATAGAGAAAGAATGGATGAAAGAATGGATGAATGTCAATGTTACAACACAAAATTTAGAATGTTTTAGTCTTCTTTAAAAATCTGTGTAAAAACAGAGTAGAGATGAGCAATTTGACAACAAAGATTTCATAAACATTAGTGTAGCTCTAGGTGACCAGTAATTACATGAAGTCTTTGTTACGTTGTGGCTAAACTAAAGCATATCATAACTCACAGGAATTTGGAGACATAAAAGAATGGGTTACAAGGAGGCTACAATCCACTCTTTCCCTTTTATGCCCAAGAAAGAAAAGCCTCATTCAAACGCCCTTATAATCATTTAATGAGCCCTCACAGCAAACACATACATTTTATTTTCTGGCAGAAGGAGTCTTTCTCTATAGAATTCCTTCAAA
Source organism: Piliocolobus tephrosceles (assembly GCF_002776525.5). Lineage (NCBI taxonomy): Eukaryota > Metazoa > Chordata > Mammalia > Primates > Cercopithecidae > Piliocolobus > Piliocolobus tephrosceles. Next base: position 155,686,472 of record NC_045436.1, read on the forward strand.
GATATTTACTTTGTCTGACTACATTGCTTATTGAAAATAAATCTTCAATGTGTGGATTTATATTGGCATTTCTAATTGTAGAACATCTGAACAGCTGTGGGACTAAATAAGTGTAATATGGAGACATTTCATAAAGAAAATGATGACCTTTGAGCTAGCAATTTCACTTAGAAATGTAAAACATAAACAAGAAATGTAATCCATTGTTAAAGTAAAGCACTCAGAACTGCACCAGCAATCTTGAATTTCTCTATTTTTAACATGTTTTGATATTGCGTCTATCTTTTGAATTAACAATATAATCAGAGGAACTATAATTTCTGTAGATGTGATTTGGCAATTCCACTCTTTGTGTTTCTGATGTAAGATACCTGGAAGACATCTAGTTGGACTTGTGCTACAGGAAACTCAGATGGAATTGTTTATGGACTGTTTATGCACCCTCCCCCATATTCATATGTTGAAGTCTCAACCCCTCAGTGACTCAACATGTAACTGTATTTTGAGGTAATGTCTTTAAAGAGGCAATTAAATTAAAGTGAGGCTTTTAGGGTAAGGAATTAATCCAATATACTTGGTGTCCTTATAAGAAGAATCAGAGACAATGGGGATGGTCCATGTGAATAATTGGGAGGTCATTAGACTGAGACAGTCTCAGGGTTTTAGATTCCTACATAAGCAGAATGGAACCCAATGTAACAGTAAAGCAAAACTACAGACTTTACCAATCAAAAGCTCCACCTAACCTCTATCTAGGGTCTTTCCACACTAAAATAATTAAATACATTTTATTTGTCTTCCTTTGATGTAAAAGCTTGCTGCTTATGCTGCGATAGTGGAGTACTCTGAATCTCTTCTGATTTTGAGTGCTTCCTGATACATTAATTCTTCTTCGCTTCAGTAAATTCTGTTAAATTTGTTTCGTCTACTTTTTTTCTTTTAGCAGAAGACATAGCAAGAATGAGCCTCTTCAAGCTAATGACAGGCTTTAGTAAAAGCAAAACCTGCCTACACCTTGATATTGGACTTCTAGCCTTCAGATCTATGATAAAACACATTTTTGTTTGTTTGTTTAAGCCACCCAGTCTGTGTTATTTTGTTAGGGTGATCTTAGTAGACAAACTAGTAATACAAACTGGTTTGGTTTGCATTGCCAGTCTCAGGAATACATATTTTTTCTTAGAAACATGTGCATTTAATATGGCACATCATCAATGATTTAGCTCAAGGTTACAGTTCCATGGAAGCTTGGAAATTTAGAGATAGTCCACTGTTTTACAGATAAGAAACAAAAGCCACGAAAGCAAAGTGACCTTTATGAGTCACATGTTGCTAAATATCAGGGATTTGAGATAGACCAATAATTAAAACATGTCTTTCAAACTCATGTTTTAAATATTGAAAAAATAAGGTTAAAAAAAGTAAGGGCACATGGATCTCCAAATATCATCTCTATTACAATTAAAAGCTAACTAGAGAATGTAGTTTAGTGGAAAGAAATGGGCTTGCTAAATGTATCCCAAAATTCGTGATGATACCTATATTCTCAGAACAGTGCCTGCCCACGGCAGACACCTCCCAATCAGTCAGATTAATAGAGTCAGACTTTTCTCTCGAAGGAGAACAGAATGCTTGCACCTTATGTGAATATTGTACTGCAGAGATGGAAAACAAAAACATATGGAGTTGAGCCAGCTTGACAATTTATTACAGCATAATAAATTATTTCAACATGTGCTAGATTAAAACAACACTCACTTATTTGCTCAGAAATCTTCTTTTGGGATAGAGTTCATTGGAGAAAGATTATCTTGAATCCCAATGGCATCAGCTAGGACTAAACCATCCAAGACGACTTCTTCCCTAAAATGGATGAAATCTAGCAGTAATGATGACTGAACAGGCATTTGACTCTCTCTATCTACACAGCCTCTTCATTGTGTCTAGTTCTGGTTTCTTGCCAGTGTGTAAGTCTCAGTTTATTCAGACTTATTAGCTGGTGGATCACTTCCTCCAGAGCACAAAAGTAGAGGCTACTAGACTTGCTTGGTACCTGGACCTTGAAGTTTCAGAATGGTATTTCTACTGTTTTTGTTTGTTTGTTTTAATTACAAGAGGCATAGAGCCAAACTAAACGCAATGGGAAGGGAAATAGACCCTGCCTCTTGTTGGGGGTGTGGTATGAACAAACTGTAAGCTAGTTTGTGGTATGAGAGATAAGATTGTGGCAGTTTTTAGAAGTATGATCTACCAGGTGATCTCCACATACCAATTTTATTTGTGACAAATTTCATTCAGGTAAATCACACTACCTTACCCTATATGGAATAAGTAGTGTCAGAGAAAAGCCACATATGCTAAAGTAAATGGGCTTAACTGAATATGACAATAATCCAAATGTAGAAGGTAAATGCAAGAGTGGAAAAGAAGAGTTTTATCTTAAAAATATTTAATCCTATAAAATTTTTATTTTGTACATTGTTTAATTGTTCATTGTTTTGTTTTTTTAATATTATTATCATGTTTTTTGTTTGAGATAGAGTTTCACTATTGTTGCCCAGGCTGGAGAACAATGACCAATCTTGACTCACTGCAACCTCAGCCTCCTGGGTTCAAGCAATTCTCTTGCCTCAGCCTCCTGAGTAACTGGGATTACAGGCATGTGCCACCACACCTGGGTAATTTTTTATTTTTAGTAGAGACAGGTTTCTCCATGTTTATCAGGCTAGTTTTGAACTCCCGACCTCAGGTGATCCACCTACCTTGGCCTCCCAAAGTGCTGGAATTATAGGCGAGGCCCACCACGCCCGGCCAATTGTTCATTGTTTGACAATGAATATTAAGGGAAATAAAATATTTTATTTAAATCACTGCTGCATAGGCCTCATGTTTGTTGAACATCTTCTATATACTACACTTTTCCTGTCCTCTAAAGATATCCTGTATGAACTCCATGATCTCAAAGCTCACAACTTAATGTGGGGGGTAAGGTGGGGGAAGGGTACTTATGAAAAATAAGTGAAAAAAAATGGTCAAAAGGACATTAAGAAAAGGATTATATTTTATATTCTGAATTTAATTACATTTAGCAAGAGCCTGTCTCAGTCTGTGAAACTTCATAATTCATCAATCCCTTTTTTTCTGTGGGAAATAATTATACATACATGTTTCTCCATAATAGCACTGAGTCCTAATATGCACAATTTATCTATTTAAACCCTGATTTAAATGTTATTTTTTAAAACTGGAAAGCTAAACCTCTATGTATAATAGCACATGTATGTTTGGCAAAGACAAAGATTGTATGATGCTTATCAAGAAATACAAACCTACTGCCTCAGAAGGTGTGTTTACCTGCATAGGGAATTACCTCTCTGGGTCATATTGACTTACCAATTAATGCCTATTACTGTTGACTTCAGTTTTCAACAAGCCACCATGAATTATGTTAATTATTTTTCTTCTTCTTTTTTTTACTCCATTCTATCTTGTGATAATTTGTATCCAGCAGGTCTTAATAGCTATTATTTTTAGCATGCTTGGTATGCCAAAGGCACTACTTAATGTGCTCTGACCCTCTTATATTTTTTATATTATCTAATACTGACAATTTCTATAAAAGCAATACAAAAACTGAGACTTAGAATTCAGGGCTATGACCATATGGACAGAACTCTATGTGGCTGAGCCAATACTGGAAACCACGTGAAACCACGTCTGGCTCATCCCATCATTTTGATAATTAATCAGTGTCCTCTAATACTTAACGACATGCGCTAAATTAGATATCTGATGTCATTTTAAAAGTCCAGACTGGTGGCTGTCTATTACAAAATTCTCCTTGTTCCAATTCCACTAAAAAAGGTCATTGAAATATTTTTCTCACAAAATATTGCTTGAGCTCCCTCCAACTTGGCAAAAATAAAATAAAACAAACACAGATAAATAAAATTATCCTTTGGCATTTGAATATGTATGTAAGGCAGTACTGAATCTTTGTTGAGTTGTAATCTCCACAGAGCATAAGAAATAAACATAACTATAGACAATCTTGAAATATATTGCATTCAACTCCAGAAGAGCCACAGACATTCTGAAGCCTGTTTATAGCATTCATTCGAGTTATGTTTTCTAAAGTACTATTTACATATTCCAGATTAAATAATATGCCAACTCATGCACTGTTATCTAAAGATATTTTAAATTTTATATCCATCGATTCTGATTAGATAACAGGAGAGCCAGTTTGGTGTTACTATGTCTTTATCATCTTAACAATTTAGTTTTAACTAAGTGAAACTAGACCTCAGGCTCGAAGTCTTCAGCAGGAAAGATTATCTATATATAATTTAATAAAATTTCTTGTTTCATAATATTGTTTTTGGCAATGTTATTTGAAGTTTTGGTTGTTAAGCACCAGAATATATATATATAAATTTGTTCTTTAGATTTTCTTAAAATATTTTTTATTCTAATACACAGTTTCACTCTTGTCACCCAGGCTGGACTGCAGTGGTGCAACCTCGGTTCACTGCAACATCCGCCTCCTGGGTTCAAGTGATTCTCCTGTCTCAGCCTCCCAAGTAGCTGGGATTACAGGTGCCCACGACCAAGCCAGGCTAATTTTTGTATTTTTAGTAGAGATGGGGTTTCACCATTTTGTCCAGGATGGTCTTGAACTTCTGACCTCAGGTGATCCACCCACCTCACCCTCCCAAAGTGCTCGGATTACAGGCATGAGCCACCACATCCAGCCAAGCAACAGAAGATTTTTTAGGAATGGTTTTAAGAATTTTACATGAATTATTTCACTTATCATCAGTGATCTATGTCAGTCATACAATGTTTCGTTTTAAATATTTAAATATGAAAAAAATAGTTAAAGCTAGAAGTTAACATAAATGTTTGTCAAAAGATTATCAATGTGGGGTATGTGAATTACTAAAACTTGGGAAATATTTTATTAATGAGTGTTCAATTATTTTGTATAAAATATATGACCAACCTTTGATGATTTGTTCTTTTTTATTATTAGTTTTCACCATTCTGGAAGAATTGTGTCTAAATGGCGGAAGATGATAATTAGCTACATGTGAAGGACAAAGTGAGTGTGCTCTAAGTTACTACTATAGATTGTGTCAATGATTGTCTAGTCCTATTTATGTTGTCCTCATGAAAGAACCTGAGGTAGAAGTAAAGTTGACTGGAAGTGATGATGGAATATTTGTGACTGATCCTCGGATAGAAACTGAAGGAAAATAAATCATATTCTATCTCACCATTCTTTTTTTTTTTTTTGAGACGGAGTCTCGCTCTGTCGCCCAGGCTGGAGTGCAGTGGCCAGATCTCAGCTCACTGCAAGCTCCGCCTCCCGGGTTCATGCTATTCTCCTGCCTCAGCCTCCAGAGTAGCTAGGACTACAGGCGCCCGCCACCTCGCCTGGCTAGTTTTTTTTTTTTTATTTTTTAGTAGAGACGGGGTTTCACCGTGTTAGCCAGGATGGTCTCGATCTCCTGACCTCGTGATCCGCCCGTCTCGGCCTCCCAAAGTGCTGGGATTACAGGCTTGAGCCACCGCGCCCGGCCATTTAACATGGCCAAGATTAGGCGAGCTAAAGAAAGAAAGTAAGCAAAAATCACATGGAAATAAAAGTCCATGAGACTCAAAAACAAATAAGCAAGAGAATGCTATAAAAAAAAGTTCATATGGGGCTGGGAGCAGGGGCTCATGCCTGTAATCTCAGCACTTTGGGAGGCCGAGGCGGGAGGATCATCTGAGGTCAGGAGGTTGAGACCAGCCTGACCAACATGTTGAGACCCCATCTCTACTAAAAATACAGAAATTAGTCAAGTGTGGTGGCAGGTGCTGTGATCCCAGCTACTCGGGAAGCTGAGGCAGGAGAATCTCTTGAACCTGGGAGGCGGAGGTTGCAGTGAGCCGAGATCACACCACCACACTCCTGCCTGGGTGATACAGTGAAACTCTAAATCAAAAAGAAAGAAAGGAAGGAAGGAAGGAAGGAAGGAAGGAAGGAAGGAAGGAAGGAAGGAAGGAAGGAAGGAAGGAAGGAAGGAGGAAGAAAGAAAGAGAGAGAAGGAAGGAAGGAAGGCAAGAAAGAAAACAAGAAAGAAAGAAAGAAAACTTCATATGTGAAAAATAAGGAGGAAAAAGTATAAGTAAAATGGAAAAAGGGCAGAAATAAAAGAATGAAAGAGAAGAGGAAAAATGTAGAGGCCAAATGTGATCTAATAGATGCACAGTTGACTTTGCTGAGAAGGTAAGATTAACATGAAAAAGACAAAGACATAAACTACAAATAAGCTCCCCATAAGCAATAATAAAATCAGAATGTAAACACTAAGAAATACCGTATTTTCCCAAGAAAATACCACACAGTGAGCAAGTAAACCATTTGCCTTAAAAATCAGTTAAACAACGTTGAATATTTAATTCATTTGTGGATAAAAATTTAACTTTCTTTGATAATGTAAGAAATGAAAATAACACAGACATACCTTGTTTTACTGTGCTTTGCTTTATTGCACTTCACAGATAATGCTTTTTTTTTTTTTTTTTTTTTTTTTTTTTTTTTTTTTTTTTTTTACAAATTGAAGCTTCATGGCGAGCCTGCATCAAGCAAATTTATCAGCACCACTTTTCCAACAACGTGTGCTCACTTCCTGTCTCTGTGTCACGTTCTGGCCACTCTTGCAATATTTCAAACTTTTTTATGATTATCATATCTGGTGTGGTTGATCTGTGATCAGTGCTCATAGATGTTACTATTGTAATTGTTTTGGGGTGCCGCAAACCATGCCCATATGAGACAAGGAGCTTAATACATATTGTGCATGTCCTAACTCCTGCACTGATTTGCTGCTCCCTAATCCATCTCTCTCTCTCTCTTTGGGCCTTCCTATTCCATGAGACAAAAAAATATTGAAATCTGATCAATTAGTATTTCTACAGAGACCTGCAGGTGTTCAAGTGAAAGGAAGAGTTGTACATATATCACTGGAAATCAAAAGCTAGTAATAATTAAGCTTAATGAGGCAGGAAAGTAAAAAGTTGAGATAGCCCCAAAACTAGGCCTCTTGTTGCAAACAGTAAGCCAAGTAGTGAATGCAAAGGAAACATTTTTGAAGAAAATTGAAAGTGCTACTCAAGTGAAAGTGTGAATGATAAGAAAGTGAAACAGCCTCATTGGTGATATGGAGAAAGTCTAATCCAGAGCGAAGTCCTCACTCTCTCCAAGTCTCTGAAGACAGAGAGGTGAGAAAGATTCAAGGAAGAAAAGTGAGGATGTAGCAGAAGTTGTTTCATAAGGTTTAAGAAAAGAAGCCATGTCCATAACATAAAAGTGCAAGGTGAAGAAGCAAGTGCTGAGACAGAAGCTGAAGTTACCTAGGAGACCTAGCTACAAAATGATGAAGATTGATACACTAAACAATAGATTTTTCGAGGTAGCTGGAATGGCTGTATTTGAGGGACGATTCCAATTCAGGACTTTCTCAGCTAGAGAGGATAGTTCAATGCCTGATTTCAAAGCTTCAAAGGACAGGCAGACTCTGTTTTTATAAAAGACATAATTGGAGATCGTAAATTAAAGCCCATGCTCACTTGCCATTCTGAAAATTCTAGGGAACTTTTTTTTTCTTTTTTTTTTGAGGTGGAGTCTCTCTCTGTCGCCCGGACTGGAGTGCAGTGGCCAGATCTCAGCTCACTGCAAGCTCCGCCTCCTGGGTTTACGCCATTCTCCTGACTCAGCCTCCCGAGTAGCTGGGACTACAGGCGCGTGCCACCTCGCCCGGCTACTTTTTGTATTTTTAGTAGAGACGGGGTTTCACCGTGTTAGCCAGGATGGTCTCGATCTCCTGACCTCGTGATCCGCCCGTCTCGGCCTCCCAAAGTGCTGGGATTACAGGCTTGAGCCACCGCGCCCGGCCTGGGAACTTAAGATGCTAAATCTACTCTGTGATCTACACATGGAGCCACAAACCTGGGATAGCAGCACACCTGTTTGCAGCATGGTTTAATGAGTATTTTTAGCCCACCGTTGAGACTTGCTACTCAGAAAAAAAGATTCCTTTCAAAACATCACTGCTGATTGACAATACACCTTTTTTTTTTTTTTTTTTTTTTTTGAGATGGAGTCTCACTCTGTCGCCAGGGCTGGAGTGCAGTGGCTCGATGTCGGCTCACTGCAGCTCCACCTCCGGTGTTCACACCATTCTCCTGTCTCAGCCTCCCAAGTAGCTGGCAGTATAGGCGCCCGCCACCACGCCCCACTAATTTTTTTTTTTTTGTATTTTTAGTAGAGACGGGGTTTCACCGTGTTAGCCAGAATGGTCTCCATCTCCTGACCTCGTGATCTGCCCGCCTCGGCCTCCCAAAGTGCTGGCATTACAGGCGTGAGCCACGGTGCCCAGCTAACAATGCACCTTTTTGCTCAAGAGGTCTGATGGAGATGTACAAGCAGATTAACGTTATTTTCATGCCTGCTAATGCAACATCCATTCCACAACTGGAACAAGTAGTCATTTTGAATTTCAAGTCTTATTACTTAAGAAATATTAATACATTTCATAAGACTATTGCTGCCATATTTAGTGATGCCTCTGATAGATGTGAGCAAAGTAAACTGAAAATGTTTTGGAAAGGATTCACTATTCTAGAAGTCATTAAAAACACTAGTGATGTCATATGAGGAAGTCAAACAAAATATCAACATTAACAGGAATTTGGAAAAAGTTGATTCCAACTCTCATAGATGACTTTAAGAGGTTCAATATTTCAGTGAAGGAAGTAACTGCAGATGTAGTAGAAATAGCAAGAGAACTAGAATTAGAAGCGGAGCGTGAAGATGTGACTGAAGCTGTAATCTCATGATCAAACTTGAACGGATGACGAGTTGCTTCTTATGGATGTGCAAAAAAAAGTGGCTTCTTAAGATGAAATTTACTCTTGGTGAAGATGCTGTGAACATTGTTGAAGTGACAGCAAAGAATTTACAGTATTACCTAAACATAGTTGATAAAGCAGCTGCAGGATTTGAGAGGATTGACTCTAATTTTGAAAGTTCTAGTGTGGGTAAACGAATAGCATCACACGTTGCAGAGAAATATTTTAGGAAGGAAGAGTCAATCAATGAGGCAAATTTTGTTATTCTCTTACTTTAAGAAATTGCTACAGTTCACCCAGCCTTCAGCTATCACCACCCTGACTAGTTAGCAGCCATCAGCATCCAGGCAACACTCTCCACCAGCAAGAGAAATATGACGCAATGAAGGCTCAGATGATTGTTAGCATTTTTTAGCAATAAGATATTTTAAAATTGAGGTTATACATTTTTTAAGACATAATGTGATTACACATTTAAGACTGCAGGATAGTATAAAAATAACTTTTATACTCACTAAGAAACCAAAAAGTTTGTGTGACTTACTTTATTGGGATATTGACTTTATTATGGTGGTCTGGAAAAAAATCCACAATAGCTCCAAGGCATGCCTATAATTCAAGTGAGTTTCTTCTTATTATAAAAATAAAATATGATCATTACAAAATTTGGAGATGCGCTAATGTGGAATTTCTAATTCTAGGACAATACATTGTTAGTCTTGTATTATATTATGTTGCCGTTATATAATAGGAGTGAAATTGCACTTTACTGGATGTTTTGAAGATTGGTTTATCATTTAAGCCTGTGTCATACATACTCTATTAGGGTTTGGCAGAGAAACAGAACCAGTAAGATAAGGATAGATAGATAGATAATTGATATATAGACAGATAGATAGATTTATTATGAGTAATTGACTCATGTCATTATAAGAAATCCAAGGAGACAGGGAGCAGTGGCTCACGCCTGTAGTTCCAGCACTTTGGGAGGCCGAGGTGGGCGGGTCACCTGAGGATAGGAGTTCGAGGCCAGCCTGGGCAGCATGGTGAAACCTCATCTCTACTAAAACTACAAAAAAATAGCCGGGTGTGGTGGCATGTGCTTGTAAGCCCAGCTGCGCAGGAAGCTGAGGTAGGAAACTCGCTTGAAGCTAGCAGGCGGAGGTTGCAGTGAGCCAAGATAGCAACATTGCACTCCAGCCTGGGCAACAAGAGCAAAAACTCCTCTAACTAAAAAGAAAAAGAAAAAGAAATCCAAGAAACTTCCATCTATAAGCTGACAGAAAAACCTGTGGGTTAATTCAGAGTCTGAAAGCCTGAGTACCAGGGGAGTTCAGGTATAAATTCCATTCTGAAGGCCAGAGAAGATGAGATGAGCTGTCTCTGCTAAAGCAGGCAGGCAAAAAACAAAAAGGGACAAATTCCTTCTTCCTGGGTATTTTGTTCTATTCAGACCCTCAAAGGATTGGATAAGGCTGACCCACATAGGAGTGGTCAGTAAATGTACTTTCCACTCATTCAAATGCTAATCTCATCCCAAAACACCCTCACAGACACACTGAGAGATGATGTTTAATCTGGGAACCCCATGGCCACCCAAGTTGACATAAAAGGAACCATCACAAACAAATCCTTTCCCTAATTGCATATTATCTGATGACCTGGTTTTAATGACTTATAATTTAAACTTGAATACTATTATACACACACACACACACACATTTACTTAATTCCACATGGGCATTCTTAGATCTTTAAGCTATTTTTAACATTGATTAAATCTACTTTTTCTGATAAATATTTTCAGTCTATGAATTTTATCCAGTTTACAGTCTTTTGACCCTGCTTATATTCATAACTCAGTCCCAGCATATTTTTCCTAAACTTTCTGGATCTGTTGACCCATGTGTTTTCTTTGAAAAGTATTTCCTTCCTACTCCCTTCATTTTGCCTCTTAGTTCAACAATCCTGTCTCCCCAATTATTCTGTTTCCTTCGTTTTGGACCTATGTTGAAATGATGTAGTGCTCAAAATGTTTAGTCCTCCATGTTTTTCCTATTCTAATATTACATTGGCTTTCTAGAAAATTTCTGTCATTAACTATGAAATCTCTGGATCACACTTGTTGCCAAAATTATATGCCCATGAGTCTCACATCTTACTCTCTGGGTCTGATCTACCCCAGGCACTTCACTGAACAAATTCCAGAGCATACTGTCAGGCCTCTGAGTCCAAGCCAAGCCGTCACATCCCCTGTGACTTGCATGATACGCCCAGATGGCCTGAAGTAACTGAAGAATCACAACAGAAGTGCAAATTCCCTCCCTCGCCTTAACTGATGACATTCCATCACAAAAGAAGTGAAAATGGCCGGTCCTTGCCTTAAGTGATGATATTATCTTGTGAAATTCCTTTTCCTGGCTCATCCTGGCTCAAAAAGCTCCCCCACTGAACACCTTGTAACCCCCACTCCTGCCAGCCAGAGAACAACCCCCCTTTGTAATTTTCTTTTACCTACCCAAATCCTATAAAGGGCCCCATCCTCATCTCCCTTGGCTGACTCTCTTTTCGGACTCAGCCTGCCTGCACCCAGGTGAAATAAACAGCCATGTTGCTCACACAAAGCCTGTTTGGTGGTCTCTTCACACGGATGGGCATGACACATACTTGTTTTCTTTCCCTAGGACTTCCATTTTAGCCTTCTCTACTTGATAACTGATGAACCAATTGGTGATATAATCTAGAAGTGTGTTACACTTCCTGGATTTCTCATTTTCCCGCACTCATAATCCCCACACCTAATTAATTATTTAGGAAATTTTGCAAACTGAAAATACACATTCTCTCCATTTTCTTGTCAGTAACCTAGTTTAGGAACTCGTCACCTCTTTAGTAAAGCTAAAATAGTATCCTTCCAGATTGTCTTATTTTTTGTTTTATCTGCCTCAAATTTATCAGTTAAGTGCCTCCCAAAATGATCCTTCTAATTTGTAAGTCTGATAATCATATATTTCTAAGAGGTCTTAAACTTTTTATGCAAAAGAAATACCTGGGAAGATTTTTAAAATTACTGATGCTAGGCCGGGCGCGGTGGCTCAAGTCTGTAATCCCAGCACTTTGGGAGGCCAAGACGGGTGGATCATGAGGTCAGGCGATCCAGACCATCCTGGCTAACACGGTGAAACCCCGTCTCTACTAAAAAATACAAAAAGAACTAGCCGGGGGAGGTAGCGGGCACCTGTAGTCCCAGCTACTCGGGAGGCTGAGGCAGGAGAATGGCGTAAACCCTGGAGGCGGAGCTTGCAGTGAGCTGAGATCCGGCCGCTGCACTCCAGCCTGGGCGACAGAGTGAGACTCCGTCTCAAAAAAAAAAAAAAAAAAAATCACTGATGCTAGGCATCACTTTCAAAGATTCTGCAAAGACTCTGATTGATTAAATTTGTTATTATTAAATATTGCATCCAAATAAAAATAATAAACGTAATACAATTTTATGTCATATATTGTTCTAATATATAGACTAGTATATGCACGTCATTCTAATATATAGACTAGTATAAAGTAATATGTATATTATATATATTTTAAGCATATTTTTGAAAAAGGATATTATACAACTAATAATAAGTATTTGAATATTTTGGGAGCTCCTTTAGTTTTATAGGAGAGAGACACATCGCTTCTCACCAGTCATATCTATATCTTCCTTTCTTCAATTTTTAATATATTTTGTATAACTGGACTTATAGTCTGACTTGCTTTTTCAATCAAATCTCTTTTTAATATTGTATTACATCGATATTTGTCACTATAGTTATTCATTTTCAGACTAATTAACATTTCTTTGTACAATTATACTGCAGTGTTTTTTACCTTTCCTGTAGATGAAAACCTGGGTTGGGATTCTGCTTGTTATTTCAAAATTTTTGCTATAAATATTGCCATTTTTTTTCTGATGTGCATATGAAAGAGTTTATCTAAGCGGAATTACTGTGTTATGAGGTGTGCAGTTTTCCCCTTCACAGCTTTACAAGGTGTTGGAATGTTTTTCTAAGCAGTTATGATAGAAGACCTGGGTCAATCTACTAGTTATTTACAACTCATGTTATAGGATTTTAGCTCCCTTCCTATCTCAATCCTGAAAAGTACTATACTCCTCTAGCATACATACTTGAAAAGTAATGAAGTGAGATATTTGAACTCCACTGAGATATTTGAAACATAAAATGTTTGAATTTTTACAGACTTCTTGCTTTTTATAATATCTGAATTCTATGAATACTGTTTTAAATTATTATCAATAATATCAACAGTAAACAAATCATATTAGCTTTTGTCATGAATGATATAGGGGGTACTCTAGAAACAATTTAGATGAATGTTCTCTTAGTTCACTGAGAAATGTGGATTTAAAAATAGATAAAATTACCACATGTAAATGTGTTTCAGAAATAATACCAGCATGAGGGAATAATTAATTGCACCAGAAATCAGTACTATTGTAGTTGAATAAATTCAAAGATTTTTATAGTTAGACATATTATTGAACATGAACTTCTACTCAAGTATAAAACTGCTTCTGCAATATACTTAAATTTGATGATCCACAGCAATTCCTAAACAGTTTTAATAATTAGACACCCATTATTTCAAATTCTCCCTCAACAGAATGTAAAATCCGCATGGGAAGTGATTCCTATTTGGTTGATTCATTGTTTTGTTTGCTTTTTTGTGTGTTTGCTGTATCTTTAGTACCCAGAACAGTGTTTGGCATACAGCAGCTGCTCAATAAATATTTAGTGAATAAATGAGTCATAAAATAATCAACTCTTCCTCTTTAATATTAACGTTGGCCTTAGTTCTATTCTTTAAAGCAAAACAGAACAGATTTCTAATTTGCCCCTTACTTGAGCTTTCATATATTTGAAACTGCCCAAAATGCAGTCTTCTTTTTTTTTCTCTTTAATGCAAATAAAAATATTCCAAAATTATTTCCAGATTTCTTAAATGGCACGCATTTAAGATCTCTCACCACACTGGTGGTCTTTTTATATACTGTCTGGCTTGCCAATGTATTTTAATGTATGACGTGCATAATCGTCTGACACATGCCAAGTACAGCATATGAGAAAACGTTTCCCCTGACTTTCACTTATGTCCATAGATGCACCATAGGATAGTTGTAGCTATTTAATTGTTGTAGCCACTTGGCACACTTTGATATTGGTACTAACGTAAACTACAAACTTCATTCACTTGGGTGTACTGCCACATATAGACCAAAGCATTTAGATCATAAATATGCAAAGGTTTAATTGAGATGTAAAAGCTGAAGAACAACTTAGGCATTTCCTTGTGGACTGAGGATATACAAAAACATTGAATAGTTTTGAATGTATAATGATTTTGCCAAAGATACGGAAAGGTAGCAATTTCCTCAATGATAGATAAACAGACCAATGACAAAACATAGAGATGATTTCACTTTATCTTTTTTATTATCTTTGCAAAGATTTATTGCAAGCCCTTTTAAAACAGAAAATTCTTAATTCTATGCTGGCTTTAAAGTGTATTTTTCTCCTAACCTATATGTATATAATATTACTTCATCCTTCCCTGTCCCTCTGAATTCTCCGTTTTTAAATTGGCTTTCATCATGCTTTATCACAGTTACTTTCCTTGGATGTGCCCTAACGCTTACCCCTCTCTCAGTTTCTTATACTTCATTGTAAAAACACCAACTCCTTGTCCAGTTCAACCCTCCTCCAGTTTTTCTCTTTCATCAACTGAGCAGATGAAGGTGGTTGGAGAACGTACATGAATATCCCACGGGAACTCACTTTAAATATAAGACCACCCACTTTAAGTAAGGTCATAAATCTGCTGGCAATTAGAGTGTTTGTTTTTGTTTTATTTTTTTTATTTTTATTTTTTCATCTTTCCTTTCAGTATCTCTACTCTTACAGTCAAGCTCACTGGATAGTCTTTCATTTAGAAAATAAGGGAAATCAAAGGTGAATTCCAACCATATTTACAAACCTGCATGCTTTGGTTCCCATACCTTCTGCATTATTCCTGTTTTGTACAAACTCTTTGTCTCTTCCACCCAGATCCCATCTCTGCCTGCCTGCTCTAGAACATTGATTCATAAGTTTTATTTTCTTTCTCACACATCGTCATTTTCTTCTCATTAATGTATTTTTTCTATTGTATCACTCCCATTGTAATTTCATATATAAATATCTGTAAATAATCTATTTTAATTATAGATACATACATGTGTGTGTACATATATATGTGTGTGTATATATATATATATAATCTATGCATAATTCACCCACATTCACGTCCAGCTCTCATTTTTTGCTCTTCCTTTTGCAACGGTGCTAGAGTGTTTTCTATACTCATCCTTTCCACTTCCACACCTGTTCTCCTTAGAATACTCTTCGTCCATGTTATCAAAACCATTTTATTGAAACATTTTATGATGGTCACAAATAACCTTTTTACTGCTAAATTTGATAACAAATCCTCAGTTCTGTCATTATTTTGGCTATCAGCAACAATTGAGCAAGTTGACTGTTCTTTCCTTCTTCATTTAGCTTCAGAAAAACATTCTCCCCTGGCTTTTTGATCTACATTATTGAATACTCTTCCTGTTTTCTTTGTGATTCCCTTTACATTATGATTTTATTTCCATTTCACTTGCAATTGATATACCTGAAATATTCTTCCCTCAGCTAAACACATGATTCACTTACTCACTTCCTTCATTTTTTTGCCAAATGTCACTTTTAAAATGAGAATCGATGACCACTTTATTGACCTTTGTAATCTCCCTTTCAGGTAATGTGTTCTCTGGCTTATTGTTTTCAAAAGCACTATCTAAAACACTGTATATTGCACTAAGTTGTTTGTTTCTTGACTTTCTGCACCACACTAGAATTTGAACCTCAAGAAGGTCATCATTTTGTCTGTTTTGTGAATTGCTGTGTCTGTAATGTCTATACACGATTCAGGCAAAAATGCAGAAGCTTAATAAATATTTGTAATATGAATGAATAATAACTTTTGAAAAGGACAGCTATAATTAAAAGGTAAGATTATATTTAATAGAAGAGCAGAGTATTATTGTTTGAAAGTAAGCTATCATTGAGGTGGAACAATGATATGATCATGAGGAAAACTGATAAAGTCGCATAAGAATCCAAGGTGTTTATTTTGCATAGAAAAACATCAACTATGCTCATTGTTTGTCGTTAAATATGTTATAGATTTTTATCTTAAAATATCCTACTTATTTGTCTATAAGATTTTGCCATATCTGACAAATCAAACATAATTTCATGTCACTACTTTAGGATTTTAAACAAGTGTATTTAACATAACTTTTAATGTCCTTAAGAAGACATACAGTTCCCTTTTCTCCTTGAATGGTACAGTTTCAACTCACCCAAACCCTGCTTCTCACACTTACTGATAAGAGTTCTTAGCATTTTTTATAACAATTACCATTTAATGATTGAATATTTGATGGCAACAATACACTTTAATGACATGATATGTACACAACTTGAAATTGTTTCTGAAGAGTGGCCTCTCTATTTTTTAATTTTTCCCATAGTTCTCAGAATTGTACAGGCATTTTCATTTATATATTTTTACCACCCTAATAACTTAAAGCTTCCCTTTTACATATGTGTTCTATATGTCATTATAGGTTTGCGATTTCTGCATCAATAGTTATTTTTATAGATTATAAAATTAAATTCATTTTAATAGTGTTGTTGATGTAAATATTTGTGACAGTAATGGAGCTGATCCACTCAGATCCTGTATCAAAGGAGAACCTGCTGTAAGGAATGTTTCAATAATTACTTGACAGCCCCATAACTTTGGGAACTGCAAGTTCACACCAAGGCCAAGCTCTCTCCTTGGGTCACTCCAAACCAGTGACTGAAGACAGCAGGGACAGTTGAGCCAGTCTATATCCTACATAATATAGAATTTCCCTAACAGTCAATCTTTGTTGTCAAACCCCACAGGCCTGGTCAAGACTTTGTCAGAGTTGCTATGCCCCCTGAAGCTCTTCACATCGAATTCTCCTTTCCACTGGGGTGTCAGATCTATATCTGGGGATGAAGGTTTTCCCTGATTATTTCTCCTCTCTTTTACTTTTCTCTTTCACATGTGTTTGTTTCCCCTAATAAATATCTTGCACTTCTGATTTTAGGTGGGCATCTGTTACTCGGAGAACCCAATTGATACTTTTTTTTTCAGTATTGAAGTATAGTGTGTGAAAAGAGCCATTAACATAACTCAGAGGGTGGTGTTGGGCATGATGGCTGACGAAATGCAGTCAGGCGGAACAGCTACCACAGGGTGACCAAGATGCTGGTGTGCTCCTAGTAGGTCTTTGGAGGGAAGGCCCTGAGAGTGGACAGAGTGAAGACAGAAGCTGGGCTGAAGAACCCCAGAAAGATGCTTCACAAGAAGATCATCTTTAAGATACATAATCTTCAGATTCTCCAGGGATGAAATGAAAGAAAAAAGTGGTAAATGCACCTAGAGAGAAAGGTCAGATCACGTGCAAAGGGACACTGATCAGGCTAACAGTGGACCTCTCAGCAGAAACCCTGCAAGTCAGAAGAAATTGGAGTCAATATTCAACAATTTTAAAGAAAAGAAAATTTAACCCAGAATATCATATTCGACCAAATTAAGCTTAATAAGCAGAGACATAAGACCCTTTCCAGAGAAGCAAATACTGAAGAAATTTATTACCACCAAACCTGTCTTATAAGAGCTCCTGAAGAAAGCACTAAATGTAGAAACACAAAAATATTACTAGCTACTACTAAAACACACTTAAGTACACAGACCATTATAAACCAACTGCATAAACAAGTCTGCATCATAACCAGCTAACAGCATGATGACAGTCTCAAATATACATATATCAATGTGTGTAAGTGAGCTCAATGCCTGAATTAAAAAGCACAGAGTGTTACGCTCGATAAAAAACAGAGGCCCACTGGTATGCTATCTTCAAGTGACCTATCTCATAAGCAATGACACCAATAGATGCAAAACAAATGGATGCAGAGAAATCTACCAAGCAATTGGAAAGCAGAAAAAAGTTGGAATTGCAATTCTAATTTCAAACAAAAGAGGCTTTAAACCAACAAAGACAAAAAAAGACAAAGAAAGGTCTTACATAATGGTAAAGGATTTAATTCAACAAGAAGACCTAACTATTCTAAATATATATATGTACCCAACATAGGAACACCTAGATTCATAAAGCAAATTCTTAGAGACCTTCAAAGAGATTTAGACTCTCACACAATAATAGTGGGAGACTTCAACATTCCACTGAATGTATTAGACAGATCATCATGGCAGAAATTAACAAGGATATTCAGGACCTGAACTCAGCACTGGATCACATGGAACTGATAGACATTTACAGAACTCTCCACCCGAAAAGATTAGAGAAATGCAAATCAAAACCACAATGAGATACCAATCTCACACCAGTCAGAATGGCTATTATGAAAAAGTCTAAAAACAAATGCTGACAATGTTGTAGAGAAAAAAAAAGAATACTTATACATTGTTGGTGGGAGTGTAAATTACTTCAACCATTGTGAATTAATTTACAGTTCCACTGTAAATTGTGAACTAATTTACAGTTCCATACTGTTCCACTGTGGAAAAGGTATGAAGATTTCTGCAATACCTAAAGACAGAAATGCCATTCAACCCTGCCATCTCATTACTGAGTATATACCCAAAGGAATACAAATCATTCTGTCATAAAAACACATATATGCCTATGTTTATGGCAGCACTATTCACAATATCAAAGACGTGGAATCAACCTAAATGCCCATTGATAGTAGACTAGATAAAGACAATACGGTGCATATACACCATGGAATACTATGCAGTCATAAAAAAGAACAAAATCATGTCCATTGCAGGAACATGGATGGAGCTGGAGACCATTATTCTTAGCAAACTAACACAGAAACAGAAAACAAAATATCACATGTCTTCATTTGAAAGTGGGAGCTAAATGATCAGAAGACATGGACATATAGAGGGGAACAAGAGACACTGGGGCCTATCAGAGAGTAGAGGGTGGGAGAAGGGAGAGGGTCAGGAAAAATAGCTAATGGATACTAGGCTTAATACCTGCATGACAAAATACTCTGTACAACAAAACCTCATGAAACAAGTTTACCTGTATAACAAACCTGCACATGTACTCCTGAACTTAAAATAGTTAAAAAATAAAAAAATTCAAAAATTTAAAAAATGGAAAAAAGAGAAAGCACACAAAAAAATAGATTGATATGAATGGTGGCTACCTGGGTATACATATGCATGTAAAAATTTATTAAGTTGTATAGGTAAGATTTGTGCCTGTTGAGGCTATATTTTACAGCTCAATTAGAAATAAATCACCATTTGTATACAGAGCTATGATTTGTTATCATAATAGAAAACATTACACTTTCTACAGATGTTTTTTTTCACCAATATACTGTTATTTTTGAGCTTGAGTTCGGGCAACCAGTAAACTAACAAGTCATTACACAATTTAAAAATGACTCCATGCTACTGTAGATATTATTGGCACATTGTGTCTAAGCCATTAGCCCTAAGTATTGGAGTGGTATGGGATTGACCAATACATTGGATTATAAAATTCCATAAATGGATTTGCAGTTGGAAGTCTTTAAAAACAATTTAGAACTTTATATCAGGATAGTCTATAAATTGTCTTGGAAAGCTTTCGTTTCAATAAGTTGCAGACATCCTTAGAGGTACTCAAGACAATAATCAATTATAATTTCTGTTGCCCTCTAGTCCATCCTTTTAACTGTGTAAGAGTTCCTCTTAAAAAAAAAAAAAAAAAAAAAAGAAGTTGTTGCAACATCAGCTCATTACTAAAGGCTGTAATTGTGAAACATACATGGATTCTATAAAATGACAGTTTAACAATCTCAGTTAACTTGATATCTCAAGCATTTAGTTTGTCCTCGTTGCCCCATCTTCCAAAGAAAACTGTCAGAATGTGGCCAAATTTGCTAGGAAAATATAACTGAAAAGGAAAAACTAGTGACAGGATTCTCTCTCTCTCTCTGTGTGTGTTTGTGTGTGTGTGTACACATGTGTCTGTGTTTCTCTGTGTGTGTGTATGCATTTATTTATCTGGATGTACATGTATGTGTTTGTTTCTGTGTGTGTGTGTGTGTACATGTGTGTTTCTCTGTGTATGTGTTTCTCTGTGTGTACGTGTGTGTGTTCGTTTCTGTGTGTGTGTGTGTGTGGGGTGTGTGTGTGTGGTCTAATTAAGGCTACTGAATGTCACACAGGACTTATTAAGCTAATTTTGCTTTGACTCAGTGAAATAATCAGTTAATTTGGTGTTGTTAAAATATAATCTCTGGTTTTTTATCTTTCTTTACACATAAGTTGAAAACTATGTAATAGATTCCTCATACTTTTCTCCATCCTCCCTAGTAATATATAAGCGATTAACTAATTCTGGATTTTTCCATCAGCAGAGTGGCTCTCACCACCTGCTGTGGACGCTGCTGGATTTTATGTTGCTCCCCATGTGCATAGGCCTTAAGATAAATGTTCAGACATTTTTTACTTCACCATGATTGACAATATCAGTAGAAAGAACATGAACTCTACCACAAACTGAGACTTCTTTTCTACCTGATCCGAGTTTAAGCTTAGACTTTAAAATCAAGTAAACAGGAGGAAAAATAAACTTCTTAAAGAGACAAGTATCTCAGAAGTATGTGCCCTGAAGCAAAGATGCAGGAGAGCATACAATTAGTCTTGATAGAATCTGTGACCACATTGCAATGAAATGACTTGATATTAAACTCCTATAAACAGAAACCAGGCATTGACCTACCTACCCTAAGCTATACATAAAGAAGTAAAGATCCTCAAATGCTCTCTTACTGTCACTAGATGAAGGTTTGCAGCTAAAATTTCTAACTTATCATCAG
Organism: Piliocolobus tephrosceles; assembly: GCF_002776525.5. Lineage (NCBI taxonomy): Eukaryota > Metazoa > Chordata > Mammalia > Primates > Cercopithecidae > Piliocolobus > Piliocolobus tephrosceles. Next base: position 155,707,414 of record NC_045436.1, read on the forward strand.
CATATTTAAGGATAATTATTTTGCTGATGAAAAGACAGTATTTGAGGAATAAAATAACATTAAATAGCTTTTGTGACCAAGCATAGATGAGGCAGCAAAGTACCTACGAAAATTTCTTCCCAGATGGGAAACCAAAAATATTTGCATCGTTTCACTTTCAGAACTGCTATAAACCCCTGAATATGTATCTCCTGCCCCTTTTCTAAGTTCTGGTTCACATTTACTAATCAAAGTCTCTCATTATCTTCTAATGTAATTTTGCTGAATCCTTGCAATGCTTTGTTTGATTCTAGTACTTGTTTTTAACACAATTGTTCTTCCATTAATCCAGACCATTAAGGGAGATATACCAAATAAAAATTATGAGGTAAAATGAAAAGAACGCTCAAATTAAAATTCTGGTGCAGGAGATTCAGTTACAAAATCTGATTTAGTAGTACTACTTTTAAAGGAATAAATCATTTTATTTTAAACTCAATAAAATGTTTAAACTTTGTACACTTGTATTTTGTACATCATAACTTTGGGTATCATAATTGTTCAGTAAGTATTTGGTTAAAACATTGTTACTGGGTGACTTACTGAACATTATATTCATGGCAAATGTAATAGGAGGTTACCATTTAGGCCAGATCACACCTAAAAGAAAGCTTTTCTGTACTTCTTCATGTAACATCTGGCTCTTCCTATTTTATCCTACTAAACATTACCACAGCTTTCTTTGTGTGTCCTTATGTGATTTTACTGTATTTATTTTGACCAAGTCCTTGTGATTTTACAAAGTGTTTTTATTGAATATCAGTTGTGAAAAAAGGCTTATCATTGGAGCTTACCATGGAATGAACAGATTGCTCGTCTACAGTAATTTTTATTTATTTATTTATTTATTTATTTTTACCTTACGCTTCTAATTATGCCATGATGTCTTGTTTTAGGAATGTTTTCTATGTTCGAGTGGTATATCCAGGGATATTGCCCTTAAATTATTTCTAATTAATTACTTTGAAATCTTTAGAATCTCAAACAAAAAATCTTATTTTCAAATGATCAGTTTCCAAGCTAAAAACAATTAAAATGAGGGTAAAGTCTTTTTTGTTTTGGACTGTGTGGCAAAGTAAAATGGTTTTAAGTAAACATTGGCTGAATAATTTAAATCAAAATTCTTGATAGAAAAATTATGAATATGACAGGAAGAAAAATATGTAATAATGCAATGATAAATACTTGACATTAGAATAGAGGACATCTCAGAATTGAATTCTATAGTTTTATAGATTTTTTTTTTATATTGCTTTCTCCACCAGGCTTGAGCATGTTGAGATAGAATTTAGGACTCTGCCACCAGGATAAAGGCCATTGTACCTGTGGAAGAGAAATGATCCCTAAAAATTGAAGACTATGGTGATACATATGTGAAATTGAATGTATTTTTCCTGTTGAAGCACTAATGAGTTATCATATATTTAACCTACATAAGTCCATAGACCAGATTCTCATTTGTTGTTGTTGTTGATTGTGGTAATTTTTATCCAGCCTACTCAGACTGCCATTGAAATCTGAGCCTTTCCAGAACATACTTTCTTGATATCAGCTCTTCATTTAAAACACATAACTCCACTGTGAACAAAATACAGTATTTGATTTTGTATTAAAAGTCCATTAAACCTGTACTCAAACTACTTTTAAAAAAATGTATAATTCATACTCTATCTATTTGAAAACCTCGTATCATGTTCTTACTAATCTATTTGATAGTCATCAAGCAAAACCTGTGCTTTCCAATTTCATGTATTTGCCTCTGTTTATTGTTCTTTTTACTGGAAAAGTCCATCATTCTATTGCTTACACAGAACCAATTTTTACCATTCTGTCACGTTGGATTACCTGACATCTCCCTGAATTTGTCTATGCATAATAATGATCAGCCTTCAGAAAAATGCAAGGTTTTTTTTTCTGCTTCTTCCATAATACAGTAATGCCAGTATGTATAACAGGTGTCTGTGAATTTATATCATCATGAATGACAATAGAGCTATATTAAGTATTTAGTAAGGACCAAGAAGTCTGCTAAATGATTTGCAGGCCTGAGCTAATTTAATCAGACAAATACTATTTTATATCTATTGTAAAAATAATAAAAAATAAGACTTAATTAACGTTAAGCACCTTGCTCAAGGTCATAGCCAATTTGGTCTTGCTCCAAAGCCTGAAAATGGCGACCCTCACATCTGACAGTAAATGTCTGTAGGACATCCTCTCTTTTCTCTATTTGCATATTCTTTACAATTATCATAGTGGTTGTACCTCCTAAGCCATGGATTTCCAACCCTGCTTGTATGTTAGAAAGAAGAAAATGTTAAAAAGTTTCTATGTCAGAATATACCCAGCCCAACTGCAGCAGAATCTGTAGGGTAGTACTTGTAGACAGATGAGTAGTGAAGGCTCCCTAGGTAAGTCTGTTAAGTCATCCGAGTATAGATTTCCTGGCCTGAGTTTTCATTTTATATCTATTGAGTTCAGTGAATGAATAAAGGCAAAATGTAAATTATGTTCAAAAGTGTACATGGTCTGAATATGGTATAAATAAACACACACTTGCACACATCCATGTACAGACAATGTTTAGATGTGGTTTGCAAATAGTGTAAATGTAGAGAAGAGTCATTTATCATATGCATCCAAAGAGGTTAATTTCTTTTTTCTTCTTCCCATTTTTTGGGAAAGAGATAAGCCAAGAATAAGCAGTAAAGATTTTAAGAAGAGCAACATGATAAAAAGGTCACTTTAGAAAGAGCGATGCAATAGGAAAATGTAGAATACATTGAAATAAGGACAGTCTTGTGCCCCCGATAACGATGTTTTAGTCACCCACCAACAACATATACAAAGGTGGTACCATAAAATTATACTGTATTTTTACTGTATCTTTCTCTATGTTTAGATACACAAATACTCGCTGTTGTGTTATAATGACCTACAGTTTCCTTTACAGTAATGTGCTGTACAGGTGTGAAGTCTAGGAGCAATAGGCTGTACCATACAACCTAGGTGTGCAGTAGGCTATGCCATCTAGGTTTGTGTAAGCATACTCTATGATGTTCACACAACAATAAAATTGCCTAATGACACATTTCTTAGAATGCATTGCTTATTCTCAGTACATAGTCCATGGTTAAGGAAAACATGACTGTATTCCCAAAGCTGGAGTCCTTAATACTCACTGACAAGCTATTGCATTTTCCCGGTCATAAAGAGCAAAGAAACTATGTAAGTAGAAAGGAAACTAAAGGTAAAATATGACATGTATTGAAAAGAAAATATTGATATAAACTTAATATATTGTACCTAACAGGGTTTTTAAATGTGTGGTGTAATTCTTTCACTATTCACTAGGTGGTCAGACTGTGTGGTGAAGGCAAAAAGGCAGGTAAGTACCACTCAGGGAAGAGACTAGTTTCTGATTTGAAGTCTCTGAAGATGCACAACACATATGCCTGGCTTAAGTGGTAGAGATTTTACTTCCAGCAAGAGAGGAGATAAGGGCATACAAGAGCCAACCTCTGGCAATGTGCCAGACCCCTGTGGTCAGCAGATCCATTATGCAGGCAACATAGTCCCTATGCCTGTAAACACACCCCACTTGCTGCTGAATGGAAGGATCCCTTCTCCTTCCCCCATACCGTCTGAAACACAGAAAGCTGTTGACATGCCTGGGGACCACTGATGCAGGTGCCAAAGCAGAACAAAGGAATGTACAATAGGTTCAGAGAAAGGAAAGATGTTTCCTTACTGGGTAAGAAGCCTAGCACAGGGCTATGAGGGCTCTTTATCTGGGTGAGTTAGGATGGAGAGTGGACTGCTTGGCTGCCTTTCCCAGTAGCAATAATTGAGAAATTACTGACAATCATGGGGAAAACAATAGGAAGAACTTATTGGAAGAATCAAACTGGAGAATGTATTTTTATATCTGCTGAATATGCTAACTTCCTATGTAGATCTTAATATTTTCTGAAACGAGAGGTTATTCCCTTTTCTAGAATTATTCTAATTTTAATCCTAGTTAGAAAAATAATCTGGGAAGAATTGTACTGCACTAAGAGCTTATGTTGCTTCTCCTACATTCATGTTATTTTCATATATTTGAGTAATTCTGAGTCTCACAATATTTCCTATATGGACATAGATGTTTTTGTCTGCAAACATCATTTATAAAAGCAAGATTTCCAGAATTTTCATACACTCTCTGCTACAGACACAGCTGGCCATGAAAACATCAAATCATAACCTCATGATCTTATTTAAGGAAGCTGTTAGTGCCACTTCTCTATTCTATAGTGTCAACATTAACAAGCATCTTGACATACTTTGTTAAGCTACATTTCTTATTGGAAAATCTTCTCTGAAAGCATCATATACTACATAGATTCCAATAACATGAATTCATATTTATGAGAAATGCACATTCAGTTCTTCAAAGATATTATATAGAAACCATAAGTAATGGTTGTAATTTATATGCAATTTCCCCTTAAAAAGAGAGAGAGAGAGAAAGTATTTAAAAAGGTCTTTCGCTCTATAAATAGAAACTGACAAAAGTTCTTCTAGAATTTACATCCATGTGTAATGTCTGGATGTCGATTTAAAGTGTGGAAGTAGCTCATGAGAGATCAAGATGGGATATATGAGTTGAGAATAATTTATATGAAAAAGGGAGTTCAAGCTACAGTAATTAATTAGAACAGAAAGGATATAGAGTGAGAAGAGAAGAGAGATGAGGGCAAATCACAGTAAAAGGTTAATATAGGTGACAGAAAGTGTAGAAAGATCAGAAAGGTAAAAGAGGAAACTGCAAATCAATATACTGGGATATTATTGAGTCAAAAAGAGAGATTTTTTGGCACTGTCAATCAACAGTGTTATAAAAAGCATTTAAAAAAATTTCTAAAAGATCTATTAGAGTTGGCTAATACATACATTTTGAGAAACTAATAGCACACAAGCCACTGAAGTTGGGAATATTCGTATTATAAAGTTTTGTTAACAAATTGAGCCTCATATCATTAGAAAATTATGATAGAACAAAATGTTATGCTAATTTTTCAAAAAATTATATATTCGCATTATATTTTAAAAGACCCAAAGATTTTTTTTTTTCAGGGGAGCCAGAAGCAACAGCAACATCTTTTGCATACTACATAATCAGATATTTGAGTCTAATATTCTTTTCTGAAAGAAAACAGTATTTTAGAAGGAAATTCATTGAATATTTTAGAGCAAGAAAAATTCAGGATGATGTTATTGCCAAAAAAAGTGTACACTTTAAGTATATTAGGAGTAATTTTCAAGAGAAAGCTAATATAGTCATCCTAATATCATATAATATAAACTTTAAGGCAAAAATAGTCATGGAATAGTGTACCCTAAAAAGATAAAATGTTCATGCCATCTGGATGATGATATATCAATGATAAATTTGTGTGTACCAAATAACTTAGACACAAATATTGAAAGCAAAAATGAAAACTCTAAGAAGGATAATTGAAAATCTACCATCATAATGGGGAGTCATTAAATACATTTCCTAATACCTTAAAAATCAGTTAAGATATATGAGTAAACAACACAATCAACAAAATTAACCTAGTAGACACATAAAGAAAAATTTCACCTAAAACTGATAAAAATCTATGAAATAGTTACCAAAGTCAATACTATAAGTTCTCAGCATATTTCCAAGGATTAAAATCAAAATATGTTCTTTGATCACAGTGAAGTTACAACAAGCCAAACATTTTAAATAAAAACACATATTTAAAAATGTTTGTAAATGAATCTATTTATTTATTTAGTTAGTTATTTTTGACACGGAGTCTCACTCAGTCGCCCAGGCTGGAGTGCAGTGGGGCCATCTCGGCTCACTGCAAGCTCCGCCTCCCGGGTTTACGCCATTCTCCTGCCTCAGCCTCCCAAGTAGCTGGGACTACAGGCGCCCACCGCCACGCCCGGCTAATTTTTTGCATTTTTAGTAGAGACGGGGTTTCACGATGTTAGCCGGGATGGTCTGGATCTCCTGACCTTGTGATCCGCCCGCATCGGCCTCCCAAAGTGCTGGGATTACAGGTGTGAGCCACCACGCCCGGCCAAATCAATATAATTTTTAAAAGTCATAGACTAAAGAAAAAATCAAAATAATGTTACATTAATAAATTAAAATAAAAATATGACATATTAACTGATGTTAAGCAACAAATGCAAATAAAAGAGAAAAAATGGACTAAATCAAATACCTAAGTATTCCCCCCCAAAAAAAGAACACAAAATTTAAACAAAAAGTTAAAGATATGTGGTAAATAAATAAGATTAGCCATCAATGTTATACTCTACATAAAATCAATACAGAAAATTTTGAAAATTTAGGAAGATGTACAATTGACAAGCACCTAGAAAGTTTAAAGAGAAAGTGACACAACAAAAATTACGGGCATCAAGAATAAAATGACATCACCATAGATCCCCCATATATTAAAAAACACAGTAAAAATTACTTTTCTTATATTTGCTAATTTTGATTAAATGGACAAATATCTGTAAAATAGTATGCAATATATTTTGAGAGAAGTAGAATAAAAATACTTTAATGTTAAAATATCTGTTATATTTTTAATTTATAATTTATTTTTTAAAGAAAATTCCAAAATCAGATGGTGTGATGAAAAGGAATGACTGGAAAAGTAAAACATTAATATTATTATATGGGCAACACCAAGTAATTTTCAGTGTGACTTCATTTACACATATTTGAAGAAGAGCATACATTGAACACGGATTTTTACTGGGCATAATAAATTGGAACATTTCCATGCTTATTTTATTAAAGCAGTATATCCCTGGTAACAACACTAATTGAGAACATTGCAGGATATTCATTTTCTGAACATGGATGCAAAATACAAAACAAAATAACAGCAAGTCAAATTCAGCAATATATAAAAAGGATAATAATATATGTCTTAAAAACTTGCAGTTTGCTTAACCTATGAAAATCAAACAATGAAAATAACTGTAATAATAATACAAAGAAAAGAAACATGATCACGTTAAAAGATGCAGTGGGCTGGGTGCAGTGGCTCATGACTGTAATCCCAGTACTTTGGGAGGCCAAGGCGGGAAGATCACAAGATCAGGAGATCGAGACCATCCTGGCTAACACGGTGAAACCCTGTCTGTATTAAAAATACAAAAAAATTAGCCAGGTATGGTGGCGGGCGCCTGTCGTCCCAGCTACTCGGAGGCTGAGGCAGGAGGAATGGTGTGAACTAGGGAGGTGGAGCTTGCAGTGAGCCAAGATTGTGCCACTGCACTCCATCCTGGGCGACAGAGCAAGACTCCATCTTGAAAAAAAACAAACAAAAAACATGCAGTAAATCATTTGATAAAATTAAAAACCTATTTTAAATACAAATGTTTAGTAAAATGGAGAAAGTGATTAAATCTGATAAAGAAAATCTACAAAAATATTAGCATGCTTTATATTTAGTGATAAAATATTACGTGCTTTTCCGTTGTTCAGGCTATAGCCCTGTATAACTACTTTTATATAGAATTCTTCTGTAAGTCTTAGTAAAGAGAGATAAATCAATTTTAAAAGGAAGGATTAGAAAAGTAAAATATTAATACTATTATTATGGGCAAAACCAAGTGTGACTTATACCTAGTACTTTCAAAGGAATGTAAGTAATATTATTTGATTCAATACATCATATCACTAAACAAAAATACATATTTTATATATTAGCAAGGAATCATTAATTAAATTTAATATAATAACATAATAATAGCAGTAAAAACATTACATACCTAGGAATACATCTAATGAAAATGTAAAATATTTGCATAGAAATTTATTAACTATTAAGAAAAACAAAAGGGAAGTTGTTCTTTTAAAGGTTATGATTTAGAAGAAACAAGCAAGCTAGGCAGTGAAGCAGAAAAGCCAAAGATGTGGCTGATGCTGAAAAATGAAGAAATTATCAATTTGACAAATTATTCAAATAAGTGATGGAGGAGGTCAAATTGAACATTTAACATAGATAAGAAGGAATAATATCTCCAATTATTGATTTAAAAAGAAAGTGATAATTGCTAAGAAAACAAGAAAAAAATGTAGCCAAAAAAAGTATAGTATCTACAGATGAGGGTAGGTCTTGAGTCCAAAAGTGAAGACTCAGGGACACTTCTTTAGGAAGCAAATCACCTGTTGAGAGTGAGGGAGGGGAATTTGTGATTTCCAATTTTGGTAGTGAGATGGAGTAGAGATGGCCTGAACCTGTCACTCTCACATTCAGAGATGGAGTTTAGTTTTCATCCCCTTGTGTTCAGGCTGGCCCTGTGACTATTTTAGCAATAGAATGCATCAAAAGTGACATGATTTCAGTTCTACACCTATCCTGTAAAAGGACTGGTATCTCAGCTTTCTGCTTCTTGGAATATTCACTGTCATATTGCAAGGAAGCACAAGCCACCATGTGGAGAAATCTACATAGAGGAGAACTCAGTCCCCCAGTCAACAGCCTTCAGCTTTGCTTCCAACTGCTACCCAGGACCAAATTGCCAGACATGTGTGAGCCATTTTGGAAACGAAGGCCTGAGATCTATTTGAACTTCCCCAGCTGACAACAGAGAGCACAAGCAGGTTGTCCCCAGTAACACTTGCTCCAACTACAAAACTGCAAGCAAAAAAGATTTCCTTTTTTTCTTCTTTCCTTCTTTCTTTTTTGTTTTTTCCTTCCTTCTTTCTTTCTTTCTCCTTCCTTCCTTCCTGCCTTCTTTCTCTTTCCTTCCTTCCTTCCTTCCTTCCTTCCTGCCTGCCTTCTTTCTCTTTCCTTCCTTCCTTCCTTCCTTCCTTCCTTCCTTCCTTCCTTCCTTCCTTCCTTCCTTCCTTCCTTCCTTCCTTCCTT